>NC_084826.1:34491740-34806250 GCF_958449725.1 Rosa rugosa
CTAAGTCATGAGAAAGGAGTTGATCATGTGAAACATTCGAAAGCAAATGAATTCCCATTTTTTACTTTTCAATGCTAATTAACCTAAGCGAAAGCACCTAGATTAATCCTATCAAACATGCAATCAAACCCTAGAAAGCTAGTCAATCATGTCATGTTTAACGCATTACACATAGAGAAAGGCTATCAACTCAAGTGTACAACTTAGTATGGAAAAGTCCACCTAATTGCAATTCTCTTTAATTAAATTCGATCTTTGTACAAAACCTTTACTACTTTGATTCAAGTTTACACAAAACGAAAAGTCGATTTCATGTTCTTAAACCTAGCACCATTCACATCGAAACCCTAAGTGTTTGCAACCACATAAGATTAAAATACAAAAGTTATCTATAACGCAAATTTAATTAAACAAACCCACATAAGCAACTCTCGAATCACAATATATGAATCTGAAAATTCTCAATTAATCATAAAAATTCCAGAAATAATACTTTGTTCAAACATATATGTCAACTAGTTCATAACCAACGAAATTCAAAGCAAAGGTTACAAAGGAGAATAGGATTACACCGTGGATGAAGATGAGATGGATGATTCACGTTGTGGATTCTTGAAACTCGAAAGCAAGCTTCAAGGATGGCTATGGATGGAAGTGCTCACGGCTTCTCTTCTTCTTCTTTGGCCTTGCTTGAACTCGTGGAGATGACTAAACTTGAAACTAGAGGATGGAAAGGAAAATGGAAAGACAAAGAAAATGGAATGGATGAAGGAATGTCTTTCTTCTTTGTTGTAGCCTCTATTTATAGGCTACCAAGCAAAACTATTTGGATTTAAACAAATGATGATATGTTAGGTTTGAGCATTTAAACATTAATGGAATTTATTAGGTTTGAATATTTAAACACTAATGGAATTTGTTAGGTTTGAGTCACTTTCTACTCATTTTTCCTTCAATTAATTCTCCACCAAGACTTCAGATTTTGCCCGTGACTTCTTCATATGAAATGATCCATCATGAGTGTAGATCATTCTGTAAAATTTTCAGAATTTATCTCCATGTGTTTGGGCCGGAATTTCTGCTGGACTCCTTACAGGTCCAGTTTTCCAGTTTTGCTTCTGCAGAACATTGGGCTGACTGTTTGAAGGCCTTCCACTTCTTTTTGGCTCTTGCACTCTTCATAAGAAATGTTTCTTAGGATGTCTAGAATGGATCTGGAAGGTTTCAGCTCATTTGAAGTTCATTTGGTCAGGTGGTCGCTCCTTCTTCCTTGCTTGGCTTGGTTTCTCCTAGCCGGAGTAGGAAAATGTGTAAAGTTGACCTTTTTAGTGCATTTCCATTTTTCTCCATCATTTTATGGACCTAACACTTATTTCATCATCATCTACTCCAATGTACCTAAAAATAAAAATTGAATTAAAAATCGATTCGTTAAGGAATTAACTAAGCAAAATGTGAGGAATTAACTATTAAAATATCACATTAAAATGCTTCTATCAAATTCCCCCACACTTAGCTTTTGCTAGTCCCTTAGCAAAATCAAAACACAGACACAACTAAGACTCAACGAAAATTAAAAGACTCTACAAATACAATGACTCTATTGCCCTTCAACTTTTTGTCTCAGCAATCTCTTACTTTCACCACACCAAGATTAGCACTCAACCAAGAATTAATGTTTAGGCATTCGAGAGTTAATTAAAACATGTAATCCACACATACACAAGTAGGACTTGGTTGTAACAATGGTGATGGGTTTAAGCTTAGCATGCTTCAGACAAGTATGATTCAAATCTCACAAGTATATCCCTCTTTCTTCTCTCAGATCATGGCAATGCTTAAAAGCTTATTCACTCAAGTACATGTGAAAGATAAACAAAGTAGATCACATATGTATAGAAACAAAAGCACATAATTTTTCTTTTAAAGATCTCATGAAGGATATCAACTACTTGCACGAATGGACTGCCATAGGTTCAACTCTTGTAACTTATCTCCACATCAAGGGCTGTCCCATCTTAAGGATCAAGAAGGTCCTCTCTCAAGGGTTGTAATGGGGCTCAGGCTCAAGGTTTAAAGAAACGAAAGGTAAGGATTTATCAAAGTGTCCTAAAAACCTAGTAGAGCTCATATGAATGTAGAGATTTCGAAATATTCCACCAAGGCATTGCAAAAACGTCACTTCCCCATAGTGGTAATATAAGAGGGCCAAATGTCTTCATGTTGGGCCCAATCTTCAATGTAAACTTCCCTTGAATCTAGTGAAATGGACAAAGGCCAAATTTTTCTGTAGTGGGCCTTCAATTCAAAGCAAACTCCAAAATCACTAAGTATGGGGTATTAAAGTCCATATACTTTTCTTTTTATTTCTTTTTAGCCGTATATATATATATATATATTTTTTTCTTTATTTTCATTTTTCACGGCTTTCACATATCTTTTCTTTATGGACAATTCTACCCCCACACTTGAACTTTCACCTCTTCTCAATCTTCATCTTTAACACCAAACCCATGTAATATGTCTCAAAAGTTAGCTCCACTAAGTTCTTAGAACAAAGGGTAGAGTTGTAACTATACTAAGCTTCATGGTTAAGGATTTTAAGGGTGATGAACGAAAAGGCTTAATGTAGGCTCAAAGGGGCTTAACTAGAGGGGTCCCACGACGGGCACAATTGGGGACACAAGTTTATTTGGCAATGGTGGTAATTCCTAGAGAACCTCTATCCCTTCCAGAATCAGGGCCATGTATTGATATCACGTCTCAACAAGCACAAGAGCGAATTCTAGCATTCTCTAGTCCATTAAACTTAATCTATGGCAAGCAGTCAATCAAGATGAAAGAATAATGAGATCATCAAAACATCGCCAAGAAATTAAGAATATATTTTCATTTCACTCCAAGAAAAAGGGACATGGCTCAATTATCTCACATGGGCTTTATGAATCACAACTCATCTTAACATGCTTATATTCTGTACCAAGGTCATGCAATCCATATCCACTACAAAGCACATATTTTTCATATATCTCAATTAACCAAAGAATACCATGTTAAAATCATCTCAATATTGTGATCCTCTTTTAGTCATGATTTCAGAGATATAGAATCATCCCAGACAGTTGAAAGGCATCCTATGACTCAAAACAAAACAAAAACAAGAACAACACATAAAGTGACGCAACATACAAGAAAAAAAAAAAAAAAAAAAACGTTTTGGACTTAGGGATATTTCTCTTCTCCTTTCGGTAACTCCTTTGGAACATGACCAGGTGAAGAGAGGAACGATTTTGGCGGAGCTCAGCTCACTTGATTGACAGGGGATGAGACCCTTTGTCAGCACTTCTCATATCCAAACTAGACCTTTAGACATCACATCCCATTGGATGCGCCTACGATGAAGAAGATATTTACCAAAAATTCATTTTGACTCTAACAACAAACAAACAAAACAAACAAACTAAAGAACAAAGATAAACAAAAACCAAAACATGAATATAAAACCTAAAACAAAGTTAACGATTTTTTTTTTTTTTTTTTTTTTTTTTTAATTTAATTTTTTTAATTTTCTGATTTTTCTGATTTTTTATTTTGTTTTCTTTTTATGACAAAAACTAACTACAAGCATTAATCCTTCATAAATTAGGTGGACTTTTCCATACTAAGTTGTACACTTGAGTTGATAGCCTTTCTCTATGTGTAATGCGTTAAACATGACATGATTGACTAGCTTTCTAGGGTTTGATTGCATGTTTGATAGGATTAATCTAGGTGCTTTCGCTTAGGTTAATTAGCATTGAAAAGTAAAAAATGGGAATTCATTTGCTTTCGAATGTTTCACATGATCAACTCCTTTCTCATGACTTAGATGAACAATATTAGGGTTTGAATCAATTTTAATCATAAGTTTCGGTTTTGATCTTTGTTCCTTCATTCCATTCGTATTTTTATGTTTTTGCATTTTAATTGTTTTTGTTAACTTAGTTTCATTTTCGAAAAAACCAAAAACAAAATTGTTTGACAATGACAGGTGTACCCTCAATCCCCGGAATAGAACGATCCCTATTTGCTTATACTACTAACGATCTTTTCAGGGTTAAATTATGCGCTTGCTTTGAGCGTATCAATTTTTGGCGCCGTTGCCGGGGATTGAAAAATCACTTGTTTTTGTTTATAATTGTTGTATATAAACTGTTTGATACTTAGTTTAAATTAACTAGGTTGTTTTTTTTTTATTGTTGAATACGAATTTAATTGTAGGTTGTAAATTAAAGAAGGAATAGGTGAAGTCGTGTTTATTAATATTGGCCTAAACCCCTTATTGGTACCTAGTTCAGGTCCCTTAAGGTTGAGGGCGGCCTTTATTAACATTCATTGAACTGTCTAACACACTTAGGACCTTTTACATCCTAGTAAGAATATCCTATGTGAGATGGTGTCTAGGACAACGTTCATGACGGGTTTTTGAATCCAGAAGTGCTTATAAATGGGCTTAGCTCATGCCAAAATGGATTTTTCCTCTCGTGTTCACCCTCCCCTACCTGGCCATTTCAGTAAGGTTGCCCAACGGATGTAGGAGGGACTTTGTGTCTAGACGACTATACTTGGGCCGCACGTCCACTTGATTTACCGCTTGGAATTAGATTTGATATCAATAATGTTTATAACAAAAGAAATACTTGTGCATACTCTTTACGTGTAAATTATTTTGTTGTTTCACACTTTATACTTGTAAAAATACTTTTTACGTTTTATACTCACTTGTGTACTTAACTTGTGTCTTATGTACAAAATACTTGTTAATTATACTTGTAGTTTGTAATTCATAGTTACTTGTTTATTTTTTTTGTATTTCTTTGTTAATATTAAGTTACTAACTTTATTTAATGTAGGTACCGTCTGGCTGCAAGACGTAAAATACAAGCGCTGCTTGGGAGGCAACCCAATTCAGAATATAATCAGATTTGCTTTCTCTTCCCCTTTTACTCCTCCATTTTCTTTTTGTTTTAGTAGTTATTTTCGTAAATTCCATCCCTATATGCTTACTTATTTCATTGCATGCTTTTAATTGATTACATTGAGGATAATGCAATATTTAAGTGTGGGGGAAGGGATTTATATTTTTGTCTTTCATTTTGAATCCTATAAATATTTTTGTCTTTCATTTTGTGTCCTATAAATATTTTTGAGTCCTATATTTTTTAATAATAATAAAAAAAAAATTAAAAAAAAAATAAAAAAAAAAAAATAATAAAAAAAAATGCATTCATTCAGTCTTATTAATTTCAGCTATTTACAAAAAAAAAAAAAAAAAAAAAAAAAAAAAAACTAATAATAATAATAATAATAATAATAATACTCTATACTAAGCCATGTCTGCATCTCTGTAGGAGTTGAGGCTGAGCTCAAGGGAAATGTGAGAGCCACCGCCATAACCGCTACCTCTCTCGGAAGTAGTCTTCATGATGCCCAAGATGTCCTCACCATGCATGGGGAACAATGGAAGGGTTTCAATCTCCTGGTGATCTCCTCCTCGTTGTTGCAGGGATGTTTGTCCTCCTGTTGTGCCAAAAGAGTTGTACTGGTATTAGTGTTGAAGTGTGAGGAAGAATATGAAACAAAATTTAAATCAAGAAATCCTTCATTACCAGTAGAATCAGTGGAACCAAAGTTGAGATTAATGGATCTACCATCATCAGTAGAACTAGTGGACCCAAAATTGATGTCAATGGATCCACCAGCTGGCCCAAAATTGATGTCGATGGATCCACCAGCACCAGTAGAACCAGCTGGCCCAAAATTGAGATCAATGGATCCACCAGTACCAGGAGAACTAGTTCCCATGGGCACTTGAGCAGCCTGATTGCACCTCTTCATCTGCTTCTCTCGAGCCCTGACATTCTGGAACCAAAAATAAATGTTCTTGCCCTCAACATGTCCATACTGGTTCAGCTGGAGACAGATCTCGTGAATATGCTCTGTAGTTGGGCGCTTAACTCCCTTGTCGTAGTAAAGATCCTTGAGGATCCTTATTTGATCTGGAGTAGGAACCCACCTGGCACGGCTTCGCCAGAAATCTGTGTTGGCACTACTCCCGGCTGCTTGGTTGTTTCCTCCATCCTCGATTTGTTGCTGGGTTTGTAGCTCCATCAGTTGCAGAGTTCGTGGTTCCATGGTGATGGGTTGAGGGGATGTGAAGATCGAAGAGTAAAGTTGTCAAGTGTTTGAAGGAGTTGTTGTTAAAGGGATTAAGGATGATGATGGTGTGTTGGAGATCTGAAAGTTCAGAGGAAAGATGAGATTGAATCAACTAGATGGGAGAGAAGATCAGAAGAGAAGGATTGAATCGAAGAAGAAATATTTTGAGTTTTGAAAGAAGAGGAAAAGCTGAAGAGTTGGGAGAGAGGGGCTGGAACTCAGGAGAGATTTTCGTTCCTTTGGAGTGAACAGTTGCGCCCTCAGAATGCACCTATTTATAGAGCGAGGTGAGCAGATCTCCACCGTTGGATGGACGATTCCTGTGATTCATTCTACGCGTTGGATTAAAGTCGCCCTGAAACCCGGAAAAGTTGTTGGCGCGTGGAGAGCGTGTAAGGGGACCGAGGGAATCTCGAGGCGCTGTGGCAGACAGCTGTAGCCGAAAGCAGATTTGACTGCCATAAATCACGGAAGGGATAAGCCGTGACACAAGTGGGCCGTACTTGGGCCTGTCTCGGATCAAGGCATCACTGTAGCTGTGGGTGGAGGCCTGATGGGCCGAGTTTCAGAAACAGTTTTGGACATGATGGGCCGAGTTTCTGAAACAGTTTTGGATGAGTTGGGCTGGGTTTCTGCAACAGTCTTGGATGTTTTGTGCCGAATTGTTGAAACAGTTGAAACAGTTGGTTTAAATAAAAGGATTGGTATGGATAATAACGTGAGCAGCCGTGCTCGAGTGGTTGAGTGTAAAGTTCGTGTACAAGAGGTCTGAGGTTCGAACCTCGCCTCTCGTTTATTTTTATTATGTTCGTTTATGACATAATAAGTATAAAATTTGTACACATTATATTAAGCACAGCTTGTGCTCCAGTGGTTGGGGACAAAGGTTTCGTGCAGCAAGTTAAGGTTTCGAACCTTGCCTCCCCCGTTTTTTTTTATTTATGTCACTCCATCAGAACCCTCCTCCGAAGGCTGAAACCAGCAAGAAGGCTGCCACTCGCCCGCATACCGCTCCTCCAAAGGAGTAAATGGAGGTACAAGTCTAGGCTGAAAGACTTTAAACATTAAGCGCTGCATGGGAGGCAACCCATTTGAACCGTAGCTGTGGAGGAGCCATCAACGCAGATTTGCTCTCTTAAACTCTATCTCCTCTATTACTATTTTCTGATTGTATCTTTGTTATTTGCATTTTTAGTTTTTGTTTTTAGGTTTTCTTGAGTTAATCATTCCATTCACATGATAATTGTTCATTGCATGCTCTAACTTGTTTAACATTGAGGACAATGTATGATTTAAGTGTGGGGGGAAGGATTAATGCTTGTAGTTAGTTTTTGTCATAAAAAGAAAACAAAATAAAAAATCAGAAAATTAAAAAAATTAAATTAAAAAAAAAAAAAAAAAAAAAAATCGTTAACTTTGTTTTAGGTTTTATATTCATGTTTTGGTTTTTGTTTATCTTTGTTCTTTAGTTTGTTTGTTTTGTTTGTTTGTTGTTAGAGCCAAAATTAACTTAGTTTCATTTTCGAAAAAACCAAAAACAAAATCCCCCCTTTTCGTGTAAAATGTTTATATTTTGTGAATACATTTGTGAATATTATACTTTGTTTTAATTTTAATTGTTTAATTGTTTGACAATGACAGGTGTACCCTCAATCCCCGGAATAGAACGATCCCTATTTGCTTATACTACTAACGATCTTTTCAGGGTTAAATTATGCGCTTGCTTTGAGCGTATCAGAGAACCCACTTTGAATCGCGTCCTATGGTGGTCGGAGGAGGGAGAACGAAGCCAGCGAAATGGAGAGGAGAAACCGGGCTCGGGGGAGAAGAGGAAAGCTCGGGTTTCCATTTTGGGAAATCTGGGCTTTTCTGCAATTTTCCCAAAAATTCGTCCTTTTATACAAAAATGAAAAGTTTTTCCGAAGCTCATAACTTCTTCATACGAACTCCGATTATCGCGTTCCGTATGTCCACGAACTCGTATCGACGTGCTCTACAACTTTCGTGAAGGAATCTTTCAGAGAATCTCAACGTATCAAAAGTCAACCTTAGCAACCCCCCTAAAGTCATACTTTTCGAATAAAATTTCGTCCGAAACACTTCCGCTCCGTCCACGAGCCACGAAACCGTCCGATACCCACAATTTAAATTTCGGAAAATCCTCGGAAAGTAAATACGAATTTCCGGGGCATCACATCCGGTCAATGGGATAATCATCAAAGGAGAAGAGGAGGTAGAGATGACCACACTACATCTAGAGGCCGAGATTCACATGAATATGATACTAGAGGCCGAGTTGATATGGAGCCTCGTGGTAGAGGTTTATATGATGTTTCTCATGTTTCTAGAGATGATGGAGCTATGACTTCTAAGATTGAGAGGCTTGAAGTAAAGATTGACAAGAAATTTGAGATGCTTCTTCAAGCGCAAAAGGGTAATGGTACTTCTTCTTCACATGTCAAGAGTGTTACTACTTCACATCTTTTCTTGATTTGTGAGTCCCCTCATCATTCTACTGATGATTGTCACTTGGCTTCGCAATTTTCGGAATTTGTTGAGGAGCAAGTTAAAGTGGTTAGTTCTTATCAAAGGGCGCCAAGAAATGATTCTTACTCTACTACATATAATCCGGGTTGGCGTAATCACCCAAATTTCTCATGGAGAGATGGTGGAGGGTCCTCTAATACAAACCAAGGTGGTTCTCATTCATATGGAGGGAATCAAGGCCCTAATTCTTCATCTTTTAGTCCCCGCGGCCATGGGAACACACAATTTGGCTACACATGCTTATGGAGGAGCCCCACATGACACTCAAAGGTTTGATCAAAGTCCCCAATCATTTGGAGGTGCCAATCCTACACAAAATCCTCCTCCCGGATTTCAAAATAGGCAAGCACCACAACCAGAACCAAAGAAGTCTCATATGGATGATATATTGGCCACCCTAGCTCAAAAAATTATCAATGGCGCCATATGGCACAATGAAAGGTAGAATTTTGTTAGGGAGTTTTGAATTGGGAATTCACTAAAGTAAAAGCAAACAACTTATTATCAAGCAAGAAATTAAATTCGGATTTCAAATTAATGGGAACATGGGAGTGTCGGGTGATTCACACTAACTATCTTGCAAATATCGATGCCAATTTCACAAATGCATGCATTTCCTATATGTGTCGAGTCCAGTATCTAGTACCGGTTAAGGCTACTAAACCAATTATCCTTTCGGTGTATTGACTATGCCGGTTAAGGCCACAATCAACTCTCTAATTTGGGCATTACGCCCCACATGACACTCAAAGGTTTGGTCAAAGTTCCCAATCATTTGGAGGTGCCAATCCTACACAAAATCCTCCTCCCGGATTTCAAAATAAGCAAGCACCACAACCGGAATCAAAGAAGTCTTATATGGATGATATATTGGCCACCCTAGCTCAAAGTCATACTTCTCTTACACAAAGCCAAGCAAACCGAGACTTGTTCTTACTTAGTTAGTTTTTCGGGCTTTTAGCCCTCCTTTTAACCAAAAAAAAAAACAAGAGTTTCTTATCCAAGGCCTTCATAGGTTCTTTTGCGGCTTTGCCACAAATTGTCCAAGTCAATGACACAAATAAGTGTGTAAGTTAAGATTCCATTTATGACTTCAAAATGTAGTGGATATCTCCATTATTACTCACTTTCCTCGATTTTCTCTTCTTTTTGTCATAAAATTTACAAAGATATAAAACACAAGTAAACAAGAAACTAACTAAATAAATATGGAGATTTGATATAAAAATATAGACAATTAAGCACTTATCACTAAACGGCAAAATTTATCGATTCTTCGATAATGTTTAAATTTGTGAGGCATCCCCAAAAAACTCCCCATCGTATGACATTCTCCATTTGATCTTACGGGAGGGGGAACTTGAACTTAGGACCTCAACCATAGTTGCGATTTTTGAATAGCCCTACCAGTAGGGCTGTCAATGGGTCGTGTCGGGTTGAGTTCGTGTCGGGTCAAGGTATTTGTCGTGTCACAAGAGACAAACTCAAACTCAACCTATTTAATAATCGTATCGAAAATTTAAACTCAAACCCAACTTATTTATTAAACGGATTACCCGTTTCCAACCCACTTAACCCATTTAATAAATAGGTCGTGTCGTGTTGGATGAAATGACTCATTTAAGGATTAACATTGCGACCCATAAACTAAAAAAAATGCATAAATTGATTAAATTCACTAAAAAATCCACAAGACGAAGAATATAAATAATTATATATAATTCATAAATAATTAAATCAAATAATGATGAAGTAAAATATTTCAAATTGTCCAATCGTAAGATCAAATACTCCAAATGTCCAAAATTTCAAGAAGAAGTATAACATAATCGGGTTATATGGGTTCACTTCGTGTTGACGGGTTGACTCGCGGCCAACCCGTTTATTAAATGGGTCATGGCGGGTTGACCCACTTTTTAATCATGCGGGTTCAACCCGCTTTATTTCGTGCAGGTTTCGAGTCGTGTTATCGGGTCGTGTTGGAATTGACAGCCCTACATACCAGGTTTTCTTCCATTGTTAAATTTCTATGCATAAAACTCCATGGATCTACAGTAGGTGATCAACAAAAGTGATAAAGGCCATCTATTCTTGACGGGCTTTGCCCTCATAAACATGGTTGTTATTGTGGTGTTGTATGAATCTATCGAAGATCGAACTAAATTAAGCCAATTGACTGACCAAAGCTTCCCTCATTACCCTCCTCATCCCTTGGGGTAACCACAAAAGCTTAACAATTGTAGGCGGATTTGAGCCATTGGAAATCGAAACATATATAGTTTTAGTTTTTCTCAAAGAAAGTTTTGATTTTGGTGAAAATTTCAGTTAAAAATAAGAGAGAGAGTTTAGGGGGTCGGGGTCTGGGTCTAGGTGGGTGGGAAAAGGCGATCAGAGCAGTCAAGAAGAGGTTCGTAGAATCTAGAGTTGTCATCAAGAACACAGCATTCAGAATTTGATTTTCTTTTCTTCTTCTTCTTTCCCTATCATAGGGTCCAACATTTTTAATTTATTTTTGGAGGTGATCAACAAAAGCGACAAAGACCACTTATTCTTGATTGGCTTTGGCCTCATAAACATGTGTTGTTGTATGAATCTATCGAAGAACCAACTAAATTGAGCCACTTGACTGATCGAAGCTTCCCTCGTTAGTCTCCTCATCACTTGGGGTAACCCCAAAAGCTTAACAATTATAGGAGGATTTGAGCTTCTTCTTTTTTTTTTTTTACTTAATCCAACAATTAAATAACCACAAGAGTCGAACTCACACCCTCTTACTTACAATGAAACACCTTTTTTTTTTCTTTAGGCAAAAAGACTATAATTAAATATGAAAACCCCTGGGGCAACCAATGTTTACAACATCAAAAAGCAAGGCATTTGATATATTTCTTTTAATTGTATTAGTCCAAGAGCAACCATCAAAGGATCTATGGCCTACATTTGCAATTGCATCTACAACAAAATTTACTTCCCTAAAGACATGCTTGAAGGTGATAGAGGAAAACATAGTAGCAATCTTCTTAATATCTTGGACAATTTTCACTATCCTCCATGGTGGTTGGATAATACCCCTTACCACATCAATAACAAGTTTTGAGTCGCCTTCAACCTGGGGGTTCAAGAAGCCTTGCTGTTGTGCACTGACGAGGCTATTTCATAGAGCTGTTGCTTTTGCTAATGGAACTATGGTGCTTCCAAATCCTTTGGCAGCTGTGTAAAGCGGTTTACCGGAAGCATCTCTGATGATGAAGCCTCCAACTGCAGAGTTCCTTTGTCTAGAACCATCAAAATTAACTTTCACATAATCTCTAGGGGTAGGTTGCCACATAATAGTGGCCGGATGGTTTTGCATAGTCTTCCTCCCATTTGGATGTATTGTTTCTTTGATATCATTAAGAATAGCAGCTGAACTTGCTACAACTGCATTTGGGAAGCTAATAGCTCCTCTAAAGACAGTGTCATTTCTGGATTTCCAAATTTGCCAATAGATTATTAGCATCTTAACAAACTTCCCACTATCATATCATTCATATGGTTGATTAACAAAACAGTTGAAAGACCTTTAAATAGCCTTCCTCCCAGTTATTTTGGGAGGAATGCTATTTAGCAGTTTCATTATCATTATCACACAGTGGACAACAATTATCCAAACAAATGATTAGCAGTTTCATTATCATTATCACACAGTGGACAGGAATTATCATCAATGTAACCAAACTTGGAAAGTCGATCTCTTGTTTTCAATCTCACTCTCAATAAAAGCCAACCAAAAATTTTAATTTTCAGAGGAATATTGAGCTTCCAGAGCTTACTTAGAAACTCAATATTGTTGTGTTTTTCCATATTATCAAGCTACAGCCAAGTTGCAGACTAGGATGGATGTCTGAGCGGTTGAAAAAGTCGGTCTTGTAAATCGAAGTTAGTAAATTGATCATTAGAAGAAGGTCCCCAAACAAATTCATCCTCCTGATCTGTGTAAGGGATAGGAATACCAGTAATCTGGATGACAACAATATGGTCTAGATAGTTTAAAATTTTAGTTCTATTCCAAACTGACAATATAGTCAGCTATTGTTTCATTTAGATCGATTAACTGATCAGGGATAATATCAAAGAGAGGATAATCAAAAACTCAATTAAATGTCTAGAAGTTTATGGACTTACCATTGCCAACAATTCATCTCATACATTTAAGTATGAGCTATCTTGCATACAAGTTCCTTTCCAAGCAAGAGAATTCGATTGCTTCTTCTTAACTTGAAAGAAAGAGACATTTTTAAGATATTTCCTTCTTACAATTTGAGACCTCCAATTGTCATGGTCTGTGATTATTTTCCAAGCCATTTTTGCAATGGCTGCATTGTTAAAGAAGGCACTAGGCCTAATACCAAGTCCCCCTATACTTTTGGAAATGCAAACTTTATCCCATGCAACTAGAGGGAATTTTGTACTTGATCACTAGAAGAAAGTTCTTGCTTGCTTGTCTATACCGTTGGTGATTTTCTGTGGCCATTTAAAATAGGACATGACATTGTTAGGCATACCAGAAATGTTAGATTTAATAAGAGCCATTCTCACAGCTCTATGGAGTGTGCCTTTCTTCCATCCTACTAGCTTACTTGAGATTTTCAGTAACAATTCTTTGGCATTAATAGGGTGTTTCCAAAAGATAACATTATGTATTCCTAAGTACTTACCAATAGTAGATTTCTACTGGATACTAAGAATGTCGACAATATCTAACTTGAGACTACAAGGAACCTTAGGAGAAAAGTAAAGTGAGGACATTTCCAGAAGCCAGAGAAAAATTAGTAAGAACTTTAAGATATGTTTAGCAGCCCTTTTAGTGGCCTTGCCAAAAATTAGACAATCATCAGCATACATTAGGTTAGAAATTCTAAATCCTAAAAGGGACAACAAAAGTCCTACTTGTGACTTATGATTACTAGCTAACTCAGATGTTTGATTAGTGGTTCCATGGTGTCACGAGCCACACTTAAGAGTTGTGCTATCGTGACATATTATAAAGGAGATGCCGAGAGGGGCGAACCTTGAGGCAAGAGATGCCAAGAGGGGGCGAGCCTTGAGGTAAGGAGATGCCGAGAGGAGTAAGCCTTGGGACAAGGAGAAGTCAAGAGGGGCGAGTCTTGGAAGCCCAAGGGCGAGCTTGAAGCTAAAGTGAAGACGAGTGGCATTGTCGTAATTAAGTGGAAGTTCTGGTTCGACGTACTTCGGCTCAGAATTTGGGAAAACTCTAAACATGAGAAATGTCCGGGACGTCGAAAAGAGTTCAATGCACTTGACGGCATGTCATTTGGATTTTCTATGAATTAGTTATGGACAATTAGTCTCCTCGGCTATTTTGATGTTTCCTCCTGCCAAGTTCATGTAAGCAAGATATGCTCTATAGGGGAGACATGGTGTCAAGCTCTCCACCACCCCCGGTGCTGGCCTTCATGGGGCACTAAGTGAGCTTCTCCCGGGCACCCGTGGGGGCCTAGGGGACCGGGCATGTGTCGTCAGAAAGGGGCGCCGGCATATGTTTCCACGAGTCAGGAAGTCTCGTGGACGGTATTGGCCGAAAGGCTGATATTGCGGGTCGACGTCGGGGACGAGGTTCGGATGAGGGCGATCCTTATGCCATCGGCGTTAGACAAACATGTGGGCTTACGGAAGATATGTCGGGACCTCGTGGTGCTCATTGGCCACAGAGCAAGCGACGTGGGCATGTGTTAGGGTTCGACCTTGCCCAAAGCAAAGTGATGCCAACAAGCACGGGAGGGGCGACCCCGTGCTAGACTGAAGGAAGCTTAAGAGGGGCATCAAGGATGAGTTGCTCACTCGAGCGGCGTGCCAACAAGCAAGACGGCATGCCCTCTTGAGGATTGCCCTACGGGCTGGAATATGCCTTGGAGCCATGACAGTCATCAAGAAGAGAACATGGTAGCCTTGTTAGAGGGAAAATGCCACAAGGCCTCGATGGCTTGTCAAGTTGGTACTCAAGGCTTGAGCAGACAGGCAAGTGTTACCCATGAGCTGAGTGGGCTGTCTAGGTGATGCCCATGAGGCGAAGTATGAGGGCATGTGTTGCCCAAGTGCCAAGTGGGTTGCACGAGGGATGCTCACGAGGCAAGATACGACGGCAGGTGGTGTCCATGAGCCGAGTGAGTTGCACAAGTGATGCTCATGAAGTGCAGGATGAAAACAAGTGTTGCCTATGAGCTCATTGGGTTGTGCCAGTGATGCCACAAGACGAAGTAAGCGGGCACGTGCTGTCAAGTAAGGTGCGTACGTGATGCGCACAAGGTTAAAGTACGCGGGCATGGGTTGCCCTTGAGCTGAAGATTGAGTGGGTCGCATAAGTGGCGCCCATGAGGTCAAATATGCAAGACATGTGTTGTCTTGGAGCTGAGCGGGTGGTGCGAGAGATGCCGCGAAGTGAGGAAGGTGTGCAAGCTACTAAGGAATGATTCAAGGAAGAAATGTGAATGCCAACTTAGTCTCGGTACACGGTCATGCTACTTGCTATCGACGTGCGGGATGCACGCGGGTCAGTAATGGGCTGGCGAAAGCCGAGATGACATGAAAGCCTATCGGTTGGGCGAGTGTCTTGGAAGACAACCATGACACAAGGAAGCGATCGATTAGTCACAAGATGTGAGACTCATGCGTGAGTAGCTTTCGTTGGTAAACCCCAACAAGTAAGGGGACGATGTCGAAAGGGTCAAGTTGACAAGAGAAGCACACAGAAAGAAAAAGAAAAATGGAGTATCAAGGAAGTAAGGAAGTAGGCTGGCCTCGGTTTAGAGGAACCTTGGCACCTCACGGACTAATTCCGCTGCGTATAAAGTCGGCCCGTGACACATGGCTAAGATAAAGATGTATGGTGATAGAGGATCACCTTGCCCTATTCGTCTAGATGGCTTGAAACAACCTTCAGCATTTCTATTCACAAGAATGGAAAAGGAAACTGAGGTGATACAATTCATGATTTGTTTTATCCAATCTTCATGGAAGCCAAATTACTTAAGACAGCGCATAATGTAATTCCAATTGAGAAAATCATAAGCTTTTTCAAGATCCAACCTAACAGTCATAAACTAACAACCTAATAGTTTATTGTTAAAAGGTTGATTTGATAATTCTTATTGAATCCTCATTAGAAACTAACCTTCAAATTTAATCCCTCTAATTGGAAGAGGGGCTTCGAGGTTAAGATGGGTTATAAGTACTTACTGTGGGAACTAAAGAAAACATAATCTGAGCCGTATCAATTCAAAGGCAATCAACTCGAAAGTGATTTTCCCTATCATTCTTCTCAAACAGAACAGAACCACGACTGCAAGAGCTGTCAATACATAGCAAAACACCGGAAGCATACAAACACATCAATTCCACTCTTCTATTACTCATTCAATGACAGAAATTCATTAAAATAGAGATCTCAAAACCAAATATGTTTTTGAATAGAACATCCTTTTTCTATTTTGAGAAAGAAATTAAACCTGCTAAATACACAAGGCTACATATAATCTCACCTTATTTGACCTCTTTTTCCTCTTTTCCATTTCTTCTTTCCTTTTATGTTATAATAACTGCTTTCTTTCGAACTTTTGCTTCTGGGGTCAGTCGGCTGTCATTGGTTGGGTGATGCAACACCTGAAACGAGCCTTCCGGACAGTGGTCATGATCTCTGTCTCTGCAATCTCGAGCATTCTTACCACCTCAGTGAAGGGTGGCCTGGCATCAGGGTTGGCATCCCAGCACCTCGTCATTATCTCACCAAGAACAGTTAAGCAGTCAGGGGGAATGATAGGACGGACACCCTTATTGACAACTGCAAACGCTGCCTGCACTGCTGTCATGTTCGAGAACGGAAGCATCCCTGTGATAAGTTCCCAAAGAACAATCCCAAAGCTATAAACATCAACTTTCTGAGTGTACGGCCTATGCTGGATCATCTCCCTGTAGAGCCATACGATACAGCAAATGCACTCAATAGACAATCTTTATATAGTATGTACCCTAGGTAACTAATAAACAAATTTCTAACAGCAGTTCTCAATACTGAAAATCAGATAATCTGATGAAGATCTTTAACGAATTACTGATTTTAAAATAGAAAAAGCACAAACCTTGAAACCTTAATCAGAAAGGTTCAGTTTTTAATGTTCTGATTTCCCTATCATGAGCTTATTAATGAATCTATTTGACAACACCACTTGACAGGCTTCATATTAAGTTATCAAGTTATCAAATCAACTAATCAATGCCATCTAATTGGGCCAGTTGGCAATCACATAAGAAGGAATTTCAAAGGGCAAACATAAGAAACCCAAGAGAAAACACATATTATGATGCCATCAAACAATGAGTGATTCACAAAGATGCAACTAGTTTTGGGTTGGTTCGTCTAACTTTGACTTGATATAGCAAAAAATTCATCCCCATGTGCAATTCAATTTGGCCACATCCGGTCCAAGTCCCCGAATATATTTATATTATTTGGCTCATTATGGTCAGACAAGAGGAGGCAGGCTCAAAATAATGTCCCACCTTGGACACTACAAGTAACGTAAATAATGAAGAAATGAATCTACACAACAAGGCCTAAACTGGCATGGAAATTAATGTTTTAAAAGAATAGACTGAATGAGACAGGTACAAGAAGTGAATGTAACTCCAAACAGAAAAGTACATATATATAGAGCTAATTGATTAAAATACTTCCAATTGTTCAACTGCATATACGTGAAAGTCAATACATTTGTGAAGCCAAATTCATACACTAATCAGTTATGCATTTGTGGGTGTGTGTGGGTGTGTAAAACCCAATCCAAGATCCATCTCCTACCCAACTTAGCATGCTTAGATATATCATTTTCAAAACCAATTACTAAACTTCTAACTGTGCAATTGTCTGTTCATTAATTGGTTTATCTTTCATGCGAGTCATAAATTCTCTACATCTGGATAGTTGCAATGTATACCGATGAAATAAGACTAGTGATCTGTACTAATGATGCTAGTAACCAGAAAACAATTTTAGATTGCACCAAATACTGGATGATATAATTTATAATTCGTAGGCCAAATAGTATATCTCCTTTTTGTGGGGAAGTCAAGTACACGAGTCACACTATTTAATACAGATGCAAACATCAGTAATTTATGGTCAAAGAATATGAAGACCAATCCTGGTTATGTTACCAATCCAGTGTGATAGAATCATATCTAGTCAAATCAATACCAGAGTACAACTCAGAATTATGTTGCATGCAATAATCAAAATCCTATCTAAGTACCACTTCCCGCAATACACCTCACAAATTATACTGCATGCTATTTCTTTGGTTTCTAGTGATTAAGGTTTGATTAAATACTGATACTGGTTGGTATTGGCAAATAAAGTGCACCATGTTTAAAAATGTACACGTGATCATTTATCAGATAAGCCATAAAGAACAAAACGAAATACTATACATATGTTTTGTAGGCACAAACTTAGAAACTAAATGTTATTTTATGCTGGGGAGGATTAAATTAGAACTTAAGGTATAAGTACTGATTTAGAGTTTTAATTATATTAGGAGACTGAAATCCACACTCCATGTTTCCTTTTTTAGTAATTAGGTTCTGTCTTTTTGTAGCGTGAATTGTAAAACATTGATGTTAAAATACTAAAAAAAGAAACACGGAGTGTGGATTGTAAAATGGAGTGTGTGAATTTCATTCCCCTTATTAGATTATGAGTTGCGGATTTCTAGGTCAATATGGATACCTTAACAAACCAGCCTTATTGTTAGTTTGTAAAATGGGTTTCAAAATTCCCATAATCATTTGGGAATGATTAAGTTCAGTTATCTATGCCTCTCTTCCTTAAAAGTTCCTTCCATTGCCCACTTTGAACCCCATCACCATCACCATCACCATGACCATCACAATCTTATTCCATTTCACAAATTAAAATGTTGCCACTAGCACAACCTAACATGTTCATCACATTCCACAAGTATATATGTTGCCACATGAATTTTAATCCATTCCCCAAATAAACATGTTCATCACAATCATAAATTCGTTTCTTTTTTCTGAAAATGAAAATAAAAGTAAAAATAAAAATAATTAGACCACATGAATAAGAGCAAGCTATTCTCCTCATAAGAATCATCAAGAATTTTTAACACGCCCCTTCATGCGCTAAGAAGAGCCATTTTAAAATCTAAACCTCATGTGGCGCCTCCTTCACACAATTTTTCCGGCAACGAAGGACATCAAACCTCAAGATCCAGTTTTCGCAAGAAAGAATGAATGATACTAAATCCAGGAAAGAAAATATTTATTTTATGCACAGGCGCAAGCAGGGGATGAGCCACAGTGGCACCAGGATACACCACTACACCCCCTGAAAGAATTTTGATGAGAGTCTCATCTATTGAGCCACTGCAGACTAATAGCAACTCGTTATGGGTATAGCATTGGGCTCTCCTACTCATATATGAGCTTCGGTTATACAAATTGGTTATAGACAGTAGCACGTCTAATATTTTCCTATTATTAGTTTTTGTAGCCATTGCCAGGTTGGCTAGGTGAACCCTTCCCTTCTCCTATATGTACACTTGGCTTGTACAACAGTGTGAATGAAATGAATTAAGTTTTTGCTTTTATGCATCGGAAAGGAGGAGGGAATCTAGTGGTGAAAATATCTAATGAAACTGTCGTTGGAATTGAGATCTCATTCAAACAGAAAGATATCAAATATTTTTTATGGAGTTTCCTTTTGCATAGATTCTATGGGAGATCCGATCCGCAAGGACCATGAATGGGAATTGTGTAAATTAAGTGTTTCATTTCAACTACTTTTCTCTCGATTGATATTATCAGAACTAGAAAGAAAAATAATACTGCATTGAGTATATATATACCTTACCTTTAAGAAAGTTCATGTCAGTTTGCTATATATATATATATATATAGAAACTTGCTCAGGTGCGGATATCCGCACCAAAGCAAAAAGGTGCGGATTTGTCATTTTTTCCCACTTTCCGATCATATTTTCACATCTTAACCGTTCAATTTTTAGGTCCTAATGTATAGATCATCTCTACAAAATTTCAGCCAAATTGATGATCGTTAAGGCATCCAAAACTGCAATTTAGATGAACGAACCGAATCTGTCGAACCGGAACCGTTCGTTTTTATAATGGTAAATTGCAGTTTTGGATGCCTTAACGATCATCAAATTGGCTGAAAATTTGCAGAAGTGATCTATACATTAGGACCTAAAAACGGAACGGCTAAGATGTGAAAATATGATCGGAAAGTGGGGAAAAACTGAAAATCCGCACCGAAGCAAAAAGTGCGGACGTCCGCACCCAAGAAGGGCTGTATATATATATATATATTTATGTGTGTGTGTGTTTGGTTGAAAGATGATGGTTTTATTGAATACGAAGAATAGAAGGAAGAAAATAGTAATGCAGGCTCTGTAGCTAAGTAATACACAATGTAAAGGGTATGATTCAGCCAATGGCCACAGTAAGTATTTAGTGTCATCTAATGATGGGATTTTGCTTCACAGATTTTGTGCTGTTTGCAGCCAACACTGATAATTTAGGAAGTGGAACAAAGCTGATTATGGCTAATGAAGAAGAGTAAGAAAGTTCACACCGGTGGTATGAGGGCCTGGCTCTGCCACTGTGTGCAAGCTTATCCCTTAGGTCTTCTATTTCAAAGTTAAGGTTTATTAATTACAATATTATAATGTTATAGTTTTAAAAGTATAATAATATGCTGTTTCGGTTTATTGTTGTTTCAGTTCCTCTAATGACATATTTCCTCTCTAATTAACATCATGCTCTTAATATAAGGAGACTTCTTATGGCCGACTGGCCATTTATCTATCTGTACACAATCTTTTGTAACAAATGATAATGATAATATAACTTTGATCAATCGCAGTTATCAAAATTTAAGAGTGCCCATAAATAGTACATTACATGATTTTTTGAACTAGATAAACCATTCATGTTATGGGAAACACGAATTACTCTTTCAGTGCACACTGCCATATGAACTTTGAAACAGTATCCAGCACATGTTTTCTTTTAGACTTGCAACAAAGAAAACTAGTTACAAATTGGATACTATGAACATCTAGCAAAACCAAAAAACTACAGAAAATACTAATATCAACAACTGTAGGTAATGCAATTACTCCAACAAAGAAGATAAAATCAAGATATCCAATTTTTTCAAAACAGAAAGTAAAATTGGCTAACGGTGTACCATGCGGAATTGAGAAATAGCAATCAAGTAAAGGATCATCCAGGCTAATGACAATAAGGCCATGAAAAGGGCAATTAAAATTCAGTAATGAAGACAACAATAGTAACAGATGAAAAGATATCACAGCTAAAAGGTCAAGAAACTTACGGAGCCATCCAGCGGTATGTCCCAGTCTCTGGGGTCATTCCTTCCGTCTGCACCTCAATACGGGCAACCCCAAAATCAGCAATTTTAATTGATTTGTCTGAAAAAATCAAAAGGTTGTCCGATTTCAAGTCCCTGTGAATCAGCCCGAGCCCATGAACATATGCCATCCCCCTTGCAACATCCAAAGCTTGCTTGACTGCTAACTTCAACGGAACTGATCGGCTCTGCCTCTTGATCAAGAATTGCCGTACTGAACCACCCTTAGCATATTCTGTTACAATGCACCAAACCATTGGTTTACGGCAGCCACCGATAAAACGAACTATGTTCGGATGCTTCAACGTAGCCAACATCTTGACTTCCTGTTGAAACTGTTGCTCCATTATCTGAGCCTTTTCTGGGTCATTCTCAGGCCTCTCCAAAATTTTGATAGCAACATCCTCGCCATTGTAAGTACCTCTATATAGCTTCCCAAAAGCACCTTGCGCAAAAGCTTCACCCATGTTTAGCTTTCTTAAGTCAATTGTCCATGCCTCATAATTCTCAAGCCCCTCTGTGACGGAATTACTGTCCATTAGAGCTCGGGCAAGTTGATCATCACTGAGTGCATGTGTGACTCTTCCGCGATTAACACTTTGTGCAGCAACAGAGTCGTTGTCATTTCTGCGTCGCCGCAGGCCTTGGTGGTTCAAGATGCGAGTGTGGGAATCATTGGTATTTGAAGCAACGCTGCTGTTATCTATAGACATGGCGACAGAGCCTCCATCAACGCTAGTTTGCATACTGTCAGTGGACATGTTAGTACCCTCACCCTCATGAAGTTTGTGGTAAAAGCCTTGAGACAAATCATAATCGTTGTTGTTTAGACCTATAATTCCAGTGAACTTGGCACCACCTTCCAACATTTCCTTCTCCAACAGAAAAGCAGAACCTTCCAAGTTGCCCTAATTGTTCAGCATATAGTTTTCTGAAACCAACACCCCTTTCTCTCTCAAAAACCTGAAACCAAAATTGACCCACAGAACTTGTAAGTTTTTCCAAGAATGAACCAGACCCACAATAGAAATAAAAACTACAGATTCCCATGACTACTCTGCGGAATTATAGTGATAAAAATAATAATTATGCAGAGTAAAATCAATCACAACAGTTCTTCCCGAAAAGAACATAGCATACAATTTTGCATACAAACAAGTGAAAAAGCATTTGAAAAGTCTACGCAGATGATGGTCCTGAACAACAAGTGATAGGAAATCGAAGCCTAAGAAATGGGAAAGTTCTCAAGCTGTCAGCTAAAATTCTGTGAAGCTACAAGAAGAACAGAGATGGAATTTGGTAATTCCATCGGTTAAGCAGGAAACAACGCACCTCAATCGACGACTGCTCAGAGATCGAATGGAAAACAAAGACCCTCTTCTTCCCAGTCTTCCCTTTCTTCTATATCTCTCTCGCTTTCCTTTTTTTTTTTTTTCTTTTTTTCTTTTGTTCTCTCTAGTTTTCAATACTTAAATCGACTTCTTTTTTTTAAATATTTATTACCCTGGGAAAGTCTTCGGTGTAATCCCTCATACAGTCTCTCACCCTTTTTTCCTTTCCTTTTTTATTTTTCAGATCACAGAAACCGTCAAAACAGGCCCAAAACAGAAAAGAAAAAAAGTAAGCTAAGCATTAGAACCAATCTCAGCTCTTCTGGGTCTTAAAACTCCACCAAAATCATCCAGGTAGGCTTGAGAGGCATGGACAGGAGGATTCTCAAAAATTATGAGGCCAGGGGCATTGCTCAATGCTTGATTTGGCTAAGGCATCAGCAGTTATATTACATTCACGAAAAACTTGAGTGATTCTAGTTTGCTCCAAAATGGACATAAAATGGTAACAACCAGAGATCAGAGAACCTAGAGGATCCAAAGAGAGATCAGGCCTCTGCATTAATTGGACTAGAATGGCATAATCAGACTCAATTTCGAGCTTAGAGATGTGAAACTTCGGAGCAAGTTTCAAACCAAAGTATAGGCCCCAAGCTTCAGCATCCAGAATAGGTCGGTCATAATTTTTTTTTTTTTTTCACTATGATTCCCGAATTATTTAATGAATTTTATTTTCATTAAATTTTTCTGTCTACAGTATTATTAGAGATCGTCATGGCAATTGGATTGCTAGTTTTCAAGTTAACGAAAATAAAATTCATTAAATAATTCGGTCAACACTTGAAATTATGACAGACCAAATTTAGTTAGCATGTGGGCCCCACAAAATTTAGTTAGCACGTGGCTCGTGAGTCAGCAAAACCATGTAGAGTCTAAGAATGACACATGGCGACATATGAAAGGCCCGTCAGCAATAAATGAATATGTTCCGACCATATCAATTGATATTAAGGCAGATCAACCGAATTAAATCAATTGACTCCGGGAAAAATCAAATATTAAATGATGTCTACTGATTAGAGGTCAATTGAATTAAAATTGTTAATCAAGACGAAAATCAGAGATTAAATTAATTGGCCAAATTCCTTAATAGTTATGATTAAATCAATTAATTAAGGCTGACTAATAACTATGCTACTAAGGAATACAATTAATTACATGTCATGAATGTGTTCCAAATTGAGAGAGACGCTGACACCATAAATGCCCCAATGCCCCATCTTAAATCAAGGAGAAATTGAGAAAGGACTTCCGCTAGAGAGAAGAAATCACTCCCAAAATTCAAAAGTCTTCAAGTGTGTGAAGAACCCTCAAGCTACAAAATAGCCAGTTCCTCACCAACCTCAAGCCAAAGCACTCGTCACCTGTCAACCCTCGTGGCTGTCGTGCAACTCAAGATCAAGAGTCAATCGCCCTTGAGTCAAACATACCATCGGAGATAGAATCAGTGGATTACCCAAAAATTGTAACCGCACTTAAATTATTAATAAAATTATTATCTTTTTGTACACGTGTCTGTATTCTACTTGTTTTCAGATTTTCGTGTTTACAAATACCTCCAGCACCAATCTTTCCAGACAAGGAAGCTATAGTGCCATTAACATTAAGCTTGTAATAATTTTGAGGCCTCATCCAAGAGAGTATAGTGAAGTCATAAGTTCGGGCAATTTTGGCTTTGATGACAGCAAGTTTCCATTCCACAGCAGATTTCAAAATTATTTTCCCATGATTATTAGGCATAGTAAAAGTATCATCAAAAATCTGCTTATTTCTATTGTAAATATTATATATATGTGGCTGTCCACTGTAAATACTCATTAGTTATGTCTTTATGATGTAAATCCTACTCCTATATAAAGGGGTCTAATGAGAATGATACATTTCTACCTCCTCATATATTATGTTTCTCTATTCTATCTCTCTCTTATTCTTTAGTTTATAACACGTTATCAGCATGTTTTTCCTCTTATTTTTCTTTTTCTCCTTAAACTCCATGATGATCCGCAAGCCTATGGTGCAACATAGTTGCCTATGACCAAGGCTACTGATCTATGAGTTTTTCTCTCATTCTCAACGAACTGCTTTATATATAACATAAATATCTTATATTATTGCATTGTAGATATATGTGTTTCATGTTTATCATCTTTGTTCCTATTACATGTGAACATCAATTTGTTTTATGCAATCATTTACATATATTTATATGTATCTTTTATATAATGTAATTGTTGAGATTTATGTTTTATATTCAACTTTGAGAACTATTGTTCCAATTGTCAAGACTCGAGTCCATTAACCGAGTAGTCTTAGACCTATGGCTCTACAGACATCACATGAATGTTTTTCTCATATTTCCCTATAAGATCAATTGTTCATATTTATTAACACTTCAAAACCTTTGTTTCGTATATAAATTTTCTATCATTGTTCATAGAATATATAGTTCTAATACTTATGGATCTTGATATATCTCGTCTTGTCTCTTTGTAGAAAGATGACGCATCTGACAAAATTGGACGGTGAGCCTCTTGAAATTTCTGGCAATAACTATTTGAGCTGCGTTCTTGATGCCGAAATTCACCTTATAGCTAACAATTTACTATGCCAAAAAATGAATCAAACGACAGCTTTTCACTGTCGTCTGATAGGCCAAATAGATGTTGTTAATACTCATACCGTCTGATAGGAGAATCAGACAACGGCAGAAATGTGTTGTCTGATTTGCTTTAGTATGAGAGCAGACATGTAAATGTCTGTTATCTGAACACCAAAAAGAACAACAGAACTTGATATCATATATGTTGTCCAAAGCAATGTCTGTTGACATGAGCCTAACGGAAAACAACTTGTGAAGAGAAGTCAAACAACAAGCCTTGTGCAGAAACTGTTGTCTCTATTAATCTCTACATCAAGATTTAACTTAATTATGTTGAGTTTATTTAAGTAAGACAACAGAAAATTGAGAAAACCATTGGCTGTATATATTTGATACAATAGAATAAACTATTATGTTGTTGTGTGTTTTCTAATTGGGCAATTGAATATGTTTGAAAAGTATTGTAATTAGGTGGTTCATACAACGGTTTCTGCATTCCATTTTTTGATGTTCAATTGTTAGATGATAGTTTTTAGTTGGAATTGAATTGTCTGAAAGAGAATCATAACATATCCAAAAACACATCCATTGATTCCAAAACCAATTCATTACATCAGTACTGTGTTCATCCCAACATTAACACATACTAACCCTGCCTATATACTTAAAGGCCAAAAATATAAATTTATCCACAAATGTGTCCAGTGCACATTAACCATGCCTATACCTAAAGTAATCCGTCATCTCCGCTCCATTGCCCCATTTGACACTTTTTGCTACGTCATGCTAAAAAAAATTCAACTCTCATCAGTACATTGTTTTATGTAGAAAGTTCACAGAAAATGCACTACTTGTATAAACATAGATCCCACCATGGTTCTAAGTTTTAGAAACTACAATCTTGCACTACTTGTATAGACATACAAAGCACAACATGATGAATACTTACCACGTTCTCAATCTTGTGTTATTCATATACTGCATAAACTTCTGTTGGTGACGAAAAATTCCGTAGAGGAGTTTGACTCACCAATGAATGCAGTCTGGAGCGGAAGCTGACCGGGAACAATTGAGAAGTTTCCTTGGGGCGTTGACTCGAAGTTTGACCGTCGGCTCAAGGAGGGGGGGTACCTGCAGAAAACCCTCCGATGCCTAAGTCAGTACCTTTCTTAGTTGAGTGGAGTAAAACAAGTCGGAATCAGATGTCTTACCTGGTCAGTATGCCCCCTATTTATAGGTGAGGGAGAGCTTGCACCACAAGTCGCGTTTAATATCGATAACTGTACTCATTATTGCCATAACTCCGCAGTATTAAATAACGCCATCACTTCGCGTTATTCAATAATGTCATCAATAACGTAATCACTGCGCGTTATACCGTTACTTCGCGTTATTAATAACGTCATTGCTCCGCGTTATGGAATAACGCCATTGCTCCGTGTTATTTAATAACGTCATTGCTCCGCGTTATTTAATAAAGTCATTACTCCGCGTTATGGAATAACGCCATTACTCCGCGTTATTTAATAACGCCATCGCTCCGCGTTATGAAATAACACCATCGCTCCGCGTTATGGCGTTATTTTGACTGCGCCTCCTTAACGCCATCTTCATTGTGGCGTTAATAACGGTGATTGCCACCGCATCTACGATTGTCATTGTCCGCGTACTTATGGCGAAGTTTCACAGTCATGATGGTGAGTCAAAATTATTGACTACCCCCACAATACCCCCAAATTTTCTCTTTGGACACTTGTCCTAAGAGGAAATTTCTAAAATCTGGCCTCGACCCTGACCCGAGCCCAACTCTGAGGTTCCCTCTGTCAACGCCGTATGATCTCTTTCTCCTACTAGCCTCGATGCGGTTATCACCTTGAACCTCGACGAGGTGACGCTTATTGCTTTTTGAATGTACGTATCCTCTAGAGTTCACCTCCTCAGCGATAGCTTTTTCCCTCGTCGAGAGCCTTTTTCCTTGTAAAGAGATTTTTTTTCATCGAGAGCATTGTTCTTCTCTAAGAGCTTTCCTTACCGAGAGCCTTTTCGTCGTCGAGAGCTTTTTTCGTTTACGGTGTTTTTTCTTTTATTGCGAGCTTTCCTCGTCAAGAGATCTTCCTCGTTTATGGTGTTTTTCCTTCGACGAAGGCCCTCCTCGTCGAAGACATCTTTTCTTCACTAAAGGCTTATCGAGGGCTTGCTTTTCCTTCATCGATAGTCCTTGTACTCCTCATATTGCCCCCATTTTTTTCTTTGCGTATATGATGAACTCATGGATTGCCCTCAAGGCGAAGAAGTAGTTTTTGTATGGGACACAAAGTTGCCCCCATTTTCCTTCAAGTCCAATAAACAATATATTATTTATTTTGGCCACCGCCCTCATACATTCCTTTTGGACCACAGGCCTCACACATACATTTTGGCCACCGCCCTCATACATTCCTTTTGGCCATCGGCCTCACACATACACTTTGGCCATCGGCCTCGTGTATTATTTCGGCCACCGGCCTTGCGCTTACATTCCAGCCACCGGCCTCATGTTTATTATGAAATGAGATTCAGTTATAACTATAGCGGGCAAGGTTTACCATTAAATCACATGAGTTAAGTAAATAATATTTTATTTATTCTGGCCACTGGCCACAAATACATTTCAAATACAAAAGGAAGTGAAAATCAAACAAATAATTATTAAAAGAAAGACCATCAGTCTATGTTACCTGGTTTTTGCCCCCTCGACCCGGATTTCACCCTCGACCCTTATAATAATATCATCCATGTCTCTTGGCGGGTCGAGTAATAGATTTTCATATAGGGGTGTACCTGGGAAGAGTCCTTCTCGAAAGGCGATTGCCGCGCATTGAAGGTCACAATTGATGTGCATCATCTCTGCCTTGAATCTCTTGAAGAAATACTCGATTTTCTCTCCTACTTTTTGCTTGGTGTTGAATAAGGTCGCCATGTCCTTTTTTTGCTTGCCACTGCAGAAATATTGAGAGATGAAGGTTTGGCTCAATGTTTCGAAATCTGGGATTGATTGGGTCTTGAGGTCTTGGACCCATGTCGACACAGTCCCTATGAGGCTTAAAGGAAAAAGTTTGCACATCAGTTTCTCGTCGGTTGTCTCGATGGACATCTGCTGTTTGTACCCCTTGATGTGGTCTACCGGGTCGGTAGTCCCGTCATACTTTTGGAAAACGGGGGTGGTGAACCTGCGAGGTTTCGCCGCATTGAGGATGTCAGTGGTGAATGAAGACTCACCGACGTCTCTTGCGATTTCGGCCGCGAGTTCTCGAGGGCCGGCACGCTTGCATGCATCAATCATTTTTTCCATCTTTTCGCGCCACGATTCGTCACGTGTTCTCTTGGATTGGCCTAGTCGGGCTCCGCCGTTTTGTCCCCCGTTTAATGTGTCTCTCGTCCCCTCGACAAGGGGCGCTCTAGAGACTCCCTCGGTGATTGTGGGAGTGGTCAAATTCTGCTGGGCCCGCAATTAAAGCGATTAACTCCGTAGTTAGTATGGTGTTAAATTTCAGTCATTAATGCGGTGATTATTACAACAATAACTACGCACAATGATTATGATTATAAGTGCGCAATGAATGACTATCATAAATACGCAATGAATGACGGTCGTAAGTACGCAATGATTAACTGTTATTAGTGCAGCAATAATTGTCATCATAAAGTGTGTAAATAAATGCAGCCATAAAAGCCGGAATAATGACGGCTTGCTCCCTAAGTAAGTCATCGCCTATATAAAGGAGGCTCGACGTCCAGGTAATCCATCGAATTCCAATTCTCTCTACTCCATTACTAAGAAACGTACTGACTTAGGCATCGGAGAGTTTTCTGCAGGTACCCCCCTCCTCGAACTGATGGTCAAACTTTGAGTCAACGCTCCAAGGAAGCTTCTCGATTGTTCCCGGTCAGCTCCCGCTCCAGTCCGCATTCATTGGTGAGTCAAAATCCTCTACGACATTTTTTTTGCACCAACAAGTGGCGCCGTCTGTGGGAAGCACTTTTCCCTAAAAAGTGATGGCGGGAGCTGCACCATTAGAAATCTCATTTCTGTCACTAAGGACTGGGAATGATGGAATACAAGCCCCGAAGTGATAAAAGTCTGGGTAACGTAAACTAGCATTCTTTCCTTTAGTAATCATATTATGATTTTTTCCTTTTATATTTGAAATATATTTGTGGTTAGTGTTGTTGAAATGTATGTGTAAGGCTGGTGGCCAGAGTAAATACCCAAGGCCGGTGGCCAAGGAGAATAAAATGTTGTTGATCAGATTCAAAGGGAAATGGGGGAAATTCCATATCTCATGCTGAAAATGAATCTTCACCTTGAGGAAAGAATCGAGGCGGCTAGGGCCCGAGGAAAGAATCGAGGCCGCCAGGGCCCGAGGAAAGATTCAGGGCGGCCAAGGCCCGAGGAAAGATTCGGGGCGGCCAGGACGGCCAGGGCCCGAGGAAAGAATCGGGGCGGCCAAGGCCTGAGGAAAGAATCGGGGCGACCAGGGCTCGAGGAAAGAATCGGGATAGCCAGGGCTCGAGGAAATAATCGAGGCAAGATTCGAAACAGCCAGAGAATGGAAATTTCCTCTTAGGACGAGTGTCCAAAGAGAAAATTTGGGGGCATTGTGGGAGTGGTCAAATTCTGCTGGGCCCGCAATTAAAGCGATTAACTCCGTAGTTAGTATGGAGTTAAATTTCAGTCATGAATGCGGTGATTATTACGACAATAACTACGCATAATGATTATGATTATAAGTGCGCAATGAATGACTATCATAAATACGCAATGAATGACGGTCGTAAGTACACAATGATTAACTGTTATTAGTGCAGCAATAATTGTCATCATAAAGTGTGTAAATAAATGCAGCCATAAAAGCTGGAATAATGACGGTTTGCTCCCTAAGTAAGTCATCGCGTATATAAAGGAGGCTCGACGTCCAGGTAATCCATCGAATTCCAATTCCCTCTACTCCATTACTAAGAAACGTACTGACTTAAGCATCGGAGAGTTTTCTGCAGGTACCCCCCTCCTCGAACCGACGGTCAAACTTTGAGTCAACACTCCAAGGAAGCTTCTCGATTGTTTCCGGTCAGCTCCCGCTCCAGTCCGCATTCATTGGTGAGTCAAACTCCTCTACAGAATTTTTCTGCACCAACAACTTCCTCGATGTACTCGCTGAACCCAAGAACCTGATAACAAAATAGAATAATTGTCAAGTGCATACATTTCAAACATGCATAATACTATACAGAAACTTTTGCTAGCTTTTTGTAAGATGTCTATGTAGACACAAGAAATTTAATGAAAATAAAATTCATTAAATAAATCGGTCAATCTTTGAAATTCTGATCAAACAAGCTTAGTTGGCACATGGGTCCTACAAACGGTACACGTGGCTTGTACGTCACCAAAATTATGTGAGCTTCGAGGATGACACATGTCAAAACACGAGTGATCCATCGATTGAATGATGCGGAAGCATCAATTGTGGAAGCGTCAATTTATCGTTGATTGATTGTTGCTCGAGTTAAGCATTTAAAACGGATCAATCGTATTAAACTGATTGATCTCGATGAAAATCAAGCATCAAATACAAATATCGATCAAATTAAATTGTTTAATTCTGATTGAAATCAAGTGTTAAATTCAAATATCAATCAAATTAAATTGTTTCATTCTGATTGAAATCAAGTATTAAATCAAATCATATTTGATTGACATATTCCTTAAATAAAAGGTACTTAAATCAACGAATTAAAACTGATTGATTTAATTACATACTTACAGAATGTGATTAATGCTATGTCATCAATGCATTCCAAATTGAGGGAGACGTCGACATTGTAAATACCTATTCTCAAATCAAGAGAAGGGTGGACGAAGGACAGACGCAAGCAGACGGAAGAAACCTCTTCAAAGCTCAAAAGTCTCCCAAGCTCGTGAAGAACCATCAAGCTGCCAAATAGCCGGTCTCTTCACCTCATCGACTTCAGACAAACATGGAAATCACCTGCAAGCTCAGAAGTCGTCAAACTCGCGGAAAATCAACAAGCACCTATCAAACGTGCCGATTCATCAGCCATCAAAGGCATACTCGCACGTGACACCTCTCGTGGTTCAAATTTGATCAAGATCAAGCCTCTTCAGCCCTTGATCATCCATCATCTTCAAGTCGTCAACAAAGCAAAGCTTCTGCCAAGTTCTTCATCAAGCTCGTGGAGAATCAACAAGCACTAAGCACACGTGCTGATTCATCCACATTCAAAGCTAAAGAAACACTCACCACGTGACATCACTCGTGGTTCAAATTCGATCAAGAGCAAGCCTCTGCATTCCTTGATCAACCGCCTTCTACAAGTCGTCAACAAAGTAAATCCTCTACAAGTTCATCATCAAGCTCGTGGAGAATCAACAAGCACCAAACATACGTGCCGGTTCATCTCCTACCAAAGTCGAAGAACGCTCACCATGTGACACTACTCGTGGCCTAAATCTAATCAAGATCAAGCCTCTACAGCCCTTGGTCAATCGTCTTCCTCAAATCGTCAACATAACAAGAAGTTCACACTACAACCGTTAGATTATTAGGAGCATTTTAATGCGACGTTTTAACTGCTATTTCCCTACATTTCCTGCGTTATTTCCTTAATAAAACTCTGTTTAGGAAAGTTTCCATTCTTCGATTGGGAAAGTTCCTATTTATAGAAAGTTTCCATTTTGTAGTTTCTATTTTTCATTTTTAGAAAGTTTCCCATTTTAGTTTAGGAAAGTTTCCGTTTTTCATTTTAGGAAAGTTTCTATTTTTCATTAACAGTTTCTATTTTTAGGACCTCGGAGCTAAAAAGTGGAAATGAACTCACGAAAGGAAAAAGGAGCTTGCAAACGTTAAGGGGAGCAAAATGAGACACAAAGGGCCACATAATTAAGCAGAAATGAAGAAATAAGCTTTCCTGTTCCAACCAGGAAACCCTGCGAAAAGGAGGAGAGCTTACCAAGAAAGTTTCCAACGCAACCATGAAAAGGAAATGGAAAAATGAAGTGTCATAACGTTGGAGGGTGACAAGGCTTGAGGTTGACGCAACAAAGCCCAAGAACTCTATGAATTGACTTGGACTTTCGGCAAAATGGATCAAGGCCCATAAAAGCCCATGGAATTAGGGTTTGTGACGCAAAGAGTAAACCCTAGAGAGACCTTGCCGTGAAATATCAAGGAGAAGAGAGAAGTTGGCGTGTAAATCAAGAAGAAAATAAAAGATTACGCCAAGAGATTTTCTAGGGAGAGTTTTAAGGAAAGAAGAAGTGTGGACATCAAGAAACGGCTCAAAAGGCGTCTAGATTCATTCCTATATTCCCTAAAGGTATTTTGGCCGAAATAAAAGAGAAAAATCAGAATATATTCATGCAATTTCGGCAAGAATATATTAGGGAATCATATTGGAGTTTTGTGATTGGTTGGATGACACACTAGGGCCTACTTGGCAATTTTTCATTGGTGGAAGCTATGTGGAATTATTAAATTAATTCCATGGAAAACAAAAAGAATATCACGGCTTGGAGACCAAGTATTGCCTCTCCCTATATATCTCTCCCCAAGACGTCAAAGGAGTTCCCCGAATTCAGAAATTACTTTATACGCGAAAGCTCTCTCCATTCTCTAGTTCATCTTCTGCGATTTCAAGCAAGGGAGGAAGAAGCAAGAAGAAGCCGTGAGCACCTCTCCCATTCCACCTTGAAGCCGTGAAGTTTGAAGCTTGCTTTCGAGTTTCATTAGTTCATCATTCGAGTTCTTCATCACCATCTCCATTCACGGTGTAATTCAACCTTCTTTCTTGTAATCACTTTTCATTCCCCTTGTTTGATTTCGTTAGAAGTTGTTCTAGTTAACATTTATGTTTGAACAAGGTCTTTGATTCTGAAATTTATTTAATTGAATGAGAATTTTGACTCTTATATTGTAATTCTTAGTTGCTTTTGTGAGAATCGTTTGATTAAATTTGCTTGATTGATATCTTTTGTATTTTAATCTTATGTGGTTCGAAACACTTAGGGTTTTTATATGAATGATGCTAGGTTTAAGAACATGAATCAACTTTTTGTTTTGTGTAAACTTGAATCAAAAGTAGTAAAGGTTTTGGACAAAAACCGAATTTAATTGAAGAGGATTGCAATTAGGTGGACTTTTTCATACTAAGTTGCACACTTGAGTTGATAGCCTTTCCATGTGTCTTATATATATGCTTCTAACATGTTATGATTGTCTAGCTTTCTAGGGCTTGAATGCATGTTTGATAGGATTAGTCTTTGTGCTTTCACTTAGATTAATTAGCATTGAAAAGTAAAATATGGGAAATCGTTTGCTTTCTAACGTTTCACATGATCAACTCCTTTCTCATGACTTAGATGAACAATATTAGGGTTGAATCGAATTTGATTGTAATTTCGGTTTTGATCTTTGTTTCTCTCATTCCATCCTTGTATTTATGTTTTTGTGTTTTAATTGTTTTCTTTACTTAGTTAATTTTCGAAGACCTAAATCCAAAAACCCCCCTTTTTCGTAAATATGTTTATACTTTGTTTTATTTTTGTAAATAATATACTTTGTATTTTTATTGACAGGTGTACCCTCAATCCCCGGATTAGATCGATCCCTATTTACTATGTACTAACGATGACATTTTCAGGGTTAAATTATGCGCTTGCTTTTAGCGTATCATAGATTCAAGATCAAGTGCTCGCCACCTTTGGATCAAATCAACGTCGGAGATCGAATCAGAGGAGATTCTTGTGAAAGAACATCTACAAAGATTGGAACCCTCAAATTCATTAATAAAAATATATTATTTTGTACACGTGTTCTTCTTTCATTCATTGCAGGAAATTCGTGTTTACAGTCTATGAGAAGCGAATAGTTGTACTCAATCTACTAATAAACCATAATATGGAAGCTGATGTGCACTATGGACTAGAACCATGTAGAACAACACACCCAAGACAGTACAACACAAAGAACAAGAGCCAATATCGAGACATTGAAATATATGGTCAGAGTTGGTCAATAACCTGTAAAGCCTTGATCGAGCACATGCTCAGGAGCTATTGTTCTTTTCTCCTCTCTGCTATAAACTTCACTAGATTGATGGGATGCGATTTATAAACTCTATGAAGGCACAAAATAAGTACTATATGAGTTTAGACAAATATAAAACATTTGTCACAGGTTATCATCTAGACAGTACAAAAGCAAAGTGTTATGGGATTCAGGAACAAATTAAAATAGTTGAGCTACATTGAATTGCAGACTAGATGAGGCATAGCACTACGTATGTAAATGGTACAAATGACTTTCAAAATTGGTTAATCAGTACCTAAAGGTAATTAATAATCACTCCAAAGTGTACGAGTGACATACTTGTATTAGAAACAAAATCCCTCAAAATCCTAAACATAACCTTTGCCTTAGTTTTGCTTCAAACTTATTCAATTTGAACTACTAAGAAACCATCAGTCTATTGAATTCCATTGTAATGGACTCAACTAATGAACCCCCAATTATTCAACTGACCCTATTAATAATGGCTGAAGATCTACCGATAAGGCTTTTAACTACTCACAGACCAAGATACAAATATCAGTCACATAACCAATTACAAAAGTTAATCAACTCTAAGTCAACATCATAAAAATAACAATATACCAATGAGTATATCTAGCAAAGTGTGTCTGTGAATGCATATGTCAAAAGAATAACATAAACTAAACTACTCATTCATTTATTCTCAACTACACTTCTATGTAGGTATTAGTACTGATGCTTGTAACAAGTGCACACACTGCTTTTGTGTTCAAGCGAAGTTCAGTACCAATCTTCACCTTCATGCAGAGAGAGAGAGACCATCTCTCTCTAAACCTTATGAACAAATATTGCAAGAGGCAGCTTAAAACCTTAAATCAACAAATATATTTTCAGCATGAGAAATCAATTCATTTTAAAATTAAAAGTAAACAAGACCCCACCTCAGTGAATTCAATCCTCCTGTTATTTGGAGATATAAAATATGAGGAACGAACATAAGAGAACAATCAGAAGATCAGTAACCTTTAGCAACTAGATCCAACATGTATATCAAAAGTTCAAAACAAGAACAATGAAAAATATCTTACTTTTGCTTTTTTATCCACTCCTTCCCTCCAGCGGCATGTCTCTTGTGCATGGAATTCATTGGGAATAGATTTTACAACTGATCGTCCTTAGTTTCTTTTCTGAAGAGTAGTCAAAGCAGCAACCCAAAATTGATCGACCTCAGTTTCCTTTCTAAAGAGTCGTTTTTTTTCCAGTCCTTTTTCCTCAAATTTTTTATCTCTTACCAACCCAGAGCAATCACTTACATGGCTAGGGGAATATGCTTTCCATGGACTATTCTCCTCAGAACCCATGATCCTCGTGACCTGCGACGCATATCAGTGATTAAGTAACAAAATATAACAAGAGAATCGCTCACAATACATATGCCTCTCATTCATAATCAAATGTAGAATGAAGTGTTATCTTTTTGTGTGTAAAAAAGCACAAGAAATGAAGAACAACGAAGGAAGAGAGATGAGATTTGATGATTGAACAAGAACTCTTATTCAATCCAATGCTAATATAAGCTCACTACTATTCAGGGGCGGAACCAGGATTCTAGGATTTGGGGGGGGGGGGGGGGGAGAGAGGGTCAAAATTAGATTTTTTTTGTTTGACAATAAACTTATTTTTTCTTTTAAGAGAGAATACAAAATGTGGTATATGAAAAACAAAAAATCAATTCTATTATGCTTATTAAGAAATACAAATAGGAAAAACAAAAGGAAATAAACATTTCAAATTTGATATAATTAACATAATGTAGCACAAAAAGAAAGATCTGATAGATATTCTTTATTAGATTTGGAAACAAATTAATGTGTTTTTGTCAATCTATAGGGGGTCCATTAATGAATTTGAGGATTTCTTAAGGTAAACAATGAAGCTTAGTTAGATTGTTTAGGAAACCAAGGGGGGTCTGGACCCTCCCAGGCATGACTATAAGTCTGCCCCTGCTACTATTGATTCATACAAGTAAATAATAAGAAAAGCGCAGTACCTCTTCAAAATGTTCAACCTCAACAACAACAACAGGTAGTGGAGGCCCTATGAACATTCCAGCATTAGAGATACCTTAAAAATCATACCAAATTTCAAGATTAATATCACAGAAAATCAGAAGTTGAACAAAAACTGAAATAATTTGAGCAAGAAACTGAATAAGAAATAAACTAACACCTGCAAAACCTCAAAATTTCAAAATCAAATTTACTATAATTGAATAAGAAATTTAATTAATCAACGAAACTCAATCTATGAAACAATCTAACAAGTAAGAAATTAAGTACCTGTTTGGCAATGAACTCAGGATAGTTGTCCTGAAAAGCATCGATCTCGAACTCCTTGCGCCACCACACTCAGTTCTTGATCATGGCGAAGGCGTCCTTCAACGTATAAACCCTAAACCCGAGAATTAGGATTCCAAAATGTAGACCTCCTAGCCTCAAACTCCACCAGAGCAGCTGCTGGGACTTCACCTTGTATGAGACGGCTTCCGATCCTTGCATCTCAAGATAGCTTTTCCATTCTCGATCTTGGATTAGGTGCAAGGTTTGGCTCGGTCGCGGCGTTTGTGAATCGAGAGCTATCCTTGCATCTCGAGATAGCTTTTCCATTCTCGATCATGGATTAGGTGCAAGGTCTGGCTCGGTCGCGATGTTTGTGAATCGAGAGCTATATTAAGAGGGGGGAGGGAGGGGGAGAGGGAGGGGGAGGGGGAGAGGGAGGGAGAGAGAGAGAGAGAGAGAGAGAGAGAGAGAGAGAGAGAGAGAGAGAGAGAGAGAGAGAGAGAGAGAGAGAGAGAGAGAGTTGGGGAGAAGTGAAGCTGGGCCTTCGAGAGGAGAGAGGTTGAATCTAAACCCTTCTTTTTCCTTTCCCAAGATAAAACTAGGGGTTTTGTGAAAAGGGGGAAGTCTAAGTTTTGGCTAAAAAATGGGCGGGCAAAGTCGATGGAGGGAGTCAACAAATTGAGTTTTGGCTCAATGTGAAACTAAGACAATATAAATATATAGCCATGTTTGAAAAAGGGTTGCACAACAAATTAAAGTATCAGTAAATAACTGTTGTCAGAAGTCGTTGTCTGAAGGTGAGTTGCACAACAGAATGAAGTAGCAATAAATAACTGTTGTTTGAATAAAATCAGTCAGACAACATCAAAACTCAACCATTGTCTAAATAGTAATTACACAACAATAAAGTATCAATAGATAATTGTTGTCTGAAGCCATTGTCTGAAAGAGAGTTATACAACATAATAAAGCAGCAAAAAATAACTGCTATCTGAATTAATTCAGTCATACAACATCAAAATACCACAATTATCTGAATAGTAATTGCATGATTCCACAACAGTCAATGTAATAACTGTTGTCTGAAATAACTCACTTAGACAACATCAAAATATAACCATTGTCTGAATAATAATTGCACAATAGCAATGTAATAATTGTTGACTGAATCAAAAATTTGGACAATAGAATAATTCTGCAGTTAAAAATTTTGCTGTTGTTGGAAGTGTGTTGTCTGATTCGTTTTTTGACATAGTGCTACCTTGGAGATGCCATCAAAATTGACAATAAGTCATCTGTGCAAGATTGGGCCAAGGCTATGATTTTCTTGCGTCATCATCTTAACAAGAGCCTAAACGATGAGTACCTTACAATGAAAAACCTGCTTGAGCTTTGGCAAGCATTAGCAGATCGATTTGCTCATCAGAAAACCATTGTTCTACCCAGAGAATGATATGAATGGATGCGTTTGCGCCTTCAGAACTTTAACTCTATCACTGATTTTCAATTATGCTATGCATCGGATTATCTCCCAACTAAAATCATGTGAAGACAGTGAAGATAACAAGCTCAACGTTTCTAATTTTTTGTGGACAATAGAAAACATGTTGATGACATGGTCAGCGGCAATGTCCTTGACACCGATTAATTTTAAGCATATGTTTAGGCGCTTTTTTTTTGTCTCTATTTATTTTATTTAATCACTTTAAGCCTATGTTTAGACATCAACTAAACGTAATTACGTTTCATTAACTTTATCTATTTAATCACATTTATTACGTTTCAATTACCTTTATTACAATTCTTACATTATGTCACAATTATTCAAACCATATAACTCTCATAATTCTAAATTATTCATAACTTCCAACAATGTCATAGGCTTTTGAGAGATCAATCTTCCAAGCAAAGAGACCTTGATTACCACAAGATTTCCTAAACTTAAAAAGTAGCTCTTGAGCGATCATGGCCGAGCAACAATAATTTTAGAAATTATCTTGTAGATTGTGGTGCAAAGACTTATATGCCTACAATTTGCCATATTCTGAGGTCCCTCAATTTTAGGGATCAAGGAGATCACAGTGTTATTGATAGGGCTGGGACAAGTCGGGTCTCCGACCACCATCTACCGGAACCGGCACCAAACCGATGTACTAAACTTCAATTCGGTTTGAAGAATATCAATCTCTAGAACCGAGCAAAACCCGAACCGATAAAAATCGGTTCCAATTCCTCAATTCTTCGGTTCTGTTATCTGTCTGAATCAGTGAATCCAAATCTTGCTCGATCTCAAATCAGTAGCTATGAAGAAGGAGAGAAGACTGTAGACCAATAGCTAGGAAGAATAAGAAAACATGGGTTCAAATCCCTTCAATAATAGCTTCAAATTTTTTCAACATGCAAAGTTAGTGAAGAATTGAAGATTCAATATCTGGAAAATGATGGAAGAATTGAGATTGGATTGCAAGGAAAACGAGTTGAGACAAAACAAGGATGAAGAAAAAGTCGAGCTCCTCAAAGTCCTTACTCTGAGAGACGAAGAGGAGCAGCAGGTTGAGATTGCAAACATCGTCGAAGACAAAATCACAGCTGCCATTCTTGATGGTTGTTATTGCAGAGAAACAGAGAAGAAAATTCAAAGCTGAGAAATGGAAAGCTGGAATGGAATTATAGTGAATGGAAATACCTGGGCGGCTGGGCCTTTCAATGTGTGTGATGAAATGATCTATGCACAAACCAATATACTAATCAATATACTAATGATATATGGAAGTGGGAGGATGAGTGGGAGGATATATAAGTTTAAAATGTTTAATTAAAGAAGGAAGTGGGTTTGTGCAGCATAGAAAAAGAAAGTGATGGGGATGGGGTACGTAGGTAGGTTAAAGAAATCATGGCACATGGGCATCAGAGGATAACAATGTAGGGAAATAATGACACCGAACAAATAGAAAAACACCTCGGTTCGGGTAAAGACAAAAGGCAAATATGGGAACCAAAACCGAACCAATTACTATCAAAAGGGAACCGAACGGAAAAAAAAACAACTAAATTAAGAGAAAAAGCCGATCCGAACTGACCCATTCGGATCGGTTTGGACCGGTTCCTCGGTTTTTCGGGTCTAAAGTCTCAGCCCTAGTTATTAAGACCAGGAGGAATAATGCAAGACTGGAAAGCACCTTGAACAATTTGGAAGATTTCATTAGCATAAATTTTCCAGTGATATTGAAAGAAAATAGCAGGGAAACCAATCGAGAAAAAGGATTACTTAACATCCAATGAAGTGATGGGACTACACAAGTTGTCCAAGCTATTCTGATCAATGCTAGGGAAAAGCCAAGGAATACTAATTCTAATATCATCAGAAGGATGATAGGAGAAGATATCAATGAAGAAATCAACAGCAATTTGCTTCATGATTGTAGAGTCAGTGAACTAATTGCCATGAGAATCATATAAACCTTCAATTTTATTTCTTCTTCTTCTAACCAAAGTGGTTAAGTGGAAAAATTTAGTGTTTCTGTCTCCTCCTTGTAAGAATTTATCTCTAGATTTTTGCCTCCAAAACATGTCCTCCTGATCATAGATAGTTTCATTTTCATGAATTAATTCAACCTCTAGGTTAATTAAAAAAGGATTCTCATACTTGTTGCTTGCTCTTTGAATGCCACCGATTCTAGCAAAGATATGTTTCTTCTTATGGAAAACATGTTTAAAAACATCTCTATTCCACTTAAACAAGGCAGTAGACAACAACTTGACTTTAATAGAAAAATCACCATCCATAGGAACCCAAGTATTAGAAACAAAATCAGCAAAGGACTCATGAGAAAGCCACATTGCTTGAAACTTGAAAGGAGTAGTATTTTTGTTAATAGCAATATTTGAAAACAGTTGGATGAGAATAGGGCAGTGATAAGATCAAGTCTTAGGTATGTGTCTGATAAAAGCCTCAGTATAGATAGACCTCCAAGAGCAGCAACATAAACCTCTATTAAGTCTCTCCTTGACTCTATTATTAGTCCAAGTATAGTAGGAGCCCTTAAAGCCCATATCAATCATTCCATTTCAATTAATTCAATATCTAAAACAACCAAATCTTCTAGTTAGAGGGCCACAGCTTTTATCAGCACTAGAAACCAGTTTATTGATATATTCTATGAGCATCCAAGGAAGATTGACAGAGGTAATAAGATTATCAAAATAAGCCCAAAGAGAAGCTCTAATAGTATGAGTTGGGCTAGCATACACCACAGTGATCATCCAAAAAGGTTTACCAATTAAGAAGAGAAACTTTAACAGAGATAGACTGGGAATTCTTATCAATAAATTCAATCTGAATCTTGTTTTTGTCCCAAAGAAGCCAGATATCTCTAGAAAAACCAACAACCTCCAAAATTCTTGAATCAAGGAACACCATACACTTTAAAGCATAACTAACTTTCTTGAATTGATCTCTTGGCTCACAGATAGCCAAGACATCAATTGAGTGTAATTTAACTAAATCTGCAATTATAGAGTTAAAATCTCACTTCCAACAACTCTAGCATTTCAAAATAGAGATCTAAACATTGAGTACGTATGGAAGAAGAGGCTGAAAGCCTAGATCAAGCATCAACCATACCTTTCCCATCATGGGAAGGCAAGTTATCATAATTGGTCAATAAGCTATATATTTTCAGCAAAAGTCATTTCAGAAACTTATCATTATCATGTTTCATGGGAGATTTAGGCACACATACCTCAGAAGTCTCCTCAGAAGGGAAATGACCAAAAATTGCAGAAATTCCATTACCAAACACATTACCATCCATATTTTCAAAAGACAGCTTTTTAAAGACATGAGGCTGGTGTTTAGTACTTGGAGTGGTTATGCCTCTAGATTTTGTTTGATAATGTATAGTTGATTTTGATCCACTATTATTGCCAACATTGTTGGAAATATCTTTCATTGAGACTCTTGAAACAGAGAATATAGGTCTTGAAGTAGGGGCATCCTTAATTGACCATTTGTGAGGTAGGCTCAGAGACAGTTCCACTTGTAGAAGCTTTGTCTTCAGGCAAATTGCTGGATTTGGCAGCAAGTTTAGTAAAATTTTTCTTCTTATCTTGGAAGCTTGTCCACAGTTTCACAATAGAAGGAATATGAGTTTTATCAGTTGACAAGACCCACCCGGATTTCACCCTGAAACCCACCCGTATTTCACCCTGAAATCCGGAGTGGCCCTGCGGGGTCCATCTTAGAAGAAATCATACCAAAAATTTAGCGAAACTTCCCTATAATGGACTACCCAAAATCCTGTAGGAAAACAAAACACTTCTAAACAATCCATCCTTGTTCTTCTGGAGCCACCCTGCTCCCTATATCACAACATCCTCCCATTTCACAAAACAATCCTGAACTTAAGAATATTAATCTCATGGGTTATCAGAGCAACCTAATGCACAAGGTACACGAGAATGGAGTAAAGAGATAAAGGACCAATACGTTCTATAATCCTGAAGCTATGACAGCTATGCCCCAACTCCATGTACGCCCGACCTCAAGCTAATCTGGCCTGCAACTGGGCATTTAAAACCGAAGAGCCCAGGGGAAAAACATTTAAAAACCATTAGAGTGAGTGGACAAAAAAAAAAGGTAATTTACGAAAATAACAACTGAATGCTTTCCCCATATTCTCATTCTTTAAAATCCAGCATGCAGTGCAATTTATAAAACATTCTGAATTCACTTCCTTTAAAATCAACCTTTCATAATGAAATGTCTCAAACCCACTTCCTTTCAATATCCACCTTTCCATGTAAAACCTTCGATGACTAGAGAGGGATGTTGACTATTCATCTCATGCCATCTGAAGGGGTCTGCCGACCAGATAACGCATCGGAGGGGACTGCCGACCGGAACCCAGGAGGCGGTGGTTAGAGGGGACTGCTGACTAACCACTGGTAGTTAGAGGGGACTGCCGACTAACTACCTCATGTCATCTAGAGGGGGCTGCCGACCAGATGACACACCTGAGGGGACTGCCGACCGGAATATTCTGGAGGGGACTGCCGACCAGAATATGGTCTGGAGGGGACTACCGACTAGATAATGTGTCCTGTCAAACATCAATCTCTTTGAAATTCATCCCTTTTTAAAACCTTTTTCCCTTTGAAATATGTCCTGTCAAACATCAATCTCATCCTTGAGAAAATCGTAGATACTTAATCAATCAATCACTTCCCGAAAATCATTTCTCAATTCAGTAACTCATAAATACTAGCTCGAATTCTACTAAAAGCCCTCGGAAAAGAAATTACAATACTAATCTCGTAAACCATAAATAAGTCTCAATAAGTCAAGCTCGTGAAATTGTAAACTCAAAATAAACTCCTTGCCGATAACTCATAAATAACTCAATAATTTAATCCCTCGAAAGCATGATTCACTAATTCTCGATAAATCATATAAAGCATTATAAAAATCAATAAGATAAGTAAATACCCAAGAACATATACTGCATGCAATTCAACTTAAAAGCAAAGGTCCACTCACAGTACAATTTAGGCGACCCCGCAAACAGTTCCCTTCGTCGAACAGTAGCTCGTTCACCCTGTACACAATTATATTCCGTGAATAACTATTCAACAATGAATTACAATTCCCAAAATCAAATCCTCATAATCTCCTCTCCACTGCTTCTCGGATTCAACCCAAATTTTACCACTAATACCAATTCGTTAATTTAAAGATTCCAAGTGATAGGAGCATTTTTATGCACCGTTTTAATAATTATTTCCTCATATTTTGCTTAGTTATTTCCTTTACTTAATCATTTTTAATTTAGTTTCTATTTTCTAGGTACATCGAATAAATGGAGAAGAAATGAGCTTAAAGGCACAAGGGATGCAGAAATGAGTTGAAATGAAGAAATGGAGTTTTCCTGGTCCGACTAGGAATCCTAGTCAACGCAGGAATCCTGATGAGGCTAGGAAACCTGAAGGCATTAGGAGACCACATGGCTTGAAGATGACGTGGGAGATATTATGGGAGATTAAATCTGATTTTTGCATGGGAAATGATGGAGATAATGTGAAGATTAAGGAGAAAATCTTGGGAGAGTTTCATGGGATTGTGCAACAAGAAAAGGCTTAAAACAAGTCCAGATTCGCTCCTTAATTCCCTCAGGATATGTTGGTTGAAATTAGAGAATAAAATCTACAGTTTTAATGTGAAAATCAAGAGAAAATCAAGGGGAGGATGTTAAGGATAAAGCCATGGAGAGAGTTAAGGGAGAAAAGGTCAAAAACAAGTCCAGATTCATTCCTATTTTCACTCAAGAGCAATTTGGCCGAAAATTAAGAGAAAAATCAGAAAATAATCATGCAATTAATTGAAAAATAATCTCCCTAAATCAAGGTGTTAAATTGGAGGTTTTTGATTGGTTGAGTGACATGGCAGAGCTAACGTGGCATTAATTCATTGGTTGGAGCTGTATGGTGCAACCAGAAAATTCCTTAGAAATTAAATTCATGAAGCCTTGCCTTCCCCTATATATACCTTCCTCTCTAGATGTTTTACACACCACCACAACACAACACACCTCTCCCCCTCACAAAAATAAACATCAGAAGAATTCTCTTCATTCTCTAGTCTTCAGAAGCTCTGCGTCTCAAGCAAGGAGGAGAAGAAGTCATGCAATACATCAAGATCCTAGCCACCATCCATCCTTGTGTCGTCCCTAGAAGATTGCTTGCTTTCAAAGATCTTCAAGTTCTTCGTCTCAAGGCTTGTCATCCATCTTTCACGGTGTATTTCATACTTTCTTTTATTTTCCTTTGTTTGATTCGTAGAGTTATGAATTCTAGTTAACATGACATTAAGGGCAAAGTTTAAAGCCCGTTTATATGTTTTGAAATAAATTTGTGATTTCTTTATGTTGATTTATATGTTGCTTATGTGAGATTGCTTGATTGATTTTGGATTATAGAAAACTTTTGCATGTTTATGTTCTTTGGTGGCCAACTTAGGATATATGCATGTAATTGGAGCTAGATTTAAGTAGTAAAGACTTTGGACAAAAGTCGAAATCAATTAAGGAGGATTGCAAATAGATGAGCTTTGTCATACTAGGTTGTGCACTTTGGTTGACATCCTTTCTTTGTTCTTCATGCATTGAATGTGTTCTTGATTAGCTAGCTTTCTAGACTATGATTGCATGTTCAATAGGTTTAATTTAGGTGCTTTCACTTAGATTAAATATCGAAGGAAAGTAAAAAATGGGAAATCGTTTGCTTATTAACGTTTCACATGGTCAACTTATTTCTCATGACATAGAAAATCAACTATAGGAATTGTAATTGGATTTCATTCATATGGATATGGTTTTGATCTTTATTCCTTACGTTCCACCCTTGTATATATGTTTTTACATTTTCTTTATTTTATTTATTAATTTTATATTCCTAAGACCCCCTTATTTGTGTTTACTTGTATATACTTTTATTCTTTGTTTTATTTTTGTAAATAATACTTTTTACTTTTACTAATTAATTAATTGTTTTTGCAATTACAAGTGTACCCTCAATCCCCGGTTAGAACGATCTCTATTTACCATATACTAACGATGACATTTTACAGGGTTAAATTGCGCGCTGCTTTTAGCGTTATCAATTTTTGGCGCCGTTGCCGGGGATTGAAAAATCACTTATTTTTGTTTATAATTGTTGTATATAAACTGTTTGAAACTTAGTTTAAATTAACTAGGATGTTTTTTTTATATTGTTGAACACGAGTTTTAATTGTAAGTTGTAAATTAATTGAATGGAATATGTGAAGTCTCTTTTGTTAATATTGGCCTAAACCCCTTATTGGTACCTAGTTCAGGTCCCTTAAGGTTGAGGGTGGCCTTTATTAACACTTGTTGAACTGTCTTCACACTTATAACCTTTTTCATCTTAGTAAGTATAGCCTATGTGGAATGATGTCTAGGAAGGGGACAACGTTTATGACGGGTTTTTGAATCCAGAAGTGCTTGCAAATGGGCATCATCTACGTCTCAAGGCGCTTCCAATGGACCAAGGTTTATCGCCGGAGGTGGCCGGAATTGGGAGATACCGGCGTTGACTCAAAACTGCTACAGTAAGATTCTTGGGCTTGGTTCTTTGTTTTCCGGCTAAGACTCGGCGAGCTACCACCGCAGGAAAGTCCAGGAAGAGGAGAGGAAGAGAATGATGGTCGCGGCTAGCTCCCAGGTGGCCGGACTTGAGAGGACGCCGAAGTTGCAGAGGACAGAGAGAGAGAGAGCTTGGGGAAGGAGAGAGAAAAGAGACGCGGGGAGGAGGAGAGACAAAGTGGGAGAGTTACCAAGTTACCACAGTAGAAAATTCAAATATATATATCAAATTACCATGAACAGTAACTTCCGTTTTTCACTTATAACTTTCGCATACGAACTCCAATTTTTACGTATCACTTGGCCACGAACTCGGTTTAATGTCCTCTAAGACTTTGATAAATAAAATTTCCTCAAATTTTGACTCGAATGAAAAGTCAACTTTTGAGGGCCCCTAAAAGATTGAAACAAAGTGAAAAGTGAAAGTAATTGTCGTTTACCGTCCAAATGACTAGTAAACCGGTAAATTGAGATACGGGACGTGACAATCTCCCCTCTTTATAAAAATTTCGTCCTCGAAATTTCATACTGTTGAGGTAGAGATGAGTGCACACACCAATCAGTAGTAAACACTCACGAAAAAGAAAAGCACAACAAATACAACAGTGGGGATGGTAAGGCACAGAAAAGATGTGCCAGTCTGCTCAAATCATGTAGAAATTTGCTTCAAAACTGATCCAAGAGTTGGCCGATTGAACAAGGAGACCAACCCTTAAAAGGAACAATCTTCATTCGATGCTGTCTGAGTCTCGATACTTGTCGTCTCTTCCTTGGGTTAAGTTTTCTTTTACAACCTCAAGTCACTACTTAAACAAACCATAGAGTTTCCGAAAATCCCAACTACTCAAGCAATTTACAACATGTTTATAGCTCAGATGACACAAGGTATTGACATCACAAGCCATTCGGTCGGAACAAAAGTATTCATAACCTTTTCATAAAAGTCGCATAGTGAAGATCCAACCCATTCACCAACAACATTGTGATAACCACAAGATGATCACAGTTAACCAGCAAATTCAAACAATTAACTTCCTTAGCGACCACAAAACAACACTTCTTTCTTGTTTGTTTGTGTATAGATTTTTTTTGAAAGACTGTCGTTCATGTAAAGGTCTCACAGTTGTCAAGCATATCAAAAGGTAGCCTCGAACAAACCTATGAGTTCTTAATCATGTAGGTAATTGAGCCACTACACTTCCTTTTACGCTATTTTGATAACTGACTAGAACATTAGTCATGCCTTGAAATGACACTCCAAGTCAACAAGGAAAACTCATTGGATAGTTACCCTGCTGGCCACACTTATAGTATATCAAACTTGGTACTCCAACTCGATTAATGCCGAATCGGCATGGTTGGGCAGGCTAGGGTTAGGCGGCTACCTGGGCGGTCTAGGTGGGCGATTAGGGGCCGTGGCGATTAGGCGGTTGGCGCTAGGCGGATCGTACAAAGGCATAGTGGAGCAGGGATTGGACTCAACCTCTTCTTCTTCGAATTGTTGGCCGAAGAGGTTTGCATCATCTTGTGCCTCTTTTCTTCCCCCATCTCGGAGCTTTCAAATTGGCTGCGGATCTGGGAAGGCTCTTCAACCTGGTGATTTTGTTCGTCCTGCCTGCGTTTAACTCAAATTTTACTCCTTGAAAATACTATCCAACCCTCCTGACACAATGATCCAAACCTCTTCTGGGCAACTCAAATATGTCATCGCTGATCCGACCCAAGCTCCCTATTCCACTGATGACTCCACTTTTGCCATGCAATCTTTAGATCCACTAAATCCTAGAATGGGCATTAAAAAAGAAGAAGCCCAAAATCCTTATTGAAATCCTAGAACAATGCTCAAACGAATACCCTTAAAGATACAAAATTGATACAAGATTGCAACATCTGAAATATACCCATTGATCAGTGGAGCCTAAAGAACAAAATTTGAGGGTGATATCAAGAATGTGAAGAAGTGGTTAATTCGGCGGAGACTTAATTTTCATAAAAAATGGGAAAGATTTATGGGTGGGAAAAAACATGAATGGAAGCTGGATGGATGATTGAATGATTTAAAGGAGAAGATGGATATGAGAGAAAGAGAAGAAATGGATATGAGAGAAAGTGGATGATTGTTGGTGCTAAATGGTGAGGGAAGAAGCAGATAGAAAGTGGATGATCATTGATCAGAAAGGAAAAGCCAAATATATTATTGGGTGATTATTAAATTTAATTTTTGAGATTTTTCACTCACTTATATTACTTTTTACGACTAGCGCTTAGCTATGTTTAGAACCTTGATATTTATTAGAAATAAAATTAACTAAATATTGACTCAACATGCCCAAAGAAGCAGTCTAACAGCACGTAGCCTACGCCACCTAGAAGACTAAACGAGGACCTAGACAAGCCAACCAATCTCTGCCTCCACACGGCCTTAAGACTCCATCAATGAAGCTTGTTGCCGCTGCCGCCAAGAACCAACAAGTTTGCGTCATGTCACTGTCGGCAGTGGCGTAGCCAGAAACTTTATTAAGAGGGGGTCAAACTTATATAGCTACAAATCTACAAATTGGATGACTTATACAGTGGCCTCGGTGCTGAAGCCGGCACTAGGTAAATAAAATAATCAAATTTCTATGTGCATTTCTACTTGTTAAGCTGAGAGTGAGTATGGTTTGAGTTTGAGCCTTACAAACTATTTAGACACACGTGTCGAAACTGGTTTGGACCCGCAACTAAAGTAAATGGGCCAGGCCAGCGACGTCATTTTTCCACCGAACGAGAAAAAGGAACCGGCGGCCAGCGAGAAGCTGTCTTCAAATTTGGTTCCTCTTACTCCTCATCGTCGTTACCTCACCCAGACCGCCGCCAGACGGACACACACTCCCATAAAAAGGCTCGGTATTTATTAGCCAGGGCATAAGCGTTATTCAAATTCCAACTCGCACTCTCTTCTTCAGGAAAGTCGAAGCTCAACTATCAGCATACATGGCTGAGTCAGACAGAATTGTGGTACAAAGCGTCCTCCTTGATGGCAACCAGCTGATTGCCAAGTCCCTGGCCCGTTTCGGCGTAGACCGCATGTTCGGCGTGGTGGGCATCCCCGTCACCTCCCTAGCAAACCGCGCAGTCTCGCTTGGTGTCCGATTTCTCGCCTTCCATAACGAGCAGTCCGCCGGCTATGCAGCCTCCGCCTACGGTTACCTAACGGGCCGCCCCGGCGTCCTCCTCACCGTTTCAGGCCCTGGCTGCGTCCACGGGCTGGCGGGCCTCTCCAACGCCATGGCCAATGGGTGGCCCATGGTCATGATCTCCGGCTCCTGCGATCAGAAAGATTTCGGCCGCGGCGATTTCCAGGAGCTCGATCAGATCGCAGCCGTGAAGCCCTTTTCCAAGTTCGCTGTTAAAGCCAAGGATATTAACGAGATACCCGAATGCGTGTTGCAGGCTCTTGCTCATGCCGGTTCGGGCCGACCCGGCGGTTGTTATTTGGATTTCCCGTCGGATGTTCTACACCAGACTATTTCCGATTCGGAGGCTGAGGGCCTACTGGCCGGTGCTGCCGAGAGATTCCGAAAATTATCGGAAGAGGTGGTTTTCAATGTGCAGAATTCGCAGATTGAGGAAGCGGCCTCACTGCTTCGACACGCGGAGAGGCCTCTGATTGTGTTTGGTAAAGGAGCGGCGTTTGCTCGAGCTGAGAGTGCTCTGACGAAGCTAGTTGAGACCACCGGAATCCCATTCCTGCCTACTCCTATGGGAAAGGGATTGTTGCCTGATACCCACGACCTGGCGGCAACCGCGGCGAGGTCACTGGCCATCGGCAAATGTGACGTTGCGCTTGTGGTTGGCGCAAGGCTTAACTGGCTCTTGCACTTTGGTGAGCCACCCAAGTGGTCCAAGGACGTCAAGTTCATTTTGGTTGATGTTTGGCAGGAAGAGATTGAGCTGAGAAAACCTCATCTGGGTTTGGTTGGTGATGCCAAATTGGTTTTGGAAAAATTGAATAAGCAGATTAAAGATGACCCCTTTTGTTTGGGGAGGTCTCATCCATGGGTCGAAGCAATTTCCTGCAAGGCCAAGGAGAATGTTTTGAAAATGGAGGCCCAATTGGCTAAACAAGTTGTGCCCTTTAATTTTTTGACACCAATGAAAATTATTAGAGATGCAATTTTGGGACTGGGTAGCCCTGCTCCTATACTGGTTTCTGAGGGGGCAAACACCATGGATGTTGGCCGAGCTGTATTGGTTCAGACTGAACCGAGGACCAGATTGGATGCAGGGACTTGGGGGACAATGGGGGTGGGTCTTGGTTACTGCATTGCAGCTGCTGTGGCTTCTCCTGACCGGCTTGTGGTTGCGGTGGAAGGAGATTCTGGATTTGGGTTCAGTGCAATGGAAGTTGAGGTATGTTCCGCTGCATGTTTACTCTTATATAATATATGTTTTGTTCATCATGATAACGTGTGGTTATGTACATAGCATTCATTGATTTAAGCAAGCATAGTGTGTTTGTTCTGCATCAATAGTTTCAGTTACAAAGTATAAGCGGTGATGTGTAGATAACTTGATTGTTTTTGCTTTTGTTTTTGTTTATTTTTAATTAAAGAAATTTAAGGAAAAATTGTGGAAAAGAGAGATGATAGAGGTGAGGAAAAAGTAGAGAATATATATAGAATTTGAAACGCTAAAGACCAAAATTAAAATATCTTGGGATATGATTTCCCAGATGGACTTGGTTCAGAACGAAACGTATGATCATTGGAATATAGTTTCACGAAACAAAGAACTCATATATTTCAACACCTTGAGAATATATTAGAGATACAACTAGGTTGCAAGTTGCATATTATGATTTACCAATTAAAAGTCCCCTCTGGCCTTATTAAGAGGAAGAAATAAAGATCACTTGTGTACATGGTAAGAGAAGATCACTTGTTTATCTGATAAGAGAAGATCACTTGCAGATCATTTAATTAAAATTAGAGAACCTTTGTTTTGACATTCTCAACCTGTAGAACTAAAGTCCAACTGTGAAAAGAGAGAAAGGAATTCTGGTGTGGAACAGAGGCAGGCAAGCAAAAACTTTAAGAGTAGCTAGAGAGGGATAGAGGTTGTAAAGGTAAATCGTTGTTTTGTGTTGAAGAGGATTGGAGAAGTGTCAAATTGGTTTAATTATTTTGTATTGTTCTGTCTTCTCCTCTTCTGTTTTTAATTTTATTTTCTTATTTTAAAAACATATGCAGTCAGAAGATAGGGTTTATTTATGGTCAGTTAAAGTAAGGGAGGCGGTCTGAAGTGGTGGACGGGTAAAATGAGTGAGGAGGTTCTAGGAAATGGGATGTGTAAGTGAGGGTGGGGCTTAAGAAAATGGCTGGGCTATACTTGTAAATGTGGAAGGAGTGAGATACAGGGTTTTTTAGTCGTAAGAAGGGCCTTCATTCCAAAAGTCTGCGCTAGTGTCTTTATGAAAGAGTGCTCTTACTTCCTCTTTATTAGAAAGTTTAAAACCTTGTTTCTGTAATTCTTTTTCCTCAAATGCGAGCTTCCAAATAGCGAATCTGATCTTTGAGTTGATAGTCATCTCAGATAAGCATTTGAGAGGGAGGGAGGGAGGGAGAGGGGTGGATTCCTTTATATTAAGTTTCCAATTTGTTTCCCTTTCTTTTGACGATCTTTAATCTGTAAGCTTTCTTCTTAGTTTTACAGCATGACGCTCAGGAGTCATTGCTGTCTTTGTTTTCATTTCTATGGGACAGAAATGGTGGTCATCTTCTTCAGCATAGTTTCTGTATATATTTTCTAGCAGAACAGCATATTAAAGTGCCTCAGTTCTGGGTAAAAAATTTCAAGCTTAGTCTGACAAAAAACATCTTTGAATGCTGTGTTTTCTTTCTGTCTAAATTCATGTGCTTTAGTTTTGGGTCCGATAAGTAACATCTTGCAATGTTGTTCTCTCTTTTTGTTTTTTCTTCTCTTCTGTATATGTATGTATAGAGGATCCACTTTTTTTTATCACATCTCGGCAGATCCACCGTTTAGTTTTTAAGTATCCATGAGTAGATCACTTATGCAAATTTTCAGCCCAATTGAAAATCATTAAGGTACTAAAATAGATCAAATTAATGGATGAACCAAATGTGTATAACTTGAATTGTTCATGTTCATAATGGTAATGGTTATGAATGCCTAAATGATTTCCGATTTGGCTGAAAATTTACAGAAGTGATATGCTCATGGAGTGCTATGATGTATTTGCCGAGTTACGATCACAAGTGGGTCCCACTAGGGATCCCTTAAAATTGCCAAAGAAAGGGATGCGTTACTAGAAGGGTCTTGTATATTGATATTGCTATCTATGATAGACTGATAGATAACTAGTATTTAGGGTAGACGGCAACATATTTGGTTTAAATCCTTGAAGAGGATTAGCTAATTGTGTTTACAATGACGGGGGAAGAGGAGCAGGAAAACAATAGTATTCCCACGCAACTTCTCACCAAACCCTGATAAGTTGATGAAATGATGAGAAACTTGAAAAGGAAACATTACCACCCTATTTTTATCCATTCAGGTTTCTGTTATTGGGCTCTACTATATGTAGCCTTTGTTAATTTCACCAAACCTTTATTGTGAAGCTCTATTTGTTTGACATGGTTATCAGTTTCAACTTCTTTCGCTTAAAGAAAGAACCTCCTTGACCTTTTCATTGGCCTCATTACGTCTTTGTTTGTTCATTGTCTCAATTAACACACACAGACAACCCCATACATATAATCATGTGTCTTTTATGTATCTGCTTGTCTGTAGCATTTGTTTTGACTCCCTAAAAGACATTATCTTAATGTGGTGTACACTTTTTCCTGACTTCTGCAGACATTGGTTCGGTACCAGTTGCCTGTTGTTGTGATTGTCTTCAACAATGGTGGCGTATACGGTGGTGACCGAAGAAGCCCAGATGAAATAAATGGGCCTTACAAAGATGACCCTGCTCCCACTTCTTTCGTCCCTAGTGCCGCTTATCACACACTGATTGAAGCTTTTGGAGGCAAAGGTTATCTTGCTGGGACACCTGAGGAACTCAAGTCTGCCCTTGCGGAATCCTTTGCAGCAAGAAAGCCAGCTGTTATAAATGTAATAATTGATCCTTATGCTGGTTCAGAAAGTGGGAGACTTCAACATAAAAACTGATGCAGGCGTCAGCTGCATCTTTGTGTGCTCATCTCTGCCGGTAAAGTTTCATCTGCAGTCTGTATCAATAATGCAAACTGGCTTAGTTCCTTCTTAATTAATCATGTAATCTGGTATGAGCTTAATTTGGAGTCATCGCTACAAGGAATTAAACTCATCACAGGGTTGGTTTGTTGTAGTGACAACACCTGAACTGGAACCCGAATTGAGCCTGCGGGCCCCACCTTAGATAAAGTTTTACCGAAAATTCGGCAAAACTTCTCCTAAAACGGACTACCCAAATTAACAAACCTGGACATGAACTTAACTAATATCACAACCATACATACATTCCAAATATTTACATTCCAGGTATATTTACATTACGGAAAGTAATTCAATTCAGCACAACCACCAACATCTAAATTCTATGTAGTTAAACATCCTCCCGAATAGATTTGGTTATCAGAGCAAGTCTATAAAAATTAAGCCGATATCTTACATAGGTAGGTTAAGTAATAACCTACAGTCAAAACGGAAGTGGTGGATCCTAGATCTCGATTCTTGAACGCACAACCTCGGCGAATTTGGAATCTGGGCAGTTAGAAACCGAAGGGCCCAGGGAAAAACATTGAAAATCATTAGAGTGAGTGGATGAAAATAAAGTAATTTACTAAGATAAACTGATTGAATGCTTTCCCAAAATCTTATTAAAATCCGGCATGCAGCACAATTTAGGAAAATACTCTAGATCCGTTTCTTTTAAAATCAACTTTCAGTGCATAACGTCCGATGACTAGAGGGTGCTGCCGTCATGCCATCTAGAGGGGATTGCCGACCAGAGGATGCATCGGAGGGGACTGCCGACCGGAATCTAGAAGGCAGTGGTTAGAGGGTACTGTCAACTAACCACAAATAGTTAGAGGGGTCTGTTGACTAACTATCTCATGCCATCTGAAGGGGACTGTCGACCAGATGACGCATCAGAGGGGACTGCCGACCGGTGTATAGTCTAGAGGGGACTGCCGACCAGGTAATGCATGCATGCGACCATGATAGCCTCCTTATCACGTCACGTTTCAAAAATCTCTTTCTCTTCGAAAACCGTGAAACCATGGTTAATCATTTAATTTAAATCTCAAAATAATTTCTCAAAATAATTCATAAACGAAATTCCATACTGTATGCAATATTTATTTAAAACAAAGTCCACTCACTAGTAAGCCTCGGAGCTAAGCCTGCTGCCTGCCGGGATCCTCTTCACTCGAGGGCTCAATATGTCCTGTACAAATTTGGCAACATTTAAAAATAATGATAGGGGAATCATTTAATATCGACGATCATTTCCACAAAAATAATAATAACTCAAATTACTCGCAAATCCCCTAAACCTGGCTTTCTCCATTTAGGGTTCATAATATTTGGGATCTATGGTTCTCAATAATTCTTAAAATCCCCAAATTCTCTCTTAACACTCTCTAACCCTCTTTCAATTTCTCGAATTCCAATCTCGACCACAAAAATAAATAATCAATAAAAATTCTACATTAACACCCTCCGATAAAAATCGAAATTCGATATTTTTGAACACCAAGTGTGTCCAAAGGTCTCCAAATTGCTAGGGTATAATTTACAAGTTAAAATCATGCATTTATAGGGGCTGCACGCTCCACAGGGCGCCATCGCACCAACTTCTAAATCTGGTGCACCCACCTACACTACAATGATCTCCACAACAAACCAACAAAACAATTGGTCGGAAATCAACCCGAAAACAAGGAAATCCGGCGAGCTACTGTTCGCCCACTATTCACCTTTGATTCTTCCTCCTCCAGCCAATTCAAGCTGCAAGAAAGTTAGCACGATGATCAGCACCTCCCTAGCAACAAAGCCAACTCTTCCTGAGAAGCCACCGTAACCACATGGTCGAAAAGACCAATGAAACATGGTTCCCGCCATTTCTTGTAAACAGCTGCTAAGAAGCTATGCTTCCAAACTTGTCGAGCAAAACGACACTCCCAAAGACTATGCATTGTATCTTCTCTCAAAGCCCCACATCTGATACAGCTCTCCTCCACCTTCATATGACGATTTTTCATATTTGAAGTACAAGGAAGGAAATTATGAAAGGCCCGCCAACGGAAAATCTTAATTTTTGAAGCAACATTAAGCTTCCACATTTTATCCCACACATTCGTTACTTTAGTCAAGCCTACACTACCTCCTGGACTTCCAGCTTATTTGTTCCTTAATTCCATTGCAAGCCACACCCCTGATTTGACATTATAAATTCCATCTTTTCCATAATGCCACACAATATTATCTTGATATCTTGGCCTAGCTAAAGGGATAGTTAAGATTGTTTCGACTTCATGTGGGAGAAATAAAGATTCAACTAATGGCACATTCCACATTCCATGCTGTGTAGGTAAATCACTAACCATCAAATTTGGGTTGCCTGACCGAGGGCTCACCACTTGGAAATTCCATGGAACAGGAAGCCACTTATCCCCCCACACCTTGATACTCTCCCCTTTACCTACCCTCCACCTTAAACCATTCACAAGCAAATCCCTGCCCCATAAAAGACTACTCCAGATCATGGACACACCAGGACAGCTTCTGACAACCACCCAATTGGAATCTGGAAAGTACTTAGCCTGTAACACAGTATGAACTAGAGAATTCGGATTTGTTGCAATGCGCCAAACTGTCTTTGCCAGCAGAGCCTGATTGAACCCCTGAATATCTCTAAAACCCAACCTGCCATATTTCTTGTTATGACATAATAAACTCCATTTGCCCCAGTGGATGCCCCTCTTTCCTTTACCATCACCCCACCAGTAATTAGAGACTTTAGACTGGAATGATCGACAAACACCTTTGGGTAGTCGAAACACATTCATAGCATAAGTAGGAATGGCCTGCGCAACTGCCTTCACAAGCACAAGCTTACCTGCCTTGGACAAGAATTTGCTTTGCCAACCACTCATATGTGATACCAATCTGTCATTAATTCTTTTAAACATCATCTTCTTGCTCTTGCCTGCAACAGTAGGGATTCCGAGATATCTTTCATGAAATGGAACAAAAGATACCCCGAGGAAATTTTGAATGCTAACTTTCAAATCATCAGATACACTTAGGCTGAAAGAAACCGCAGATTTCTGAAAGTTCATACGTTGACCCGCCGCACGTTCATAAAGCAACAAACATTGTTTAACTGATGCAACTTCCTCCAAATTTGCAGTAGAGAAGATTAGACTATCATCTGCGAAAAGCAAATGTGAAATATTTGGGGCCTCAAGTCCCACCTGCACCCCATTGATCCGTCTCTCTCTACCAGCCTTCTGAAGCAAACTAGATAGTCCTTCAGAACAAAGCAGGAAAAGAAATGGGGATAGGGGATCCCCTTGACGTAATCCTCTGGAAGGGAAGAAATTACCAACCGGCTGGCCTTGCCACAACACTGAGAACCGTACTGACTTAACACATCACATTATGAGATTCACCCAACTGGTCGCGAAGCCTTGCTTCAGCATCATTCCTTCCAAAAAGCCCCACCCCACTCGATCATAAGCTTTACTAATGTCGAGTTTAAGTACCATCTTCAGATCAGTAGGATTCTTGTTGGCCCAAATTGTATGAACCATCTCAAAGGCCCGAATTTTGGTGATTTTTGTGGTGTAATTTTGACCAAAAGAAAAAGAAAAGGGAGAAGAAAAGAAAAGTCTTTATTTTGGAAGAAAAAGAAAATAGAGAAATGAGTAAAAGTTGGTAAAAGGAGTTTTACCGTGGTAAAGTGGTAAAAAGTTGAAAGAGTGAAAGTAAAGGTAAATTCAGTGAAAGGAGGTAAAAGATAAAAGTGAAAGTGAAACGGTAAAAACTACGGTAAAAGTAAAAAGGTGAAAAATGATGAGTAAAAAGGTAAAAGTAGAAGTAAAACTTTATTTATAATTATTTACTTATTTATTTTTAATAAATAAGAAATAATGGTAAATGAAGGGGTACTTGGTCAAAAGAGAGAAGTCAAAGTCAAAAGTCAAAAGCCAACTCCGAAGATTGACCAAGGTTGACCGACCTCGTAAAACGAGAGGATCGACTCGACTTTGGTCGCTCGGATTGGCGATAGTTTGATGGAGCGATAAGGATGTTTTCTGTTTTTTTAAGAAAGAAGTTAGTTTCCCAAATTGGTAAAAGTTGAAAGAGATAATAAATGACCTCATTGAAATAAAAATGATTTAGTATGCGCGATTATTTAGAGTTATTACGATGTTTATCCAGATAATTACTTACAAACTAAGTAATGGTTCAGGAAACACGATCGTTAAGAAAGCTTAAGCGGAAAATACCGGAGTGTGGAATACGCCGGCATTTCCAGGTAGGGTGAGCTGTCTCTTCCTTGTTAGAGGCTTTTCTATATACGTGGAATGCTCTAGTATAATAGTATGTTGCTTGCAAGTACGTTTTTGGTTGTTCATTAGTCGATGCCTCGTGATATCTGTGTTTTCATAACTGATAATTGCTGATTGCGAAAACCGAGGCTAGACTTGTATGTTAAGATACTGTATCCCATTGTATGTTTGTACGTGTGACCTGAAAGTGAATGGGACCTAGATGCGTTGATTCCTAGTCATCCCACTGTGTCGATAACCGTGAACCTCCGGAGGGGGCTGTGCTCCTATGTGCGTCGAGGAAAGGTAAGTACCGACGGTGAACCAGTCATAGGACACTTAGGGCCAAGAAATGGACACTTTCGCTACTTGTAGTCATAAGCACTATAGAATAGTTGGCCGGTTCTCAAAGGATGACGAACCGGGTCGGTCACCGATTGTTTTAGATTAGCCGGCAGGTAAGTATCTCGGAGCTCCAAGTTGTGTGAAGCATGCTGCATATGATTTTCTAAAAAAGACAACGATGATTCTTTTTGTTTGCATTTGTTTCACTCGATTTTACAAATGCGTGCAATCTATATTCTAGTAGCTACGTTTTACTTATCAGGTTTCAAACCTAACTAAGGTTGTGTCGGCCCCTATTGGGCTAGCGAGGACGAAATGTTCACCCTTACATTTCAGGTTACAACGAGGTCACTCCGAACGATCTGGATTAAAAGTGGGTCATTGGCCGAGTCCGTGTGTTGCTGTCCCTGTTGCTTGAAGTCCTTCCCTTTTGGTACTCTATCAATTTACTCGCTTTCCTTTCGATGTTGAACTCAGTTGAATTCTGTGAGATCCGTCCACCTGGGAGCGCGCCTCACTCTATGTTTTATTGTTGCTGTTGAACTCTTTTTATTTCAGTTATGGTGTAAGCCCTAAGGCATCACACTGCACTTGCCTACTTTAATTTGAAGTATCTCCAGACTTGTTACTTTGAATATTGGGTTGTTGATCGAAAGTCCTTTCTTAAAAGTTTTATTTGTCTCTTATTTTATAAAACTCGTATTTCAAAAGGCCTTATAGTATTAAGTTGGTAGGTCTACGGTACGTCTACGACGTATCAAGCTCCCATTGGCTTAATATTACGGCGTTGTGGTATACCCACTCGGGTCGCCACAGAGGACTAAACAGTATTTAGTCCTAAAATAATCATACGCATTGATAATATGTCAGTCCATTATGATCACATCAAATAAATTGTGATCATAAAATAAGTTATTAACAACAATAACTACTAGATAATGGTAATAAAATGAGTTATTAATAACAGTAAGTACCATATATTGGTAATAAAAATGGTAATGAAATGAGTTATAACAATAGCTACTAGATAAATAATATAGAATGAGTTATAAATAACAATAACTACTATATAATGGTAATAAAAATGGTAACAACATTGTTGAGACTAATTTCTACTACATTTTTAGTACATTTCTCTTTACATTTTGCTTAGTTATTTCCTTAACAATGTCATTTCTAACTTGTTTTGTGTTTTTAGGTAGTTTTGAGTCCGGAAATGAAGGCAAGGAGTTATTTGCGCAGAAATGACAAAGAAATGGAGAAATAAAGTTTTCCCAGTTCTACCAGGAGAAGGAATCCCAGTTGAAGTAGGAATCCTAAGTCAACTAGGAGTGAGCTCGGAAAAATGTTGTTCGGAAATGAGAATTGACAGAGTCCCAGTTGGACGGAATGTCACGCCCCGAATTTTGAATAATTAAATTCAAATCCGAAACGCGATAACTTAATAAGCACAAGAAAAACACAGAAATTTTTTCATTTAAACTAAGCAACAAACAAACCGAACTCACAATGTCAATACCGACTCGTTCTTTAGAGTCACATATTACATTACAGATAGTTTACAAATCAAACTGAATGACAATTCAATAAGTAAACACACCCACCACAACTCACTACCCAGCGGAAGACTTAAAACTAAGAGCACCCTTCCATGTCCACGCCATCGAACGTACACCTCAGCTTTGATAATGATCACACGATAATCAAACCTGCACAATAACCCCTACACCATAGAATAGTGCACCGGGAATGTAAACAACAAACCCGGTAAGCCTTTCAGCCCGTATGAGTAAACTCAAATAAAGTGACTCACGTCACGCATGCTTATAATCTCTCAATTCGTGAGATGAATTAAAGCAACAACATTTAATTCCACAAAATACATGCTTTCACCATCTTAGCTTAACAAAAACAATATGCAATTATCACAACAAAACGTCAAGTTCAAATTAATCAATAACATGCTCAACAATTTCTACCCAACTAAAAACCCACATGCTCTGTCTCTCAATTCATTTTACGTCCCCACAATTATGGTATGATTGATAGAATTCAAGGTGTGAGTTGTTTTCTATGTTATATTTGATAGAAATCAAGGTGTGAGTTGCTTTCTATGGTACGATTGATAGAATTCAAGGTGTGAGTTGTTTTCTATGTTATATTTGATAGAAACCAAGGAGTGTGTTGCTTTCTATGTTTCGTTTTAAAAGAAACCAAGGTGTAAGTTGCCTTCTTTTATTTCGATTTGAAAGGAAATTAAGGGTGGGTTGTTCTCCTTTATTTCGTGTTTTTAAGGATCAAAGCGTGATTTGGTTTCTTGATTGAAACGTGTGGGTTTTATCCCGTGATTTTGTGTGAGTTGTTTTGAGTTACTCATACGGGCTTGCAAAAGCTTACCGGGTTTGTTGTGTGACAACCCGGTGCACTATTCAAACGGTGTAGGGGTTAATCCTGCAGGTCAGGGTAATCGTGGTTGAAGCTGAGTTAGCTTGTTGGCAGCAGAACGGGTAGGAAGCAAAATTTGGTTGGCTTTGCCATTGTTATGACTTCTGCTATGTAGTAAACTTTGAGGAGCATTTACGTTTTATTTTGTTGTTGACAATTTAATTCGTAAGCTTATGTAATATATGACTCTGTGGGCGGGTCAATATTGACATAGTGGGTTCAAGGCATCAATACGTATGTAGTTTAAAGGGAAAAAGTTTCCAGGTACTTGGTATTGATGGTTGAACGATCACGCATATATAATTATGGGATTGTATATCGATTTTTATTTGTGTAAAAAAATCAGGGGCGTGACAAGTTTATATAATCAAGACATAATTAATGAGTGTTTACGTGACAGTCACACACACATATATATAATATTTACAACAGTGAATTAATTCTATACATGTATAACTTAAATTATTTTGAACGTGGAGGTTTTATCAAAAATAAATATATAAATAGTAAACAATAAATGATGAAAAATCATGGAATTTGAAAATACATTGAGGGATCTATGGCTTTGCAAGCTGTGTAGATCTAGAAATATCTTATAACATGAAAGCCAAGTTCAATACGGTTCTCAACGATCCTTACCGACGCCCTTGCCATCACCCTTGACCAGAAAGCAGCCATCATCTAATCCAGCCGTTTTAAGTCTAGCCATTGAAGGCTGTATCCCACAAACCAAGCCTACCATCCTTTTCTAACCCAGATTCGTTATCATCAGCGTCTTACAATACCATGGTCCATGGTCTAAGTGTTCTTTTTATAATTCTCGTTGCACTTGTACCTCATAAACTTTAGAAGGGTAATCCTCCTCCTCGGCCTAAAATTAATCTTTATCTAGACTAATCCGTTGGCATTTACCCAAACATAATTTTATCAAGCTCAATTTTGTTCGTTAACCACCTCAATCAAGCAACTGCAGGTTTTATATCTGCAATGATCAAGGCATCTCTATTCTAGCTTCAACCAGAAATGTTTGAGAAAAACTCGGTGCTTGTTACTGAGGCTCTACCCCTCAATAGGAAGGTCACAATCAGGCAATTCAAGATGGTTTTAAAAATATCCAAGTGGAGGAAGACTCAAAAATTCTAATTGATGGCATCTTGGGAAAAATCGAGACTCTTTGAGGGATAAATTTATTGTCTAAGAAATAATGAATCTGTCCAAAGTTAAGAGTCGATATTTATTTCTCTCATATTGACGTGTGGCGGATGAAATAGCAAAATTAAGCCGCTCTAAAAATGAGAGGGGGGTGGGGGGAACCATCGCTAACATAATTCATCATTATTATTATACTATTTAAACACAACAAAGGGGGCAAAAGAAAAAAAAAAATACACATACAAAGTTACAAATGATATAACACAGGCACATGGTGACGTCTGTTTATCCTTATCAGAAATGTAGCAGTAGGAGTCGCACCGGCTTGCTTCTACAATGATCCCCAACGTGAGTCGAACTAGCAGATGCATAATATCTTCATAGAGAAGGAAAGTTCGAGACCGGAGAAGAGATAATTAACTAGTAAGGTGGAGGATGATGAGGAGGAGGTGGTCTGTAGGGGTCGAAGTATGGTGGTGGGGGCCCTGGTGGACCCGGTGGTGGAGGCCCTGGAGCATAAGGTCGCGGAGGAGGAGGAGGACCAGGTGGATGGTGATGGTGAGGGGGTGGTGGTGGTGGTGGTGAATGATAAAACTCAGGACGTGGAGGAGGTGGCGGCCCATGATGATGATGTGGAGGAGGAGGGGGTGGTGGTGCAAAGGGGTCTGGCGGTGGTGGTGGCGCAAAGGGGTCTGGCGGTGGTGGTGGCGGTGGATGCCTACGGAATCCCATAATATCGTGATCTGAATTGGTTGCTAATGTGATTATGTGAGTATGCTATATATATCGGTATATAAGTGAAAAATAAGAGAATGGAGAAGTGATCTGAGGAGAACGTACAGGGGATTGATTGGTTGGTGATCGATGGATCAAAAGAATTTCAATGAACTCAGCTTGCTAGGTCAGAACTCAAGACTCGATACCTCAACTAATGGACCTTAAGTTTATAATGTAAGAATTAAGAAATTTCTAGATATGAGGACTGTTAGGTAGTGGACTGGTGGATGACTGAAAGTCTGAAACGTGTTCGTTGGAGATCTTATCATCTTTGCCCGGCCAAACTTGGTTCCTTAACAATTAAGAGAACCACACCTACAGCTTTTACTTTTCCTAATTTTTAATTTTCTTTCGTATTTTTGTTCAAATTTCATAACGACTGATCATCCCTCAGCTGCATGAAAAAGAAACAAGAAGAAAGTGACGTTGACGGTGGACTAGCTAATTGATAATGCAAGTAGTGATCCCAATAGACATACTCTTATCGTTAACTATTCAGGATTTTAAGTTCGGTGGGGCTTGAACTTCTTAATAAAGTAAAGAAAAAAAAAATAGTAAAGAATCTTGACGGTGCGAAAGAATTTTATTAATTGAAAAAAAAAATACACCTAGTCTAAGGTCTTCTCCTTACTAACCTCACTGACCGAGTGCAACACTCTTACTGATACAATTTGTCAATCATGAATTTGCAACTGAAGAAGAAATCAACATTAAATGGAAATTAATTTATCAAACTCATTTCTAACTACCCAATCAGTATCATTACCTTAATTAAAATCAAGTAAACAACATCAAGATCAAAACGAAATTGAACCGTCAAATGATCATTTCAAGTTTTCAACCAGTTAATCACTTAATCAGTAAGCTCATAAGCTCATAAAAATCAATTATATCATTTTGATTGTTTGCAATTATACCATCAAGATCAACTGGAATTATGGAAATCCAAAATCGAATCCGGAACCCATTTCAACAATTCAACTATACAATTCAAGTAATCCACAATCGAACCCGGAAATTACAGATTAGAAATTTAGATGTGTCTAACCCAAAAGGCCAGAACTTTAGAAGAGAAGAAGAGGATGATTGATCGGAAGTAACATTATATCCAACTAAAAATATTTTGCCGTCGGAAATACATTTTTGGGATGACCATTATTTTCGACGGCAAACAAACTCTTGGAAAAAGTTTAGAATGGGATCAGAAATAATTATAATTTGGCGGCAAAAATTCCCGCTAATTATTTTTCCGACCAAGTTTGCTGTCGTCGGAAAATATATGGTCATTTTCTGATAAAATTTTGTTTCATCGAAAAGTCGTCGGAAAATATAGGATTTAGTTCCGACCACACAATCACCGTCGCAAATACAAAAAAATAATAATAATAAATTGTATGTAACATGTTGAATCCACTCTTTGACTATTTTTTTTTTTAAAGGTTCTTTGGCTTAATCTTTTTTACCATTTATTAATGGTTTCTTTTAAGGGCTAATGATAAAATAGGTCATTTTAAAGTGTCTTATTATAATTCAGAATACATAAATATCCCTATGATAATTAAGGTCAGCTCTTTACAACCTACCACTAGAGTTAAATTTAATTACAAAAACTGCCATTGTCAGCTCTCTCTCTATCCCCTCTGGTTATCCAAGCCCATCTGAGCCCTTATCTGAACCAAAATCGCTCTCTTTCTCTCTCCAATGGCGTCCAGTACGTCTCCGACCTCTGCATTGTCACCGCTGGGGCCACGACGAGTCCAGGCTCAACTTGCCACAGAGGAATGTCTCTCTCTTCCACAAGATCATACCTCCGCTCGCAAGTACTCGCCGGAGACCATTTTGCTCATTGTGTCGAATCTGGTACTTTGCTGAGGTGATAATCCAGCTGATCGTCCATCGGTTCGATTCGCAACCATGCTCGAAGCACATGTAAGGCTCTTTCTGATTTTGGCTCTCTCAATTTTGATGGTAATTTAGCAATGAATTTGACTATCTGTGGTGCTTTGATTGTTGAAATTTGATGAAAGCCCCTTCGGCACTATCCTTGCTTGATTGTTATTGTTTATGTGATATTTCTCAAAAATCTCACTCTTTCGCTTTACGAAGATCAAGTCGGCCTTGTCGATTGGTAAATTTCAATCTCGTATAGCTTAAGCGATTTTGATTTTCGATTCTTACTTGCTCGATTTCTCTAAATGAAATCGAAGTTGAATCTCTCCTTATAATCGAGCTTTGAATTTGATCATTTTGGAGTTGAATATCTGTTTTGTTTTGAATCCGAGATTGAATTCTATGAACTTCATTAAATATGCTTGGAATTTGAAGTTGATTGGTTTGTTGCCTTTTTCTATGAATCCGAGTTTGAAGCTTGAATTCAAAAATGTTAAAATATGTATGTGGTTCTTTCAAACCGTGTGAACGATTGGTTTGTTGCCTTTTTCTATCTATAAGAATATTGTTCCAAAAGCTTTTTCAATGTTTGCCTTTTGGACTTACATTAGCTATTGATCACCAAGTAGGATCATCTAGGCTAGCAGATATTTAAGTAATATGAAGATAAAGAAACCAACTCCTCTCTCACAAAAAATGCCTCATGCAGATCCATTGGCTCTTCGATTCCAATCCCTCCAATATCCCAAATTTAGTAAAGGCTCCGACTCTCTCAATCTCTTCAAAATATTAATCCAAACTCGATCCATTTCTAAGCTTTTTTTTCTTCTAGACTCATTGGCTTTGGCATGAAAACTCATAAATAACGTTTCAAAGTTTCCAGGTTCTTGAACTAATGAACTACTGTTGCTGATTTGAAATTTTTATAATTATGTTATTTGATGTTTCATGCCTTTTTCATAGTTGGAATGTGATATTTAATAGATTATATTGCATTGACATTCTATTGAATTGGCTTTGTGTTTGATCTTATACACCGTAATGCAGTTTTTGTCAAGTGGTTTTGTTGTGATGCTTTTTCATTATGATGGTAACGTTGAGGAGTGGATGCAATTTCAATGGAATGATCTTGTCATTTATGTGTCTGCAGTCAATCAAACAAAATGGTACACAGGACTTATCTTTATGCCTTCATTCATTTCATTTGTATTAGAAGTTGGCTTATTTTAGATGCGTTTCTTAGTGATAGCTTTCTTGATGCCTAGGTGGTTCGCAAAGCGTTTCTTACATCGTGATATAGTTGATCAATATAGTCGCATTCTTCTACGGGATGAGGACCTTGGAGTTGACAATTTCAATCCTCAACGGTACTGTAGCTGCATTTCCTTTTAGCAAAGTTAGGATGCTTGCTTGCATTTGAACTACTGTAAAAGTCTGTTGCTCAAGCTCTAAATTGTTCTTCTTCTACAACACTTCTAGGTATGTGTCCATTGTTCGAAAGGAAGGGCTTGAAATATCACAACCGGCACTTGATTTTTTCAAGACAGAGGTGAACTACATGGAGAAACTTTCAAAAGATGAGGGGATTCAGAAGAAACTCAGCAAGGATATTTTGCAATATAAAGCTCATATAATCAAGATATTTGTGGAACATAGGCACAATTGGATCTCTGCAGATTTAGAGTTTTAGAAATTTGCCTAGGGCTTAGGATGCAAGTCATTGGTGAATTGTAAACTCCAGTTTATTAAATAAATTAGCTTTTTGTATCTTTTTATGATGTCACTGTTATGTTTAGTTTTCCTTAATAAAACATTACTTTTATAGATGTTTTACAGCACATTCTAATTTTTGGCATCTTTTGAATTCAACAAGTCAATGTCACTGACCGTGTCCAAGTTTGATCACAAGTTAGTAGACAAGTCACTAAACATGTCATTGGCAATTGCATATCACTTGCCAAGTTATTGTTATATTCATGTCACTGGTCAGGTCACATTGCATTTCACTGCAATACAAGTCACTGGCCAAGTCACATTGCATCATTGACCATGTCACTGTTATACACTTGTCACTGACCAAGTTACTAGCCAAGTCATGTTGCATTTATTCATAGTAATCTCCTCAAGGGAAATCTTGATGAGGAGATATCCCCTCAAGACCAATATGAGTGAGGAGTAATCTCCTTAAGGAAAATCTAAATGATGAGATATCCCCTCAAGGAAAATTTGGGTGAGGAGTAAAATAATTCCCTAAATGCTAATTTGTGTGAGAAGAAATCCTCTCAAGGCTAATATGGGTGAGGAGTAATCTTCTCAAGGGAAATCTGGGTGAGGAGATATCCCCTTAAAGAAAATTTGGGTGAAGAGTAAAGTAATTCCCTAAAGGCTAATATGTGTGAGAATAAATCCTCTCAAAGCTAATATGGGTGAGGAGATATCCTCTTAAAGAAAATTTGGGTAAGGAGTAAAGTAATTCCCTAAAGACGAATATGTGTGAGAAGAAATCCTCTCAAGGCTACTATGGGTGTGAGGAGAAATCACCTCAAAACTAATATGGGTGAGGAATAATCCTCTCGAGGTGAATCTAGGTGAGTAGAAATCTCCTCGAGAGGAATCTGGGTGAGGAGCAAGAATTGAACCAATGACAAAGTCAGTGACATGATCAGTTACATTTCAATTACTTGGGCAATTACATACATTGTAAGTGACATGGTCAGTTACATGATCAGTTACATACATGGTAAGTTACATGGTCAGTTACATGATCAGTTACATGGTCAAGTCACTGTTAATCTCAAGTCATTGGCCAAGTTATGTCACTGGCCATGTCATAGTCATGAACATGTCACTAATTATGTGAATGGCAATCCCCGGCCAAGTCACTGATAAAGTCACTGGCCAAGTTGCATGTCACTGTAAACTCTTGGCAAAGTCATTGTTAACCTTAAGTCACGGACAAAGTCATTGACCATGTCGCTGTTAATTCTTGGTCAAGTTACTGGTCATGTCAATGGCTATGTCATTGGTCAAGTTACTGACAAAGTCACTGACATGTCACTTACCATGTCATTGTTATACACGTCACTGACCATGTCACTATCAATTCCTGACCAAGTTACTGGTCATGTCACTGACCATGTCAGTAATCATGTAACTCTCAAAATCACTGTCACTTACCAAGTCACTGTTAGTGAGGTCACTGCCCAAGTTATTGGCTATGTCATTGGCCATGTCACTGTCAATCGTTGTCTAAGTCACTGTTAAGCTCAAGTCACCGGCGAAGTCACTGCCCATGTCAATGACAAAGTCAGTGACATGATCAGTTACATGTTCAATTACTTGGTCAGTTACATACATTGTAAGTGACATGGTCAGTTACATGTTCAGTTACATGGAAAGTTACATGATCAGTTACATACATGGTAAGTTATATGGAAAGTTACATGATCAGTTACATGGTCAGTTACATGATCAGTTACATAATCAGTTACATAGTCAGTTACATGATCAATTACATGGTCAAGTCACTGTTAACCTCAAGTCATTTGCAAAGTTGCATGTCACTTACTATGTCACTGTAAACCCTTGGCAAAGTCATTGTTAACCTCAAGTCACGGGCAAAGTCATTGACCATGTCGCTGTTAATTCTTGGTCAGGTTACTGGCCATGTCAATGACTATGTCATTGGTCAAGTTACTGACAAAGTCACTGACATGTCACTTACCATGTCATTGTTATATACGTCACTGACCATGTAACTGTCAATTCCTGACCAAGTTACTGGTCATGCCACTGGCCAAGTTACTGACCATGTCAGTAATCATGTAACTCTCAAAATCACTGTCACTTACCATGTCACTGTTATATCTATGTCACATTAGTTGTGTGAAATGCGTCACTTACCATGTCACTGTTATACACATGTCACTGACCAATTCACTGGCCAGTGAAGTTATTAGTCATCAGACTAATAACTTGTTGTATTGTCTAACCATCAGACTATGAACCTCTTCTAAGAATTTCTCACATAAAGTTGGACAAATTCTGTAAGACATATGTTCTAACAACTGCATTACATTCATTGTACGTCAAACAAAAAAGTATATAACCACCAACAAAATTATGGTGTTTTCTCTCTTTATTCCATTTATAAAAATGCACTTGAGATACAAAAGTATTAGTAATACAACATCACTTTATTCCACCTCAAATATGGCAGATTCCACTGTAGACTTATGAGCTTTTGCCTTCTCAAAGTTAATGGTTGCATCTTGCCTGCTTTTCACATCAACACTCTTTAGTTGAAGCATCTCCTTCCAAAGACTGAATGTTTTTATTCTATCTGATTCTCCACATGACTTTTCCCAATCTACGAGTGATTTAAGCACATTCACAAGACACTGGCAAGGTCAAGGAAAAAGAGGTCATCCAGCAACCTGTGCTACCATCAATGAATATATAGCAACAAGAAAGTATATGATGAACTAGCCAATACTGAGAAGGAGTAAATCGTTAAACTTACCAGAAGAGACGAACCCTTTATTGAAGTAGTCTGGGACACAACAGCCATATTGGATCTGCATTTTGCATCCCTTGAGATATTCTGGATAGAGTTGTAACCAAATGAAGAGTCAGAATACCTTGCAGTATTAGATGTACAAGAATACCATATTTGGAAAGTATGAAGAACATCATTGGGAAACAGTAGGTAAATTATACCATCCGCTCAAACAAGTTCAGTGCCTCAAGATCGCAGTCATAGTTCACAAATATGTCAACAAGCATCTGATGATCCTTGCAAACCTTTTCAACCATCCTGCAATCCCGCACCTCATTAGACGACCAGAAAAAGAAATTCAAAATCATAGTGATCACATTAGCCATGTGAAAACTGAGAGTGACATGTTCAAGATACTAGCAATGTGATAACCAGAAAAGGCAATACCTAAGGACACTCATTTTTTTGGTTCATGGGTAAATCCAAGCCATCCAGGGACCGGAAAACTATCAAAGGAAAGAAGATGCATATTTCACCTTGAATAAAAATTGTTGGCGTAAAGAACATAGTATGTCAAGGTAATTTTTGTAACTATTTGTATAGATCATAGACTCACCTTGAGACTTTCTCTGAACCGCAACAAAATTCTAGTTGCATACTGCAGGAAGGAAACTAATGATCAGAGGCAAAAATCTCATAGAATATTCTACCTAAATCCGATAAAGAATATATGTAAACCTGTAATATGATAGGGGACGGCGAAATTGAAGCTAGCAACAAAGCATATGATAGATTGATAGGTATGCTTTCAGTGAATCAATAAAATGGAAGTTCCTAGTAAATGGATGACCAACTCCTTCCAACAAACCCTGAAAGACCAAGTAATAAATCATATTATTCAAAAAACACTGAAAATAAGTGAAAGGAAAGCTCCTTATATAAGTCAATGAATAGGAAGTCTCTTCATGGATTATACATATCTTCCTTTCTGCATCCATAGTCTTAGAAAGAGGAAGCTCATACTTAATAAGTTCAAGAAATTACTTTTAAATAAAACTTTCAAGTTATTTAACAGTATTAGCTACTTTGTATGTAAGCATCTATCCATAAAAGCATGCACTTAAAATCACAAATAATCTTTAATATAACCTGCAGAAGCTCAAGAGATAAAATCCTCGTCTTCAAAGTGACTTCATTGTTATCTTCCTTCATGCCCATCTGCAGACCAAGTTTTGAAATTCATATAGGAGGCTTCAAGTTGCTTAAATAACTCAACAATTAGAAGACAGTGTACAAAAACACAAACCACAGGTTTCAGAAAACCAGTAAAGCATCACATTGAACTATGGTCATACTCTCCAAGTCATTCGATTCCTTCTTTTAAAATAGCGCATCAGTTAGAAGCATTACAAATAAATGTGAAAGACTGGGTTTGTTAGGAATGCAAAAGAGAGATCTCAACGTATAATATCATATCCAAACCTGGTTATCTTTTTGCCATCTTCATGATGAACAGCTTTGTGATTGGCTCCCACATTCATGGCCATTGAGCATTTGTTTGAACTTTATTCCTTCCAAAAGTAGCCTAGGGTTTACATACACTTCACACATTAAGTTCCTGAACTACATACATAAACTGACAGGCATTAATAATCGGCACCCAAACACAAACACAAACCTCATAAGCATTCACGGAAGTTTCCACAGACTGAAGTAAGCTATGTATCCCTTCAGCTCTTTTTGCTTGTTCTCCAGCATAGTATAATCATACTGAAGGTAACTAACCTTCACCAAACCAAAACAAACACAATCAGAAACTGAAAAACAGAGTCAATCTACAATCGCGGTCACTACTTTTTCTCACAAGCATCTCATCAAACACCTTATCTGCACAAAAATCTATGCCTAATTAATTAATTCGGCCTGAAACTCCTACAACCTCCGGCCATATTCTTCATCGGATTGCTTCATCGAAGTGTTCATGATTCAAAACTACTCAAACCAAAGAAAATCGCATGACGCTAAATCATCTAGACAAATTCTTCCAGATCAAACATGTTGCTTCATTTTCCTCTTTCACAGAGAAGTTACCAATAATCATACAAAACACGAAGGAACAACGAGAATAGTAAAAACGAAAACAAAAATTTTCGATGCGATTGAAGAAAGGATAAGAAGCACTCACAAATTACCGATAATGCAAAAACCAAAGCTCTGAATTTTCAGATCACCGCTCGATAATCTACCCCCACTTGCACACCAGCGAGGTCGAGCTTCGGTCGCCGTCCGACTGCAGGAACGAGAACACGTGCTCCAGCACCTCCTCAGGGGAACGACCGCGTGCTCCATTTTCAACATTTTCCAAGTTCGAAATCGATTTCAAATCCAAACAACATCGTCTTGCTCTGGATGCGAAGCGAGGGCAGAGAAACAGAGAAGAAGAAGAAGCATGCCATTGGAGAGAGAGAGAGACAGAGAGAGTTGGGATAAAAAATAGTTCCGATCAAAATCGAACCAAGGTTTTAGGTTTTGATCAGATAATCGTCTTCTATCTTTTGGATTTCTAATCGGAGCTCTATTTGAGATTTCTGATCAAAACGAAGAAGATTTGAGCTATGTGATTCTTCAATATAAAGTTATAAACGTGTATCAGGCTTTAAGGGCTCTCAAAAAAAAAAAAAAAAAAAAAGCTTTAAGGGTAGAATCGGTATCAAAAAAATGGAAAACTAACCTTTCTTAACATTACCTCATTATTCATAAGGACTAAATTAATATTATTAACAATTTATAATAGACCATTTTATCAAGTGGGAAACTAGGTGATCTTTTTATCATTTCACACTCTAATATAACCTTTTATATCATTTCCCTTTCTTTTAACTCAAAAAAAAAAAAGGTTTCTTTTTAATTTAATTTGTCTTTTTCCCAAAAAATTTGTCTTACTCCCGTGTAGTTTTTGAAATAAAAGAAATATGTATACATTCAAATAAATAATTTATATAATTCCAAAACATCTAAAAATCGTAATAAATTGCTCTGGTGTCCGAAATATTTCTCAAAAAATTTCACGGACTTGCCATGACACGTACTTTATTATCGTGTCTCAAGTGTTGTATTCGTTTAACGGACTTGCCATTCAAAGTGCGGAGTTAATAGAAATAAGATTTAAAATTATTCGGTTGACTAAATAGATCGACGTCATAACCATGACGGAATTTTCCGAATTTTGAACTAGAAGCCTAAAATTATGTACTTGGCACATCTAACGAATGGTTTCTCAAGTGTACGATCCAATGACACACTTGCCCTTTGAAGCTTCTAGTGAACAAAAATAGGGTTATTAAGCATTAATCGGTTAACAGAATGGATTGAAGTCATAACTGACCTGCACAAAATTAGTGCTCAATTTAAGACCCTATCAATGTAGTAAGAATAAGTAGGGATCGTTCTCAACGGGGGATTAGGGCCTAATTAATTCCTAAAAAATAAAACGTTAGACCAAAACAAAACTATATATTATACAAGATTTTCATTATTTACGATTTATACAAAGTAAGGGGATTTAGGATTTATTTTCTAATTTAACAACTAAGTAATTATATACATATGTGACACATCAAAACACATAATCAAGTAGAATTATGGATGGAACGAAATTAAATAGGATCAACCACTATTAACACATTGGCAAGGTTTTAAACATCAAATCACAAATCAAAATATGTCAAAGCATAGAATCAATCAAAAACAAAGATGAACGCATTCAAAGTTTTTTTTACTTCCCTTAGTTAAATTAACTAGATGAACGCACCATAGTTAACCCTATTAATCATGTAATTACTAGTGGTAGCTAATCACTAACAAAAACATTATTAATGCAGTAAACACATTGGAAATTTGATAAATTCAAGCCAAGAACACAAGTTAGAACGCTAATCGAGCATGCAAGACTCATTGTTAATTTACCTAAGTAATTTTAGGTTTTCCACTTAATTAATTAAAGCCTAGAGCGCTAGCACCTTAATATGGATTCAATTACATGTTCATCAACCTAAGTATGCATCCAAAGATCAATTAACACATAAAAGATGGGATTGAAGCTCGAAATTAACAATCATGCTCAAACATATAGAAATCGCAATTTATCAATTAGAAAACCTAAAACCTAAAACATGCTTCATAGTATTCGAAAATCACATATCTAAAATCAACACTTCATCAACCAAAGAAATCGCATAACATAAATCCAAAACAGAAAATTAAATCGAAAATCCATAGAAACCCGAAATAACTTTCTTATACAAAACCGAAAAGAAATTATGGAGTTCATGGTTACACTTTTTGATCTTCAAGGATGCAAGAAGCTTCAAAAGGTGGTTGAATGGATGAGGATCACTGCAAGAATACTGGAATGGAGAGGAGGATGCTTCACGTCCTTGAACTTGGATTTTCTTGAAATTGCCGAAACTTGGAAGAGAAGGGGAAGTGTTTGTGGCTTTTGATTCTGAATTTTGTGGTGTGTAGAAGAGATTCACAAACCTCCTATATATAGTGAACGGCAAGGGCTAGGGTTCCCTTGAATATCTTGAGAAGTAGAGAGCAAGTAACCTTACTTGTTGCTGAATTCTTCCATGTATTTAGACCATATTTCGGTCTCCTTGGAATTAGGAATCATATTCCAATATTTATTCCTATATTTTCTTCTCCAAAATTCCATAGAAATCCAAAAATATCCCAAAAAGATATTTGCCGAAAATCCTTGAATATCTCTTGTTTTTTTCATGGCAAAAGCAATTAGAATGGGCCATGGACTCCTCAAAACGTCATAGATGATTCTAAAGACTCATGTGCAAGTCACATGCTTCAATCTTCGGGCCAGACTTCTCAAAATGATCTAATTCGAAAGCCCATCTTCATTATTGCCGAAATTCTTCATTATTCTAGAACAATCTTGAACTATCTCGAGTCATCTTCAAGACACAACATCTCCTAGTCTCACCAGGTCTCCTAGCAGCATCAGGACTCCTAGTGTCATCAGGTTTCTTAGTCTAACTGGGACTCTGTCATTTCTTCATTTCCGAACATCATTTTTTTGAGCTCTTTCCTAGTTGCATTAGGATTCCTACTTCAACTGGGATTCATTTTCCTGGTAGAACTGGGAAAACTTCATTTCTCCATTTCTTCTCATTTCTGCGCATATAACTCCTTGCCTTCCATTTCCAGACTCAAAAATACCTAACAATATAAAACAAGTTAGAAATGACAATGTTAAGGAAATAACTAAGCAAAATGTAGAGAGAAATGCACTAAAAATGTAGTAGCTAGAAATTAGTCTCAACAATAACTATGACGGAATTTACTGAATTTCGATCTCGAAGCCTAAAATAATGTATTTGCCCCATCTAATTGTCGGTATCTCAAGAGTATGATCCAATGTAACGTCCTGAACCCGAACTTACGAGTTTACTAGTCATTTGGACGGTAAACGACCTTTACTTTCACTTTTACTGTCGTTTCGGTACTTTTGGTGGCCCTAAAAGTCAACTTTTTGATCGGATCAAAATTTGAGGAAACTTTCTTCATGAAAATCGTAGAGGACGTTAAACCAAGCCCGTGCATATGTGGTACATAAAAATTGGAGTTCGTATGTGAAAGTTATGAGCGAAATACGAAAGTTACTGTTCATAGTAAGTTTCTATAAAAGGTGGGAACTACTATGGTAAGTTTCCATTTCGGAAACTTACCGAGCTCCTTCTCTCTCCTCTCCCCCGATCTCTCTCTTCTTCCCTTCGGCCTCCTCCATTGTTTCCGTCGATTCTCCGCCGTCCGGCGACCAAACGACGAGCCACCAGTCGTCATCGACGCGTCTCCTCCTCCCGCACACACTAGTAGTCGTGGTTCACGACGATTTGGCCAGAGAAGAGAGATACAAGCTGTGGAAGATCACTGTAGCAATTCGTCAATTTCCGGCAATTCTCCCAATTCCGGCCATCTTCCACTATGAAACCGTGTCTAATCGGAGTGCCTTGAGCCGTGGATCATTTCCCCCAAGCCTCTTACCTCAATTTGCAGTGTGGAGAGAGAATCGAAGAAATTTTGAAACTAGGGTTTTGAAATTTCTGGGCTTGTGTTCACCGGCCAAATTGGAGGTCTTCAAGGTAAAATTGGAACTTGTTGTAGTTGGGAAAAATGTTGGGTTTGTTGAGTAGGTGGTGTTGCCAAAATTTGGTGGCCATCGAAGGTGGGGCCCACGCGCTGCCACTGTAGAGGGCTCGTGGAGGCGTGTAGGGCAAGTTATTAATTCTTGTTTTAGCTCATTTAAATCCTATAATTGTTGTAGAACTTGTAGATGTGAATTTGGTTGAAAATTGGAGAAGTTTTGTGTTGATTATCAATTTCCAAAATTTAGAATTCAATTATCGACTTACGAGAATCTGACCGTCAGATATCTCTCGGTTCTGCCTTGGAACCTTTAAATTAATGAATTGGCATTAGTGGTAAAATGTGGGTTGAATCCAAGAAGTGGAGAGATGATTTATGAGGATTTGATTTTGGGAATCGTATTTAATTGTTGAATAGTTATTCACGGAATATAATTGTGTACAGGGCGAAGTACCGAGTTATTGCTCGACGAAGGAACTCGTATGCGTGATCGCCTAAATAGTACTGTGAGTGGACTTTTGTTTTTAAGAATTGATGCATGCGATTATTTTCCCGAAATAATGATTTACTTATTTGTTTATCGTTTAGCCATTTTGCTATAATTTGCTTTTGGGAAATTGATTTCAAGATATCTTATGGATTTGCTTGCATTGTTGATTTACGAAGATTATGATTTATCTCGGTTATGAATTTCGGATATGAATTTATTATGCTCGGGTTTGAATTTATGATTTGTGTTCGGAATTTGATTTCGATTTACAGAGATTATGATTTATTATTATTTCTCGCCTATTTATTTTGAACTTGAGATTATCTTGGCGTGTGAGACACGTCGTTGGAAATTCATTTGCGAGAGATGGGGAAGCCTTATGTATTTATGGATTTACTCGATTTTCGAATATGTTTTCTTGTGCCATACTTTGGGGTGATTTTTATCATGCTAGGATTGAGTTCGCCTTTGTGGCGATGTGATGGGATCACAGAAGCCCGTCCGCCTTTGTGGCGCTGGTTACTGTCTTTGTGACAGTAATGCTGAAGCCCAGTATCCTAATCGCTACACTTAGTGGCGTAAGGGTATATATGGGAGTATGGGAGTACTTTAGCCTGGGAGGCTATCACCCGAGCCTGGGAGGCTCACTCGTATGGCTATCATCTTCCCCTACTTATTATATTATTTTTTACTAGCGGGGCTGGTATGTTTTCACGAGATTTTGAGTTTAAAGAAATATGTTTTATAAACGTTGCATGCATCGAGGTTTTATAAATTTAAATAAGTGGGAAAGTATTCAAGTTTGCTTCATTTAAATTATCTTGATTATTTATTTTTGTCCACTCACACTAACGTGTTTTCAATACTTTTCCCCTGGGCCCTTCGGTTTAAAATGCCCAGTTTGCAGGCTAGGTTAGTTGAGGTCGGGCGTACATGGAGTTGAGACATAGTCAACAACACAACTTCCGCGTATCCATGTTATCCATGTTTTGCTTATTTACCTTTCATTCTAGAGTTGCTCTGATAACCTGTGGGATGAATGTTATTAAGTTGAGATTTGTACTTGTGAAATGGGAGATGTTGAGATTTGGGGAGCACGGTGGCTCCAAGAGAATAAGGATGGATGGTTTAGAAGTGTAAAATGTCTTTCTACAGGTTTTGAGTAGTCCATTTTTAGGGGAAGTTCTGCCAAATTTTTGGTAGAATTTCTTCTAAAATGGGCCTCGCAGGGCCACTTTGGATTTCAGGGTGAAATCTGGGGCGGGTCCTGTCATCCAATGACACCCTTGCCCTTTGAAACTTGAAGTGAACAAAAATATGGTTATTAAGCATTAATCGATTGACCGAGTCGACCAAAACCATAATTATGATGGAGAATTATTTGAATTTTGAATCTGAAGTCTAAAATAATGTACTTGACTCATCTAACGGACGGTGACTCAAGTGTAAGATCCGATGACATATTTGCCCTTTGAAGATTATAGTGAACAAAAATAGTGTAATTAAGCCTTAATCGGTTGACCGAGCAGATCGATATCATAACTATGACAGAATTTTTCGAATTCTGAACCCGAAGCCTAAAATAATGTACTTGTCACATCTAATGGTCGGTGTCTCAATCTCACGATCTGATGACGCCCTTGCCCTTTGAAGCTTGTAGTGCACAAAATAAGGTTATTAAACATTAACCAGTTGATCGAGTAGATCAAAGTCATAACACGATAGTTCTTCCTCAACCCGATATCTATTCATTAACAAGATATTTGTTCCTAGACGAGAGGTACCCTCCTAGACAAGATATATGCTTTTGGACGAGATATTTCCTCTGAGAAATGATATTTGCTTCTCAACATAAAATATAGCCTCCTTGACGAGATATTCCCTCCTAGACAAGATATATGGTTCTAGACCTGATATTCCATCCTAAACAATTTATATGTTCCTCGACACCCCTCCTTGACAAGATATATGCTCCTAGACGAGAGGATACTCCCTAAACAAGATATACGCTTCTCGACGAGATATTCTCTCCTAGATACGATATCTGCTTCTTAATCAGATATATGCTCTAAGATGAGATATTCACTTCCAGACAAGATAAATGGTTCCTATTTCAACTTGTCAAGATATATGTTTCTTGGCACCTCCTTGACAGCTTATCTGCTCCTTGATACGATATTTCTTCCTAAACGATATTTGCATCTCGACACGATATTTCTTCCTTGACCAGACATCTGCTCCTCAACAAGTTATCTTCTTCCTGACGAGATATCTTAAAGTTTTTTTAGCATGAACTTTACTCCTCGAACAAAGATTCGAGAATTAAAGGGTCTGGCGTTTCTAAAATACCACAAATCTTTGACAATAGTCAAATTATTTTGTACACAAACACATATAACAATAATTATTTCCATAAAAAAAAAATTGTTCCAAAAAAAAAATACAAAATAACAATTAGGGGTTTATGGTTTGAGGTTTGGGGTTTGGGGTTTGGGATTTGTATTTAAAATAAAAAAACAAAAAAATATTTTGTTCAAGTAAATCCAGAATATGTGTCTGGCCCAAACTCTAGATTACTTGACCTAGTTGTAATAGCGTTTTGAATTAGAGATATTCTCGGAGATATTTATAGATATCCGATTAATTGTACGATTATCTTTCCTTATACAACTCTGATTCTATGTCTTGTAATCCTCTATATAAAGAGGCCCCTATTATCAATGAAAGTACGACTCAATTCTCTCCCAATTCAGTTTTCCTTAAACATGTTATCAGCACGACGCCCTAACCCTAAAACCTAATAGCCAAAACCCTAAATCCGAATACAAAATCTTGAAAACCTTTCAGTCCCCATCGCACACCTTGAAGAGCTCCACCCTAAAAGCTCAGAAGCCCAGAAGAAGTCAGCGGCCCAGAGAGAAGAAAAGAAGGAGGCGGCCCAAGCCCATGACGCAGCCCAGAAGAATGCCCACTGCCACGTCAGCAGCTCCGGCGATAGCCCACCGCCGGCGACTTTTCCGGCGATTTTCCGATACTATTTCGAGATATTTTTTTACTAAAAGTTCCCGTTTTTGAGTTTTTATTCAATTTCTCTTCTTTTTCTCGGGGACTTGCAAACTCCCTTCTTCTACCCCCCTGTCTTCATCATAGGGGAGATCTAATTAAGCCGAACTGTGGGGGTTTGTGCTCACTCCAAGCTTGGAGCTTGTTGAGATCTCCAAACTTAGAGTTTGTAGAGAATTTATGATCGACCACTTACATCATTGTTTCAATCTAATCCAATACCTCTTGGAATCGAATTTCTTGGAAGCGACTACGCTCAGAAATTCCTAATTTCTTGGAAGCGACTACTCTCAGAAATTTTTATTGTTTTTGTGGTAGCCTTTTTCGCTCCGAAACTAACAATTTTTTCTTGTTCTCTTTCAGGATGAGTAACCTGAACAAACTGGGCTTAGCTCCATTGGGAACAACTGGCTCTGGATATCACAGGTGGGTTCGCGATGTCCGCCAGCATCTCAAGGCCGATGGAATCCTGGATACGATTCTTGAGCCTAGTCAGGACGTGCTAACTGTTGAGCAAGCTCAAGCTTTGGAAGCAAATAGAGCAGCCTTAGAGGCAAATAAGCCGAAAACCATCATCCTAATGACTCGTCATATAGATGATTCTCTCTAGTATGAGTGTATGAATGAAGAAGACCCCAGAAGGCTGTGGGTCTCACTCGAAGAAAGATTTGACAACGTCCGTGACTCCCTGCTTCCTGACCTAGAAGTGAGATGGCATAGCCTCCGCTTCTGTGATTTCAAGTCAGTTCTTGAATACAACTCGGAGTCACTTAGCATTAAATCCTTAATAGAATTATGCGGTAAAGAGATCACAGATGCGATGTTGATTGAGAAGACTCTCTCTACCTTCCCCGTCTCTGCATTGATGGTTGCTAAGAACTATCAAATCGATGTTATTGCAGGACGGATCACAAGGTGTCATGATCTCATTGGAGCTATGAATGTGGCTAAAAAGCATGACAACATCCTTGTGAAGAACTATAATTCGAGATCCGTGGAAATAGAGCATATTCCGGAATCCAATTATAGTCGCGCCCCTAAGAGAGGGCGCCAAGAGCGAAACTCTAATCTTAGGGATACTTCTAGACGTTCTGGTCCATATAATCGCTCTACTTGGGAAGGTAACCACCAAAATAAGCGAACACAGAACCGAAGAGATCAACGTAGAAAGAGAGAAGGAGGCAACGCCTCTGGCCATGTTGGTGGCACCACCAACATTAAGAGCCATCTAAATGACGCTTTCAAAGAGCCTCAATCAATGGAGTCTGAGCAAAGAGATGTATGTTCTCAATGTGGAGTATCCGGTCATTGGGCACACATTTGTAGAGCTCGTGAAGAAATTGTCACCGCCTACAAAGCATATTGTGAAGCAAGAGAAGCTCACTATGTGGAACAAGAAGATCAAGAAGATGATCTAGAGTGAAGGGTTGAAGACTACAAATCTGGCTGGGATCAATAGATCGCCAATTCTGTTTTAAGTCTTTATTTTTCCAAGAGATGTAATAGGCAATTGCCATATACTTTGTAGTAAGGGTTTTTTACTTCAACAGTGTCTGAACTCTTCGAGGACTTTTGAAATGATACCTGAACTTTCAAAGTTATCAATGTGATACCTGGACTCATTTTTTCGTATCAACGTCGTACCTTCGGTTGATTTCCGTCACAGAACCGTTAACTATGACCACGTGCCCAGCACGTGAGGCACTTAATGAGGTTAAAAGTCTAATTTACCCTCAAAAGTATAAAAAAGGGTTTTTTACTTCAACGGTGTCTGAACTCTTCGAGGACTTTTGAAATGATACCTGAACTTTCAAAGTTATCAATGTGATACCTGAACTCATTTTTTCGTATCAACGTCGTACCTACGGTCGATTTCCGTCACAGAACCGTTAACTATGACCATGTGCCCAGCACGTGAGGCACAAAATAAGGGTAAAAATGACCTTTCCCACTTCCTTTAGTTCTTCACGTGTCCCGTCGTACCTTCAGTTCTTCTTCTCCATTTCTATTTCCTTTTTCATCTGCAAAATGCAATCAAATGGGATGATGACATTTCCTAGCAAAGCGAAACCCAAAGCAAAACTTGAATCCAATTCTCTGATGGACGGACATTGCCGGGGACTCCATCTCGTCGGAGTTCTCCAAGCACAGCTTGCTCGACGGCTTTGCTTCTCTGAATTTATTGCAGGCCGGAGCGGTGTAGACGGTTTCACAACTCTTGGCCTCCAGATCTGAGACTTGGAATTTACCTGAGATTTCAGACCGAGGGATCAGAGAGAGAGAGAGAGAGAGAGAATATGGCCGGCGGCAATCCAGACCTTCTTGTGCAGCTTGCCGGAGATATGAAAGAGGCGGGCCACGCCGTCATGGCACTCGGCTTCCTCACCGCAACTAACATCACAACATAAGTTCATGAATTTCAAAAATAGTCTGTGTCTTTGTAATTGAATCAAAATCTGCAAAAGTGAAGGAGACTGAGAGTCTCTCTCCTTCTCTCTCTGCAACTCTCTTTCTCTCTCTCAACAGCGGCGAAAAGGCAAAGGATGGTGATGATGGGAGAAAACCCAAAACTGATTTTTCCGCTACTGCGTGTCTGTGTATAACTATATCTATCTGTATATGATTTATCGAACAATGGGGCAATGATCATTTCACTTATTCTAGCTTCTAATCAATTTGTCCAAAAAAGAACCGGCCTTTGGTTATTTACGGCTGTAATATCAGTACTTAGTGGGAGCATCGGACGAGGTACTCCAGCGAGGCAATCGACAGCGATCGAGGCAGGTGAGGAACAATCTGAGGGTTTTACGGCGGCGGAGGTGGATGACGGGGCTGACAGATGGGATGTGCGTGGGGCTTCAGGTGACGACGGGGCATTGAGTGGCGAGGAGCTTGAATTTTTGCAAGGTAGCCATATCGATCTAGCTGAGTTCAATGTGGTTGTAGTCAGGTAGTGCTTGGAAAGGGTTGGGTGGTTGAGAGAGAAGGTGAGATCTGATTTGCGGCCATGGCTTTCAATCGGAGGGAACAAATCAGAGGGAAGAAGACGTCGAAAAAGAAAAACAAGAAAGAAAGAAAGCAAAAAAAATAAAAAACAATAATTTTGAGGGTAAATTAGTCTTTTAACCTCATTAAGTGCCTCATGTGCTGGGCACGTGGTCATAGTTAACGGTTCTGTGACGGAAATCGACCGCAGGTACGACGTTGATACGAAAAAATGAGTCCAGGTATCACATTGATAACTTTGAAAGTTCAGGTATCATTTCAAAAGTCCTCGAAGAGTTTAGACACAGTTGAAGTAAAAAACTCTTATTGGAACTAAAGGAAGTGGGAAAGGTCATTTTTACCCTTATTTTGTGCCTCACGTGCTGGGCACGTGGTCATAGTTAACGGTTCTGTGACGAAAATCGACCGCAGGTACGACGTTGATACAAAAAAATGAGTTCAGGTATCACATTGATAACTTTGAAAGTTCAGGTATCATTTCAAAAGTCCTCAAAGAGTTCAGACACTGTTGAAGTAAAAAACCCTTGTAGTAAATGCCATTGGTTTAGTTTTTCTTCACATAGGCGCATCCAAAATGAGTATGATGTCTAGGAAGGTTTTGAGATAAGTGGTACTTAAGCGAGCTTTGCTCCACCGACATCTCTCTACTCACCTGGTCATACTTATTTAGGAGTTACCGAAAGAAGTCAAACGACTACCTTTGTTTTGCATTAGCTAACATTTGGATTAGATTCTTCTAATGGTTAAGAGACAATGGTGTACTCCGTTGGCTTATGAATAAAATTTCGAGTTTTTTCATTATGACTCCATTTTGATTCTGAGCATATTACTTTGTGACTACGATGGCTGGGCCATCAGTATTAATTCAAGGACATGGAATAGCCCAAGTTCCCCTTGCCAAATGCCCCCTTGATTACTGTCACAGAAACTCTCTACACTCCTAGGGCAAATCTCACCTATGAATAGCCAATGGATTCCATGCGAAAACACATGTAGAGAACGGAAATGAGTTCCTTTGCAATACATCTAACTATTGCGAACAAATGCGCATCTTAGAGAAGTTTATGTGTCTCTCTAGTGGACTCTATGTCACTATTCGAGCTATTAAATCCAATAAATTTATGAGAGAAGATCTCTTGGATTTAGACACATATTGGCTTTGTCACGACAGGATAGGTCATCCTAGTCATTATATGATGGTCCGTCTACTAAAGACTTCACACGAACATCAATTCTCTCGAGCGAAACGAAGCATGAATCAAAAGTTGATTCCTGGACTAAGTGTGACCACCGCCGCTGCCTTTGGCACTGCCGCAGTCCACCACCAGCCTAGGGTTGGCACAGTCCCTATCCATGGCGTCAATCATGGTGATGGCGCCCTAGGTGATGCTGTAATTACCAACTTTGCTTCAAATAGCATTTTAGACGCTTAGGCCCAACCAAAATCCTTATTGGTTGCTTCTAAAGCCTCTCACTCGTTTTACAAAGCCCGTTCCTTAGGGAAATTAGGACTAAGACCGTCCTATGCAAAGGATATGAAAATACTCATTCTGTTCTTACATAGAGTCCGTGGGAATTTTGTGGACTGATTCAACCAACTTGCGGACGTTTAAATATCTCATGATGTTGGTTGACACGCAAACACTCAGGTCATGTGTTGTGCCATTGTCCACCTGTAAATGCTGCGCATACTACACTCTTAGCACATATCATATAACAACGGGCTCACTCCCCGGATCATCCTATTCTGTCAATTGGACTTGACAATGCTAAAGAGTTTACATCGAAGACTTTCGATGGTTATTGCATTGGGACTGATGTTGGACATCATATCCTCATGTACACACCCAAATGGTTTCGCGGAAACGACTACGATGGTAGCCTGGATATTGGTAATGCGCACCAATCTCCTTATATCCGCTTGGGGTGATGCAATATCGCATGCAGCTATGCTAATTCGTCTACGACCAACCGTCACTCAATCTATCTCTGCGTTACAGCTAGTGACTGGGTACAAGTATTTCGTACTTACGCACATTTGAGTAAGCCATTTATGTGCCAATTGCACCGCCACAGCGCATTATGATGGGTCCTTACAGACGAATGGGCAACTATGTACGTTGGATTTGAGACTCCAACAATCTTCCGCCACTTAATACCCTTGCAAGGCGATCTCCTTACCGCTAGATTTGCGGGTTGTCACTTTGATGAGACAGTCTTCCCGTCGTTAGGGGGAGATAAAAACACAAATGTTCAGCAGGAACGACAGGAATTGTCGTGGCCTGTCCCCACTATGTCTCATCTCGATCCCCACTAAAGTGACGAGATCACACATATCTACTGCAAATATGCTTGCAAGGAAGGATGTCCCTACAAAAGGACGTAGCGCCACCCTACACGGAGGTATGCATGGTGCCAACGCCATAGAGAGTGGAACTCTGGCGTTATAGGCCATGGCCCCAGCTAGGATGCGTGGGAGGCCCGTGGGTTCAAAGGATACTATATATGGCACATTCCAATCCTTTGATCATCAACACTCAAAATCCGTCTTATGAGAACCTTTCGGATTATGGTTATCGTTGGGGGACGCCTCAACGTAAGAACTTATTCCTGAGAATATAGAGCTATATGAAAATTACACTAGTGTACATGAGATGTGGGATAGAAACTCCATCATGATTGTTGATGTAATCGCGCATTTCGTTGCGCATAAGTTTGTTGAGTCTGATGATATCGAACCACACTCCATTGTTGAATGAATGCCAACGTAGAGAAATTTGGCCTAAATGGAAAGATGCGATCCAGGTTAAGTTGAATTCTCTAATGAAGAGGAAGGTTTTCGAGCCAGTGATGGCATCACCTCCTAACATAAAACCTATTGACTAATGGGTCTTCGTTAGAAAGCGTGGTGAGAAAAATATATGGTAATCTCGCCTTATGGCGCAAGGCTTCTCACAAAACGCCTGGGAATTGACTACGATGAGACACATTCTCTCATAATAGATGTCACTGCACTCCACTACCCTGTCAGTTTGGTAGTTTTCGAATAACTAATCATGCAGCTTACGAATGTGGTCACTACGTATCTCTATAGGGATCTAGATACGGAATATACATGAAGGTTCATGGTGGACTTCATTTACCCAAGTCAAGTGGCTCTAGACAACGGAGCGCGTTTGCAATAAGGTTGAAACACTCACTAAAGTGACTACTTGATTAGGAAGGGATATGCCCGCGCGTTTCCATAACAAGTTTCAGATTCTATCGCGGTTCATGTTGGACATGATCTTCATTGGAAGCTCTTAAAGAGTTAAGGAAAACCGCTGAACACTTAAAATCCGAGTTTGAGATGAAGGAATTTGGGAGAACACGATTATGTCTCGATTTGAAACTTGAGCATCGTGTTGATAGATGCTTAGGCATTTTGACAAGGTCAAGCCTTCAAGCACCCCCATGATCGTCTGTAGTCTTGGTCTTGAAAATGATCCTCTTCATCCAAAGGATGATGAAGAAGACGTGCTAAAGGCAAAAGTGTCATGCTTAAGTACAATAGACGCATTATTGTACTTAGCTCAATGTGCAAGACCGGACATCTCAATGTTGTGAATTTGTTAGCTAGATATAGCTTTGCGCCAACGCGACGCCATTGGATTTGTGTAAAAGATATCTTTCGGTTCTTGAAATGTACGATTGATATGGGCTTGTTCTATCCCTACAAAGAGACGATGGATTCGGACCCATCACACACCAGGAACACCGGCAACATTGGCTTGCGTCCTCTCTCCCCATCCTAAAATGACAAAAGTGTTTTGGAAGGTTTTGCTGATGTTGGGTATCTCTCTGACCCACACAAAGGTCATTCCCAAATTGGTTAAGTGTTCACCATGGGTAAAGACCATGATATCTTGGAGGTCTACAGAACAGACCCTAGTCGATATATCTTTATACCATGCAGAGATCATTGCTCTTCACGAAGTGGTTGGTGAATGTATATGGATTAAATCCATAATTATGCATGTTCGAACAATTGTGGTTTTGACCTACACAAATTAGTGTATCAATTTAAAACCCTATCAATGTAGTAAGAATAAGTAGGGATCGTTCACAACCGGGGATTAGTGCCTAATTAATTCCTGAAAAATAAAACGTTAGCAAAACAAATTAAAGAACATATATACATATTATTCACGAAAATACAAGAAGGGGATTTAGGATTTATTTTCTAAATTAATAACTAAGTAATTATATACATATGTGACACATCAAAACCAGAATCAAGTATAAATATATGAATGGAACGAAATTAGATAGAATTAACTACTACTAACACGTTGGCAAGGTTTCAAACATCAAATCATGAATCAAAATATATCCAAGCGTAGAATCAATCAAGAACAAAGATGAACGCATACAAAGTTCTTATTACTTCGCTTAATTAAATTAACTAGATGAACGCACCATAGTTAATCCTATTAATCATGCAATCACTAGTGGTAGCTAATCACTAACAAAAACACTTTCAACGCATTAAGAATCATGGAAGTTTGATCAATTCAAGTCAAGAACACAAGTTAGAACGCTAATCAAGCATGCAAGACTCATTGTTAATTTACCTAAGTAATTTTAGGTTTTCCACCGAAATTATTAAAGCCTAGAACGCTAGCACCTTAATATGGATTCAATTACATGTTCATCAACCTAAGTATGCATCCAAAGATCAATTAACACATAAAAATGGTATTGAAGCTCGAAATTAACAATCATGCAAGAACATATAGAAATCGCAACTTGTCAACTTGAAAACCTAAAACATGCTTCATAGTATTCGAAAATTACATAACTAAAATCAATCTTTCATCCACCATAGAAACCGCAAATCATAAAACCAAATAAGAAAACAAAATCGCAAATCACATAGAATCCGAAATTGTTTACAATCCAAAAACCGAAAACATAAAGTTGTGCTCATGGTTACACTTATTGAACTTTGGATTTCTTGAAGTTGCCGAAACTTGGAAGAGAAATGGGAGTGTTTGTGACTTTTGATTCTGAATTTTGTGGTGTGTATAATGTCTTCACAAACCTCCTTTATATAGTGAACGGCAAGGGCTAGGGTTCCCTTGAATTTCTCTTGAATTACATCACTTCGGCCAATAAGAAAATAGAATGAAAATTGGAGAGCAAGTAATCTTCTTTTGCCGAAATCTTCCATGTACTTAGACTATAATTCGGCCTCCTTGTATGTAGAGTCATAATTCAATACTTATTCCTCTATTTTCTCTTCATAAATTCCAAAGAAAATCCAAAATAATCCCATAATATCTTTTGCCGAAAATCCTTTAATATTCCCTTTAATTCTCACAGCAAAAGCAAATATAATGGGCCTACGACTCCTCCAAGACGTCAAGAAGGATCTAGAGCATCATGTGCAAGTCACATGCTTCAAACTTTGGGCCAAACTCTCCAAAATGGGCAAATTCGAAATTATTCTTCAACATTGCCGAAATTCCTTCATTATTCTAGAACATTCTTGAACTATCTTGAGTCATCTTCAAGACACAGCATCTCCTAGTCTCATCAGGTCTCCTAGTAGCATTAGGACTCCTAGTGTCATCAGGACTCCTAGTCCAACTAGGACTCTGTGATGTACACAAATAGTGTATCAATTTAAAACCCTATCAATGTAGTAAGAATAAGTAGGGATCGTTCTCAACCGGGGATTAGGGCCTAAATCATTCCTGAAAAATAAACGTTAGCCAACAAATTAAAAAATATTAATATACATTATTTACGAAAATATAAAGGGGATTTAAAATTTATTTTCTAACAACTAAGTAATATACACATGTGACACATCAAAACCAAGAATCAAATAGAATTAAATGAATGGAACGAAAATAATATGCAATTAAATACTATTAACACGTTGGCAAGGTTTCAAACATCAAATCACGAATCAAAATGTATCAAAGCATAGAATCGATCAAGAACAAACCATGACCGCATACATAAGTTCTTATTACTTCCCTTAGTTAAATTAACTAGATGAACGCACCATAGTTAACCCTATTAATCTTGCAATTACTAGTGGTAGCTAATCACTAACAAAAACAATCTTAACGCAGTAAACACATTGAAAGTTTGATCAATTCAAGTCAAGAACACAAGTTAGAAAGCTAATCAAGCATGCAAAACTCATTGTTAATTCACCTAAGTTATTATAGGTTTTCCACCGAAATTATTAAAGCCTAGAACGCTAGCACCTTAATATGGATTCAATTACATGTTCATCAACCTAACTATGCATTCAAAGATCAACTAACACATAAAAGATGGGATTGAAGTTCGAAATTAACAATCATGCAAGAACACTTTGAAATCGCAACTTTTAATTTAAAAACCTAAAACCGAATTCATGCTTCATAGTATTTGGAAATCACATAACTAAATTCAATCTTTCATCCACCATAGAAATCACAAATTATCAATCCAAATAAGAAAACCAAAATCGAAATTTAATAAAACCCGAAATAGAATTCTTATACAAAACCGAAAACAAAGTATGTTGTTCATGGTTACACTTTTTGATCTTCAAGGACGCAAGAAGCTTCAAAAGTGGTGGAATGGATGATGAGGCTCACGGCAAGGATGATGAATGGATGAATGGATGCTTCACGGCCTTGAACTTTGGATTTCTTGAAGTTGCCGAGACTTGGAAGAGAAAGGGAATTGTTTGTGGTTTTTGATTCTGAATTTTGTGGTGTGCAGAATGTCTTCACAAACTCCCTTTATATAGTGAACGGCAAGGGCAAGGGTTCCCTTGAATTTCTCTTGAATTGCATCACTTCGACCAATAAAAAAATAGCATATGAAGTAGAGAGCAAGTAACCTTTCTTTTGGCCGAAATCTTCCATGTATCTAGACTTGTTTTCGGCCTCCCTTGTATGTAGAGTCATAAATCAATTCTTATTCCTCTATTTTCTCCCATAAAATCCCAAGAAAATCCAATAAAATCCCTTAAAGATAATTGCCGAAAATCTTTAAGTATTTCTTGTATAATCACGGCAAAAAGCAATCTTAATGGGCCAAGAATACCTCAAGACGTCAAGGAAGGTTCTAGAGACTCATGTGCAAGTCACATGCTTCAAACTTCGGGCCAAACTCTCCCAAATGGGCCAATTCGAAATCCATTTATATTGTTGCCGAAATTCCTTCTTTATTCTAGAACAATCTTGAGTCATCTTGAAGCCACAACATCTCCTAGCACCACCAGGACTCCTAGTGTCATCAGGTTTCCTAGTCCAACTAGGACTTTCCTGTTTCAGTTTAGGAAAGTTTCCATTTCTCCATTTCTTTCCCATTTCTGCTCTTCATTTCCTCCTTGCCTTCATTTCCTTCATTTCCAGCTCTTCTTAGCTCATTTCTTGCGTTTGAAGCTCATTTCTACCTAAAAACACAAAACTAAGTTAGAAATGATATTGTTAAGAGAATAACTAAGTTAAAGGGCTAAATACTGGTTACTACCCTGTGGTTTAGGTCCAAAATCAATTCAGTCCTTGGACTTCTAATTTCATCAAAAACACCCCTGCACTTTCAATTTTGATCTAATAGGTCCAATTCTTTAATATTCTGTTATGGGTTCAAGTTATAGTTGGATTAATTGTTGAAAAAACTATTTATTTGATAGATTTCTAATAGTGGATCTCACTCCTAAATTTACTATGCAGGCCATTTCAACACCACATCATAAAACATAGGTCATATATGAGCCACGTCAACAAGTTAAATAACTCAATTGTCGGAAGTCTAATAAATTGGACCTATTAGATCAAAATTGAAAGTGCAGGGGTGTTCTTGATGAAATTAGAAGTTCAAGGACTGAATTGATTTTGGACCCAAACTACAGGGTAGTAATCAGTATTTAGCCCTAAGTTAAATGTAGAGAGAAATGCACTAAAAACATAGAAATATTCGTCCGATCACTCTGTCATTTCTTCATTTCCGAACATCATTTTCCGAGCTCTTTCCTAGTTGCATTAGGATTCCTACTTCAACTGGGATTCCTTCTCCTAGTAGGATTAGGAAAGCTTCATTTCTCCATTTCTAATCATTTCTGCGTAAATAACTCCTTGCCTTTCATTTCCAGACTCAAAACTACCTAAAAACACAAAACAAGTTAGAAATGACATTGTTAAGGAAATAACTAAGCAAAATGTAGAGAGAAATATACTAAAAATGTAGTAGAAATTAGTCTCAACAGGTTTGAAATCTAGCCTACAAGCATTTAGGATAATGCTGCTTGTTTTGAACAAATGAAGCAAGGCTACATCAGAAGCGACAACAGCAAGGATAATCAGCAACAACAGACTCTCCTCAAGATCAAAGTGAATTAAGTTCGATCTGAGGACAGTGTGGCAGACTTGCTCACTAAGTCATTGCCTAAATTCCACTTTTCGAGAAACGTGTTGGTAGCATCGTTTACGGAAGTTATCCGAACTTCCATGACTGTAGTCATCAGGGGGAGATGCAGACATGAGGGGGAGATGTCAACATGTAAGGTCTCGAAACGTGAAGGGTGTGTTGTGCTCTTTTTCCCCTTTGACCAAGGTTATTTTTGTCTCACTGGGTTTTTGTTACTCGGCAAGGTTTTTAATGAGGCAACAAGAGGAGCACAACGTTTAGGCGACACAAGGGGGAGTGTTCAAGTAAATCTAGAATATGTGTCTGGCCCAAACTCTAGGTTACTTAACCTAGTTGTAATAGGATTTTGAATTAGAGATATTCTTGGAGATATTCATAGATATCCGATTAATTGTACGATTATCTTTCCTTGTACAACTCTGATTCTATGTCTTGTAATCCTCTATATAAAGAGGCCCCTATTTTCAATGAAAGTACGACTCAATTCTCTCTCAATTCAGTTTTCCTTAAATAGATTTAAGTTTGCCGCCTCTAAAATTCTTCCTGCTGCGTCAAATATTTGATCATCCTGCCCATATCCCTAACATTGTGGATCCTCTACACACTACTCTTCTACCACCTTTACCGATGAAACTCCAATAAACCTAAAAGATCTAAAATTTCACGGCTTCTCTTTCATCGCCTATCACACACACACATACTTTCTCTCTCTCTCTCTCTCGTAATTGTTCTTTTTTCCTCTTATTCTCTGTCTCGGAACTTCTTATTCTTCTATATCTTCTGGGTATTCTGAGCTCTCATCCTCTTGGTCTTTCTTTGCAGGTAGAGGTGGCAAACGGGCCGGCCCGGCCCGACCCGGTCCATTTTAAGCGGGCCTAGTCGTGCTTCGTGCCGTGCTTGGGCCGGCCCATTTATTATCGTGCCGGCCCATTTACTTAATCATTAAGCCTAGTTCGGCCCATGGCCCGAGCCCATATCGTGCCGGGTCAATAAACGGGTCGTGCTCGTGCCTACCCACTATAAAGCACGATTTTAAAATCTTAATTTGAATAAATAAAAAATTAATTTTATTTAACTATTTAGAAAATTAAAATAAATTAAGTTCTACAATGCTTTTCTTAATCTTAGCTTTTTAAGATTAGTTTTCTAATATTTTTTATATTCCACTACAAGAAAGAAAGAAAGAAAAAAATAACTCAAAATATATTGCTTTTAGTATATTATTGTGAGATTAATATTTATTAATATAATGAAGATTTAGTATCATATTATTCTTTCCTTCATTCTATAGTTGTATTATTATGAGATTAGAAAAAATACCTTATGTCAAAACAAGGATATAATGTTTTATTTCACTATTTTGACAATATTAAGAAATAGCATTGGTGGAATTGTCTTGAGATTTTAAATAAAGAGGTCTAATATTCAAATCTCATCATTGTGGTTTTTCAATATTTTTAAAAACAAAATGAAATTTTGTGTTTGTAACGGGCCGGCCCACAATATGTCGTGCTCGGGCCATGCCGGGCCCAACCCGGCCCGTTATTCTAACGTGCTCGGGTCGTGCCGGGCCACTAACAGGCTTGGGCCGTACCGGGCCTCTTTTAAGCGTGTCGGGCCCGTGCTGTGCTCGTGCTTAGCGGCCCGTTTGCCACCTCTATTTGCAGGGGTGCCTCCATTCCAGATCTGCTCGGAAACAAAAATTGAAAGAAGTTTGGCAGTTGGGCAATAGTACTAGAGCCTTGTTTCGATTCTATGATTGGTCTTGTTTAGGATTTGAGGTGAGTGAGTTCTCTTTTCTTTACATTTTGACCTAAATCTGGGTTTTGGGTGTCTGGGTCTAAGGCAGTGGGGTTTTGGGATCTTGGAGTAAATTTAGGTCCTTGTTTAGGTTTTTTCGTTTTAGGGGATAGTGTTTGAGAGTTTTTGTTATGTATCTGCTGTGTTTGTGTTTCTAGTTTGTTGATTCTGGAGGTAATGTTGGTACTGCATATAAGTATATAGTTCTTGTCCTACATTTAGGACAAAGGGAGATTACCGTATGATTGTTCCTTTATTCTTGTCTCTTGGTAAATTGAAAGTTGAAATAATTGGAGTGATGTTGTTATTATTTTTTTTTTTGGAGTTTTTTCTTGTTAAAGGAATTTTACCATGATATTCTTTTCTTCTTTGTTGAAGACTATTGAACTTAACTACTTAGGTCTTAATGTCAGAGACCGAAACTAGAAGAAAGATAAGGAACTGAAAGGAATTTGGATTTTGGTGATTGTTTTGTAGCAGGGGAGAAGTGAAGTTCCAATAGAGGAGTGCTGCCTTAAGTCCCCACGGCTGCATTGAGCTCGGATTTCGAAGGAAGTGAGAGTCCTGTCCTTAAGTCCCCGTCCCCGGGGATTGGCAGCAGCCCGACAAAGGCTTCTCCAATTAACAAGTACTATCCCTCGAGTCCTTAACAGCTGTCGTTTTAGTTGTAAATTCATTTTAATCTTGTCAGTTATATGCATTGTATCTTTGGATTTTTGTATAGTGGAGAATCCATGTGCTACTTTAATGTGCCTCATGACTATTTTCCTTTTGCTTTTCTATTTTTCGTCAATGCTATGGGAGCTCAGTGAGCTGAATTATGTGTAAACTTTACTTTGCAGGAGGATTACTGGTCCTATTAGGGGAGCAAAGGGTGGTTGGACTCCACAGGAGGTTAGCATTTCATCTTTAGGCATCTGTTCACTTGTTTGTATTAGAGTTAAATATTGTTTAGTCCTTGTACTTTGCCTCTCTCATCGTTTCAGTTTCTGACATTCTAATTTAATCTAAAAACTCCCTGATCTCACAATTTCCCTCTAATAGGTCCCTTCCGCGTCAAATTAGGAGTTGGCCTTGGGTGAAATGTCCAATATACCCCTCTGTTATTTATTTTTCCTTTTTAATTTCTTTTTTTTTCCTTTTTTTTATTTTTCCTTTTTAATTTCTTTTTTTTTTCTTTTCGTTCTGCCTACTTTCTCCTTCCTCAACCCACCCTACTTTCTCCTTCCTCAACCCACCAATCTCATTCCGATCAAACTCCACAACCCATCTGTTTCTCTCCCCAAATTGAAATCCGCAAAGACCTAGCTTGGCGGTGTATAGATGGACATCTAGCAAAAGAAAGAGGCTACGAGCTGATCGATCACTTCTTCGATCACCTTCTCTGAAGCCATCTCCCTCCGTTGTCTCTTAGCGGATCCGCCCTCGTCTCCATCGTCGCCGACGCCATCTCAAACATAAGCAAATCCCAATCAGCTCGGAAATTCGCCGCTCAACCACTCCCCTCTTGTTTTTTATTTTTCCTTTTTAATTTCTTTTTTTCCTTCAACCACTCCCCTCTTTTTTTCTATTTTTCCTTTTTAATTTCTTTTTTTCCTTTTTTTTTCTTTTTCCTTTTTAATTTCTTTTTTGCTTTTTCTTCTTTTTTTTCTTGTTCCTTTTTAATTTCTTTTTTCCTTTTTTTTTTCTTTTCGTTCTGCCTACTTTCTCCTTCCTCAACCCACCCTACTTTCTCCTTCCTCAACCCACCAATCTCATTCCGATCAAACTCCACAACCCATCTGTTTCTCTCCCCAAATTGAAACCCGCAAAGACTTAGCTTGGCGGTGTATAGATGGACATCTAGCAAAAGCAAGAGGCTAGGAGCTGATCGATCACTTCTTCACCTTCTCTGAAGCCATCTCCCTCTGTTGTCTCTTAGCAGATCTGCCCTCGTCTCCATCGTCGCCGACGCCATCTCTCAAACATAAGCAAATCCCAATCAGCTCGGAAATTCACCGCTCAACCACTCCCCTCTTGTTTTCACAGCCCACTTCTCTCTCTCTCACTCAAATCCCACTTTCTCTCTCCACATCAGGCCGCAATTTGGAAACTTTTCACTGAAAACTACCATTTTTTCAGACTCTGAGGTTTTTGGGTCTTGCTCAAAATGGTGATTTGGATTTTGGGTCTGGTTGAAATGGTGGTTTTTGATGGCCAAGTTGACCAAAACCAGAAGTGAAGAAGAAGAATAGTGATGGAAAAGAAAAATGGCCGCCGGCGTGGAGAACAATAATTGGGGTTTCGGGTCGATCTGGATTGGTTCGCCGACGTGGCGCTACTGATGCAGCAGGATATGATGGTCATTAAAAAGAAAAAAGAAAAAAGGAAAAAAAGAAAAAAAGGAAAAAAAAAGAAATTAAAAAGGAAAAAAGAAAAATAAAAAAAGGGAAAAAAAATTAAAAAGGAAAAAAGAAAAATAAAAAAAGGAAAAAAGAAATTAAAAAGAAAAAAGAAAAAAGAAATTAAAAAGGAAAAAGAAAAAGAAAAAAAAGAAATTAAATAGGAAAAAAAGAAATTAAAAAGGAAAAAGAAAAATAAAAAAAGGAAAAAAGAAATTAAAAAGGAAAAAAAGGAAAAATAAATAACAGAGGGGTATATTGGACATTTCACGCAAGGCCAACTCCTAATTTGACGCGGAAGGGACCTATTAGAGGGAAATTGTGAGATCAGGGAGTTTTTAGATTAAATTAGAATGTCAGAAACTGAAACGATGAGAGAGGCAAAGTACAAGGACTAAACAGTATTTAACCCTTTGTATTAACTGCTAGGAACACGAATGTTTTCCTGTATTTACCATGCATATTGAGGGAGAGGTCCATTATTGTTAGTCATTAAGTCATCTAACATGGAATGGCTTGACACAGTCGTGTAGTTTAGAATTAATGGTTTTATTACTTGCGGTATTAATAATGTTCAACAAAGTATCTAAGAGTACTATGGTCAATGGCTTTAGCTTATGATATGATAGCATTGACCCATTTTATATGTACTGCTGTTAAACATGCTGTATTTGTTTTCTTTTTCAAACCTCCTGTGAGATATTATAGTAATTTGCAACATGTTGGATTGGCTACAGGACGATACATTGAGGAATGCAGTTGCAAAGTTTAAGGGGAAGAACTGGAAGAAAATAGGTTTGTCTTTGTTTATTCAATCATGCTTATGATTTATGTTGGTGTTTGCCCAGACAGACAGAAAGCAGCTAAGTGGAGATTATAGAGATTATAGTTACTAACTTCAGTAGGTATTGGGCTTTTAGGTGGGAATTAGTTTGCTCAGACATGCTTAACAAATGTAATCTTTTTTTTTTTTTTTTTTTTGAAATAATGTAATCTTTTAGTATTGGAGACCTTGATGAACTAAAACTAAATATATCTTTGGTTGAACAATAAGTACCATTCAGAACCTAGAAACTCTAAGCAAGCTAGCCATCCTAGATTGGAAAATATTAGTGTTCATCCAATTGTTTATTTGTTTGGTACATTTTTCTCGTGAATTACCAAAAGAGGGAGACTGTATGAAGACACACACGCAAACACACAAACAGAAACCTAGTCTTCTTGTATTATCCAGTATATTACTTTTGGTGATAGTATCTTGTGCATGCAGCTCAATATTTTCCTGATATATCAGAAGTACAATGTCTGTATCTGATACGCTAAAAGCAAGCGCATAATTTAACCCTGAAAATGTCATCGTTAGTACACAGTAAATAGGGATCGATCTAATCCGGGGATTGAGGGTACACCTGTCAATAAAAATACAAAGTATATTATTTACAAAAATAAAATAAAGTATAAACATATTTACGAAATTAAGGGGGGATTTAGGTTTTGGTTTCCGAAAATTAACTAAGTAAAGAAAACAATTAAAACACAAAAACATAACTACACGAATGGAATGAGAGAAACAAAGATCAAAACTGAAATTATAATCAAATTCGATTCAACCCTAATATTGTTCATCTAAGTCATGAGAAAGGAGTTGATCATGTGAAACGTTAGAAAGCAAACGATTTCCCATATTTTACTTTTCAATGCTAATTCATCTAAGTGAAAGCACAAAGACTAATCCTATCAAACATGCATTCAAGCTCTAGAAAGCTAGACAATCATAACATGTTTAACGCATGAAACACATAGAAAGGCTATCAACTCAAGTGTGCAACTTAGTATGAAAAAGTCCACCTAATTGCAATCATTTTCAATTAAATTCGGTTTTTGTCCAAAACCTTTACTACTTTCGATTCAAGTTCACAAAACAATAAGTTGCATCATGTTCTTAAATCTAGCACCACTCATACATAAACCCTAAAAGTTTCGAACCAATTAGAATCAACATACAAGAGATATCAATCAATCAAATTTAATCGAACAAACTCACATAAGCAATATTAGAATCACAATATATTAATCGAAAATTCTCATTCAATCATATAAATTTCAGAATTAACAACTTTGTTCAAACATAAATGTCAACTAAGCACAAACCAACGAAAATCAAAACAAGGTTACAAAGTAGAGGTCGAATTACACCGTGGATGGAAGATGAGGATGGATGATTAACGTTGTTGGTTTCTTGAATCTCGAAAGCAAGCTTCAAGGGTGGTGATGGATGGTAGTTCACGGCTCCTTCTTCTCTTCTTTGACCTTGCTTGAAATCCGTGGCTTGCACTTAGAGGATGGAGAGAGGGTGAGAGAAGCTCACGGCAACAAGGTGATTTTCTGAATTTTTCTAAAGTGTGTAGTGTGTAGAGAGGAACCCTAGACGTCTAGAATGAGGGGATTATATAGGGAACGGCAACCTTGGTCTCCAAGCCGTGTATTTCTTCTTTATTTTCCATGGAATTAATTTAATAATTCCACATAGCTTCCACCAATGAGAACTTGCCAAGTAAGCCTTATGAAGTGGTCCAACCAATCACAAAACTCCAAATTAATTCCCCAAATTCCTTTAATATAATCTTGGCCGAAATTCCCTTGAAAATATTCTGATTTTTCTCTTTTATTTCGGCCAAACTTCCTTTAGGGATTCTAGGGATGAATCTAGACGCCTTTGAGAACTTTTCTTGATGCACACATATTCTCTTTCCTTTAAAATCTCCCTAAGAAATCTCTTTGGCGTCACTTTGCTTGATTTTCACGTTGCTCCTTGTTTCTCTCTTGATAATTCACGGCAACATAGGGTTTTACTCCAACTTTACTTCTTTGACGTCACAAAACCCTAGCTCCCTTGGGCCTATATCCATTTTTGCCGAAAATCCAATTTCCATGAAGTTCTTGGGCCTTCTTGCGTCACCTCCTTGCCATGTCATCTTCTAGTGTCTTCAATAAGCTTCTCTCATGCCATGACACTTCATTGTTTCGGTCATACATCTTGATGGGCTTTGGAGTCATTTCCTTTCTTGGACAGGATTTCCTGGTTGAAACAGGAAAACTTCTTTTCTTCATTTCTGCGTCCTCTAGTGGCTTGTCTTTGTTCCCTCCAACGTTCTCTAGCTCCTCTTTCCATTTATGAGCTCATTTCAGCTCATTTATTCCAAGTACCTGAAAATAGAAACTGTTAATGAAAAATAGAAACTTTCCTAAAATGAAAAACAGAAACTTTCCTAAACTAAAATCGGAAACTTTCTGAAAATGAAAAATAGAAACTACAAAATGGAAACTTTCTACAAATAGGAACTTTCCCAATCGAAAAATGGAAACTTTCCTAAACAGAGTTTTATTAAGGAAATAACGCAGGAAATGTAGGGAAATAGCAGTTAAAACGTCGCATTAAAATGCTCCTATCAGTATCGGTGGCAGAAGGTTCTAAATCCAGAACTATATGAAGGTTCTAAACCCAGATCTAATTCAAACAATTGGTTTACATGCACTTGGTCTTCCAGTCGATAGACTTGTGCAAGCCGCTGATTCAGTTTCGGTATGGTTCCAATTTCTCATTATTTGTGTTTATTAACTAAACTACAGTTCATAGTGTTACTCCATATACTTTCTTGTGTGTCTTCATATTATATTCTAGTCATGACAAAGAAAGAAAAATGACAGAAAAGGGCAGCAAACACTTTACATCATGAGTCTTCTACCCGAAGACATTCCCAATAAATCAACACATGATCACGAAGAGGTGGATGGTGTTAGTTTAGTAACAAATTGAATAAGCACTTTTAGTTTAGTATATTCTCTCGTACTATTTCTATTTTTATAGATGATGTTATTTTTCCTACGTATTAAGACTATGCAGTTTGCATTCAATCAATTATTCAAATCTTCATTATGTATCTATTTGGTTCATCATGTTCTAGAAAAGAAATATTCAATTTGATAAACCATATTCATCAATAAAAGTCATTTGTATAAACGTAAATGGTTATTCCAACAAAGAAAATATGTCATCGAAAATACTCAAATAGTAATTCCCACCAAAAGTAGTTAGTCGGAAATATTTATTCCGACGAAGCTGTTGGTCGAAAATATGTCGTAGAAAAAAGTTTTCTGACGACCTTTGTGGTAGGAAAAAATACGTGGCAAAGAGTTATTCCAACGAAACAAGTGGTCGAAATTACGTTGTCGGAAATGGATACTCCGACAAAAAGTAATTCATCGGAAATATAATTATTTCCGACGGAAAACTTTTATTCCATCGACTTTTTTTGGACGAAATAAACATTAATTCCAACCAAAACCATACCAAAATCCGACGGCCATTTCTATTGGAAATAGCTAAGAATTTCTGACAGTTGGTTGGAAGAAAATTATTTCCTACCAAGGCATTTCCGACGACGACTTTTTCGTCGGAAAAATGCATTTCCAACAAAAAGACTCCATTTCCGTCCATTTTTCATGGTCGGAAATTACCATTTATGTTGTAGTGAGGAGCCGTCGCCGAGGAGGAGAAGATTAGAAGAAGAGTAGAAGATGGAGAGGGAGAGAGAGATAGTGAGATATCTGGACTCCTGGAGCCTGGAGGCTGAGCTCGGAGACTGGAGAGCAGGAGAGGAGGAGATGGGTTGCTGGACAGACTGGAGCCTGGAGGGGGAGCTCAGAGGCCGGAGTGCTGACTTGCTGGTTCCTGGATCCGCCCCTGATCATTAAAGTTTTCACATAGTTTTTTTTTTCCTCTCAATGTAAAAAGTAAAGTTACAAAGAGTCACTTCTATGACAACCAAATTCTAATAGATCAAAATTAATGGCATGAAGAACAGAAAGTGGAAGAGAGATTCTCAAGCCTGAGATACATGTAGTATGGTCAAAAACTGACAATTGCATCTGCAGCAAGGTTTGCCTCTCGCCAAATATGATTAATGCTTATTAACTGAAATTTAGAAGCGAGCTGAAGTTGTTTGAATCAATTCAAAATAATTATTAAATGTTTATATGTAGTTATAATGAAATTTTGTTTATTCATCAAAGTAATTTCTATTTATTTGTCAGGGTATGAAACTTTTGTCAAACAATAAATAATATCATGATCACTTCTTTGAGTGCTATTACTTCTTTTTCTTTACAATCTATTTTTCGTGAAGCAAATGGTGTGGCCCATAGATTGGCACATCTTGCTAGTGTCTCTTACTTAGATGATTATTGGTTAGATGAGACTCCTGTGATTATCCAGAATGTACTCTATAAGGATTCTTGTACTAGTACTCGAGGTGTAGGTAACATGTCCCCCTCGCTGTACAATCATCCTTCTTATATTAATAATAATAACGGGCGTGGGGCTGAGCCTCCCAGTTAGGCTGGGTTCCAAACCCCTTTTAAAAATAAATAAATAAATAATATCATGATCACTTGATGTATATCCCATCTTACGATATGCTCTAATGCTCAAGCCAAGTAGTTAAGTTCAGATATATATCATTTGGAGGCTCGTGAGACATTTTCCTTCTAGATATAACACTATTTTATATAAATCCAGGTCTTTTTAGTGAGGGCTTCCTTTTTTTAGCTATTTTAAGGATCGCTCATTAGACCCACTTTTCGATCACATATTCGCATTTCACATCTTAACCGTTCAGTTTTGAGGTATATATGAGTAGATCATCTCTGCAAATTTTCAGTCAATAAGACATTCATAACTGCGATTTACAATTATGAACACGAACAGTTCATGTTGGATAGATTTTGTTCGTCCATTGATTTAATCTAGTTCGATACATTAACAATCATCAATTTGGCTGAAAATTTGCAGAAATGATCTATACATTAGGACCTAAAAACTGAACGGTTGAAATGTCGAAATATGATCAAAAAGTAGGTCCCACAAGAAATCCCTTAAAATGGCCCAAAAAAAAAAGAGTATCCCTTAGTTGAGGCCGGTGATATTTCAGAAGAATTCAGAGTGTGTTTGGATGAGGGAAAAAATGATGGAATTTAATTGAAAGTGAGGATTTCATAATTCCTAAAAGTCAATTCCCTCATTTGGCATTATCAGATTGGAAATTTTAAATTTCTCAGTGGAAAAAAACGAAGGAATTCGACAGTTTCATTAATCAAGATGCTTATTGTAATCAGGGGTTTAGGCTCAATGTCCCCCCCCCTTGTATTCGACAGTTTCATTAATCAAGGCTTGAGGGCAGCCGCACCAGCTCTTTATTAAAAAAAAAAAAAAAAACGAAGGAATTCGTTATTTAAATTTCTCACTTCAATTTCCACCAAAATAGGTGTCCTTTGCAGTATTCAATTTTTATTTCCAAAACAAGACTTTTTTTTCTATTTTATCTTTTTATTTGTTTTAAACTTTCTTAATTTATTACACATTAAAAATCCTAAATAGATGTAACCAAACAATAGAAATTGCAATTAATGGAATTTTAGATTGATGGAGTTAAAGATTCCATCATTTATAAATTCGTATGGATTTTATAATTTTCTCAATGAAAAGTTAATCCTCATATTACATAAAGGAAAAAAGAAAAAAGAAAAAAGAAAAGGAAAAGAGGACTTCTAGGGATCAAAGCCAAGCAGCAGTGGAGCAACTCGTAACAAAGGCTCCAGAGCATTAGGCAAAAACTTCCTACCAAATAAGAAACATAATGAAGTAGTATTGCTGTTGTATTTGCACTGCGATCCGAACCGAATTCCATTCAAAAACTCATCTGTAATATCAGGCCATCCAAATTTCCCAGGATGAGGACCACCCCTTGACCAATCCACCCATGTAATGCTCCTCTCAGAGTTGAGATCAGCGTACAACATGTTGACGAGTGTTGGAATATAATGCTCATCGATATAACAAGGAGGGTGGCAGTATTGTTGAAAGATGGGGTAGTATTTCCGATCGGAGACAATGTGGACGGCCAGGTCTCGGTGCACTTCAAACCATTGAGATCCTTTCCGCCAATCTGTGATGTTTATTTGGGGCCACATTTGAGGGTTGTAGCGCCCTCGACCAGGCTTCCTCGGGTCATCGAATACGCTTAGAAAACTTTGATTTGAGTTTACAAGGTAGTCATAAGTTGTCGTGAAGTTAAACAAGGGAATGCAAGATTCGGAAAGCAATACAAATCTTTGATTTGACAGGTCAAGCAGTGCATTTGCTAATAGCCGTCGCTCTGCATCCAACATTAAGGAAGTTCCCCAGTAAACGGCCTGCAAGCAAGTGCATGCATATACATTTAAGTTCTTAACCTAAAATATTGCGAGAAATTAGTAATCAAGCACTAATGAATCTATTAACTAGGCACCTGGCTATTAATTCTTCGACCATGGAAGACAGAAGTTTGAGGCTGTGATTCATTAAAAGAAGGGTGCGCATGCACATAGATAGAGTATAGACCCTCGTGTCCCTCGAAAAATTTGTCCCATAAGGGAGCCAAAGGTAGAGGCCCTTTTGTCAAGAACATGAAAGCCACTTTCGGAACACAGTTATAAGGCGAATCAGCTTGAGGGGCCATGGATGCTCTCCAAAGTAACTCCTCGTCGCTCATGTTGTGTACTAACAGCTTTTGTTCTTTCAAAGAAACACTAGTGCTGAGACTGCTACTGTAATTAACTAATACTGATGATGATGTTGCATTAATTGTTGAGAAAGACAGTACCAGAAGCGGCGGTGGCGGTGGCGGTGGCAGTGGCGGTGGAGGTGGAGGTGTAGGTGGTAATTTCGGTCGAGGCGGAGGTTGTGATGGGGGTGATGGTTTTAGTGGAGTGTTAATAAAATTATTAATGGAGTTGAGAGATGCTTGAAAAGTGACTAATATTGAGTAACTCTGGAAATATAAGGTAGCCAGGATGCCGAGTGACAAACCAATAACAAAGAAGAGGAAATGCAGGACGTAATTGAATTGAAACGCCCGATGATGTTGCTCACTAGCACTGCTGCTGCTGCTGCAGCTGCACAATATCGCTGCCATCATTAATATCGCTGCCATCATTAATATCGATCGATCTGAATTGAAACAATTAATTTGTATGAGGAGGAGCCAACTGATACATGGAAATAGTACTACGTACTCTAGCCTCAAGGTTAGCTGCATATATATAATGCAAGCTTGAAAGTGGACTTTCTCATTAGTTGTCATTATTCCTAGTTGTGTCATATAGTAATAGACACCTTCAAAGTGAAGCTAGCTATCTAGTACGTACGCTTTTGAAGCAAGCAAGGCTCCATCGTTTTTCCTGCTTAAGTTGACAATTCATCCACGAACATAATTGTATGACTGAGATATTAGAATGCTTGGCTCCACGTGAAAGATGCCATGCATGCCATGCCAGCGAGGGGAATCAAAGCACAATTAACAACGTGAAAAGAAATTAAAGAAAGCATATTACTGTTTGGTTGGTCAAAGTCACACACATGCTTGCTAATAAGCTTCAAGTCAAATGGCTTTTGGGTCTTGCTCCAACGTTTATCATAAACAATGCAAATGAAATTGCCAGACCCAAAAACAAGGCTAAGATTTAGGCAAGTATACTTGTTGTAGCATCTTAATTAATTTCATACTACTTCAATTCTTTTTCTGGCAAGTTCCATTGACCAGATTAGAGTATAAGTATGTTAATCTCCTAGTTACTTGCCGATTACACATAACAACTACGTTACGAACAATTCAGCTAGCTATCAGTTTGTTTTTGACTTTTATATATAATTTGTTTCTAATTGCTTAAAGTATGATGAAACAATCATGTATTAAGTATTAACATGCAGGTGCAAGTTTTTATTGGGATTAGAGCATCTGCAGTGGCATTTTTTTTTCCCAACAAATTTGTTGGGAAATATAGATGAACATTAAATAATGAACTACTTTTAAGGAGACTATATATTTTTTTTATATACGAAAAGACTATAAATTATAATTGAAACCCTCTAGGGAAACCACAGTATACAATATCAAATAATAAGGCACTAGAAGCTTCTCTAGGAACCATATTGGTCCAAGAAGTGCCATCATTAAGATTATGACCTAAGTTGGCTATAGCATTCACAACAACGTTTGCATCTCTAAAGATATGTTTAAAAGTAATTATAGAGAAGAATGAAGTAGCAAGATTCCTAATGTCTTGTATAATCTTAATTAGCCTCCAGAGAGGGTTAATGACCCTAATTGCAGCATCAATAACTAGTTTTGAGTCACCCTCCACTTCAATCTTCCTGTAACATTACTCTCATACACTGGCAAGGCTATTTCTGAGTGATGTGGCTTCTGCTACTGGTATTGTTGTGTTTCCGGAGCTTTTAGCAACTGCATATAGAGGTTTACTATTGCAATCTCGAATGATAAAAGCCCCAGCAGCTGAATTCCTGTAAACATAACCATCAAAGTTGATTTTCATAGAACTACTAGGAGGAGACTTCTTCCACACAATAATGCATGGTGGTTGGTTGGTTTTGAATATTTTCCCCTCCTGTAGTTGGACTGGCATTCAAAATATTATTCATTGCCGCACTATAGATGTTGGATTTGCATGGATTCCTCTAAACACAGCATCATTTCTTGTTTTCCAAATATGCCAGCATGAAGTAAGCAGCTTTGCAAAGAGTGTGCTATCATAAGGTTGTAAGAGGAACATCTCCTGAAAAATTTTAAAAAAATTAAATTAAATTAAATAAAAAAATTTAGGTGACTTCGTCCCAGTCACTGGGTTACTATATCAGCTAACTGTCAAACTTCTTTAGTAAAGGCTCAATAGCCAAATAAGTGGTTAGTAGTCTCGTTATCAACATCATATAGGGGACAAGAGTTATCACTTATGTAACGTCCCGAACTTAAATTTACCGGTTTGGCGGCAGAAAAAAAAAATTTCTAGGGTTTTGGTTTTTTCTCTTCGAATATAGGGCTAGAAACTCATGCTGATAACGTGTAAAAGTAAATGGGAATTGGTCTACTCATTTTATTTCATAGTCCCTGTATATATGGATAGAATTATAACGAAAATATCAATTACAACAATGATAGTAAATGATGATTGAGCTGTAATTGCAATTCCTTGATTCCCTCTTCGTCAGTTACTTTGACGATGGCACATAATGTGTTTTTCATTTAACAAAACCAAAATTTTCTTATAATATTACGGATTTCCAACAATTAGAAAATATACTTTTTTTTTTGGCCAAGTTAAAAGTTCAAAAACTATGATAGTTGTTATCACTTGACTATCTTGACCTACCCATTTGGATATGCACAGATTCTAAAGTGCAACACTAACAACCACCACAATTCAGATAATAGTTGAAAACTGTATTATGAGAACCCAGAAAGAGAGATAAGAGTGGAGTCTCATTCAGACCAATAGTGGTCTTCAAAGAGAAATCTCAACTTTCAGTAAAATTAAGTCTATACTGAATGATTTTCTTGATCTTTTTTTACATTCCCATATAGTCGAGTAACATTCAAAATTCAGGTGGAAACTCTTTAAATGACAAATTATCTTCTGGCTTTCTGATCCATTATGTATTATGGTGATCTCAATTTACCTGTCAGTAGTAGAGATCACTTTTCCTCCGTAGAACAACCTACATGGTAAGTCTCAATAAGATTTAAACTGAAGGATCTATTAGATGTGGAGAACTGCCCGTAAGGACGATTAACCTGAGTTTACAGTTGTTGGGGAAATCATTGAGTATGAAAAATGTATGCAATTTATGAATGATGTGCCCTACTCCCAAGATTAGGAGGTCAAGTTTTAGTAAAGGGGAAAAGTAAGAGTATCATACCCAAAGGATTGAGTAACTCTACCCTAAGCTAGATTACCGCGAAAATAAACCTAGAAAACACATGTAAAGTCTACCTTTTTACAAGTTCACAACCTTAGCCCTTTGGAAGCTAAAGATCATGAGGATGGTATTAAAAATTGTGGTAGTGAGCGGCTTGGTTGATTTTAATTTGGATAAAGAAAATTAAATGCATAAAATAAAATAAACAAATAAAAATGTAGAGACTAAATCAATGAGAAGAATAGAGACTTAGACATCGCACCTAACCTTACTCATGCACAAAATGTAACCCATATTTAATGTAATAACATGCTTTGATAAATTTCCCCTTAGTGCTTTGATGAAGCTACCAATTCAGAAACCAACTAGTCATGCAATTTAACAATCTCTTCCGAAGCAAAGCTAAATTACACAACCTTTATACCATTCAAATCTTCCGGATCCTAAATGGCTTATGGTGCCGTGAACCCAAATTCTTCCGGAACCTAAACTCACAACATCATGCTTTAATTTCAAGGTAAGAAATTCAAGCAACTTAGTTCTTCCCGTAGGAATAAGCTAAGCCACCACCTATTTAGCTACACATGCTCACGGAATCAAGAGTTTATTAAGTTCATGTTTCTGATTCATTAATTTCCTAAAGCATGCTTCTAGGTGATAAATCTATAAACACACTTAGGATACATGAAAGTATAGTAGCCAAAAGATTCAAAACATGCATAAACATCAAATAACATAAAGATTACATTGTTTTGTGCACAAGTTTGGCTAGGGCTAAGCCCTAGCCCCAAATTCAACTATTCACAACTCATATTTACACAACTACAAGCCCTAAACATCATAAATAACAAATCAAAAAGAGAGCAAAGAGTGGAGAACAAGTGATATACCAAACCAAAAGCACAAGATGTCTCCCTTGCCTCCTAGATGCTATATGAGAAGAGAAATGCTTCAAAGTATAGGGATTTCGGTTTCTAGAACCCAAATCACTATACAAATCCACAAAATCTCAAGAACAAAGTAAGAACAAGGCTTGAATGTGTGAGAAACAAGAGAAGTGATTGATCAAAGTGTGTAGAAACTTCGGTTTTGGTGAAACCCAAGTGGCTACACACCTTTCTCTTACACAAAACTCAAAGAACTATGTACAAGGTATGAAAAACTAACCTAAAACTAAAGAAAATAGAGATTTTGATGCTCCAAAATGAGGGATCCAAGGGGGATCGAGCACGGTTTTGGGGAGAGAGGAAGGGCTATTTAAAGGCCATGGCAATTCAAATCAAGGGTGGAGATCAAAAGGAATGAAGAGCTAGATGTGATTGACAAATGTGTAAGCACAAAATGTGGATCTAGTTTTTAACTCCACATAGAAATTACCTAGAAAGCCCATAGATATTTTGGTGGAGAAGAAAAAGTAAGGGTAGAAGGGTCATTGTGTAGGAGAACAAGGTAATAAATGGGAGACAAAGGTGTAAGGTGTAAGAATTGGACCACTTGTCATCTTTTAACTTTTGAATTTCAAAATAACCTAGACCTAAAGTCTTCCCACCTAAAATCTCTAACCCTAATCAGCTCTTTCCTGTCCTCCACACATGTTCTTGGCCGGAAATGTCCGAAATCCGGCGTTGACCACCGTTGACCCATTTTTTGTTCGTTTGCACACTTTCTTCTCCTTTCTTCCTTCAATTGAATCTCCACCGAGAGTTCGGAATTGGTCTTTGACTTCTTCATACCAAATGTTCCTCCATAAGTGTAGATCATCCTGGTAAAATTTCAGAGCTTAGTTCACAATGGTTTGGCCGGAAATGCTGCCGGAATTCGTACAGGTCCGGTTTTACAGTTTTAGTCTTCTAGTGCAGAAAATTGGACCAATCTTTTGAAGGCCTTCCACTCCGAACTATCTCTTACACTCTTCATAACAAATGATCCTTAGGATGTCTAGAATGGATATGGAAAGTTTCAAATCATTAGGAGTTCATTTGATCAGTCTGCCGCTCCGCCTTCCTTGCCTGGCTCGGTTTCTCCTAGCCGGAGTAGGAAAATGTGCTAAAGTTGAGTTTTTAGGGCATTTCCAAGCTTTTCCATTATTTCCTAGCATGATGAGGAAAACATAATAAATATATAAAAATAAACACAAAGGTTAAGCAAAAGTGCAAGCTTAGGGGAATAATTACTAGGTAATTATGGACCTAACAACAGTAAAGTTGCTTGTCTATCTATAGCTACCAGTCATTTGCACTTACTGCGCACAATAGAAGAAATTAATAACTTCAAAACCACTGAAGAAATTCAAAGCTAAAGGAGAAGGTTGTACCTGCAAACTTTTGTAAATAGAGTTTGGTAGTTGCATATTTAGATCTATACAATACATGTAGAAAGTTAGACATAATTGTGTAGATTCTGGCCCTATGCATATTAGTTAGTTCAGTGAGTTAACATGAACATAATAGAGACTAACCAAAAGGGAATATAGAGCTATTTCAACTTGAATTCCAAGAAAGTATTGTAAGGCCATGTCACGCCCCGAATTTTGAATAAAGGAATTCAAATCCGAAACGCGAGAACAAACAATCACAAGAAAACTCTTAGAAAATTTTTCAAATAAACTAAGCAACAAACAAACTGAACTCACAATATCAATACCGACTCGTTCTTTAGAGTCACATATTACATTACAATAGTTTACAAATTAAACTGAATATCAATTCAACGTGTAACCACTCTCACCAACTCACTACACAGCGGAAGACTACAAGTATAAGCGCCCTTTTACACCCACGTGACGGAAAGTCCACCTTAGCTTCGATAACGATCACCCGATATTCTAACCTGCACAATAAACCCTACACCATAGAATAGTGCACCGGGATTGAACAAAACAAACCCGGTAAGCTTTTCAGCCCGTATGAGTAAACTCAATTAAAATGACTCACGTCACTCATGCTTATAATTTCTCAGCTCGTGAGATAATTACAGCAACAATATTTAATTCCACAAAACGCAACCAAACATCAAGTTCATAACATATCATATCATGCGGGTAAGTTAACTCATATCAAAATCAACATGCACTGACTCTCGACTCATGCATCCAATTTCACAATACTTCAACTAAACAATTAAACTCATTATGTTTTAAACATTTTAAAACACAACGAACTACAAAATCAACCTTCATTTGTCTCAACAAAAGTAGTTGTCACCTTAATGACGTTTCAATTCATTTTCCATCTCAACGACAAATCTACGAAAATCCCACTCACTTCCCCTCAACATAAAACATTTCTCAAAACGATGACCTCACGACTCATTTCACAACTCACTACAAATCTCAACCACAACCGCACTTACAATTGAATTAAGTAAAATCAGTAATCCCTGCATAGAAACTTAGTTCAGGAGATCACATTGAAAACAAACAATAGAAATCATATAAATCCCTGCATAGAGTTTAGTTCAGGAATTTACATTAAAACAAACAATTCAAAAAGCGGTAATCCCTGCATATAACTTAGTTCAGGAGATTACATTAAAAACAAACAATACAAAAGGCAGTAATCCCTGCATATAACTTAGTTCAGGAGATTACATTAAAAACAAACAATAGAATTCATAGAAATCCAAATCTCACGTAAACACTAAAGAAAGAACATCAACAACATTCCTCGAAAACTACGCACTCATGCTTGCCGTAACCCAGTTACCACCATGATCGCACGCATACCACAGACTACGTACAAAATCATAACAAACAAAAGCACAATCACATGTTACTGTTTTACTTCACAACCACTTGCATTCACCATGTTACATAAAGCTCAACCTAAATTCATCTCAAAAATCTTACCAAACAAAGCAAAATGAATTAATTAATAACCACAGTACACACAACAGTCACTATGTTCCATAAAGTTTAACCTCATTCATCCCAAAAGTATTAATATATAAAGCAAAATGAATTAATGAATAACCACAATACACACAACAGTCACTATATTCCATAAACCTCAAACTAATTCATCCCAAAAAGCTTAACACAGAAAAATGAATTAAACAATAACCACAATAAAAATAGCATAGCAAATATGCGTTAAAGAATAACCACAATATGAAAGCATCAAAATTCAGATACAAGCACATGACAACAATACCAAAAATCGAATTCAAAAATAATAGCTACAGTTTCAGAAAAGTACTCACCAACAATACAGCAATACAGAACCCAGCAAATGCTTTTCGAACTCAGACAGAGTAAACCAATTGAATGTTCCTGAGAACCAAACAAACAAAGACAATTAATGAACTTATTCGCAAAATTTTAAACCTGAAGAGCAACCATAAAGCTCAAACTGATTCATCCCAAAAAGCTTAACACAGAAAAATGAATTAAACAATAACCACAATAAAAATAGCATAGCAAATATGCGTTAAAGAATAACCACAATATGAAAGCATCAAAATTCAGATACAAGCACATGACAACAATACCAAAAATCGAATTCAGAAATAATAGCTACAGTTTCAGAAAATTACTCACCAACAATACAACAATACATGCAGAACCCAGCAAATGCTTTTCGAACTCAGACAGAGTAAACGAATTGAATGTTCCTGAGAACCAAACGAACAAAGAAAATTAATGAACTTATTCGCAAAATTTTAAACCTGAAGAGCAACAATGAAATCTCAAATTTAACTCACCAATCGCAAGGATTTCAGAAACTTGAACCCAAATCGATTGGTGATAACTCGAACCTCCTTCTCAGCAGAATGTAATGAGAACTCAATCCCAACTAGAACCCTAATCGAGTAGAACCCAACTCGATTAGTAAGAACTCAATCCCTCTTTTCAGTAGAACTAAAACCCCAAATCTAACCCAACTCGAACCCTAATCTAACCCAACAAAAGCTAATCCAGACTACAAAGCTCGGGGTTTGGGAGAAGATGGTGATTTGTGATGGTTAGAAGTGTTTTCGTACGATGGTGAGAAGATGGCATCAACAAAAGCTCGGGGTTTTCTCTTGAGTTGAAAGACGGCTAAAGCAAATACTGAGGCATAAGTGATAAGTGTGCCCTCCAGTTATGTCGAGTTGTCTAATTAGCCCTAAGGCATTAAAAAATTGTTTTTTTTTTCTTTCTTACTCAGACAACGTATAGATATATTTACATTGTCTGATTTGTTATATCATTGAGGGAATAAAAAATGGAAATTTCCCGCCTCTGCAATCGAAATGTTAGATTTGGCGCTTCAGCTAGTCATTTCTCATTCACACAATGGAAATAGTTCATTCTGTTGTTAGTACTTGCAAGCATAACAAATAATTGAGGTCAAATTTTCCCGTTTTGGAGGGAATGAATGTCATTTTGGAGCCACCGCTCCAAATTTTGGTACTCACTTGCACAACAGCACATTAAAAACCATTGTATGATGATTTGCAAGTATACTCCTACAACGGAAGTAACTAAACTGTTGTCCATTTTAATGGCATCTAGGATACAATTTGGAGCCAAATTTGACTCAATGGTAGGAGGGAAATATGCTGGTCTTTTTTCTTCATTCACATAACAGATAAACTTTCTTTCTGTTGTGCCATCACCTTCTAACTACAAGTTTTAGAATTTGAGCATCTTTATACAACGAAGATTTATTAAAGGTGTTGTATGATTCAATTCTCGTCAACAGACAACAGAGGATTTGTTCTCCGTTGTGTGATCACCGTTGTGTGATGCAGTTTTTGGTGTAGTGCGTGTCCAACCCGTAGAGGGTTAGCGTGCGGAGGCTTGTCTCCTAAGCCTGACCGTCTTCTCGCCATTAATGCTAGTAATTATGGATTTCGTAACCGAGGCGACGCCTCGGTTAATCCGGAGAGTAAGTGGAGACCTGCGACACGTGTACGGCTGGTGTGTGATGTCGTTTTTGAGCGGACGGCTTAGAACGCGTTGATGTTGACATAAAAGGGGGGGGGGACTTTAGCGAGATTTGACACTTTGTGAAAACTTCAAACCTGAGTCGTCGTCTTCAAGCTCTGTGCGATTTGCGAATAGAGTTCCGGGGGACGAAATCTGTTGAGTTATCGGATCTTGAGGACGAGGCCTTTACCGGTGAAGACAAGCGCCTTCAATCACACCAAAGATTTCACCTTTGAGGTTGGTGCTCTGAATCTCATCCCTGTTCCATTGAATTTCTGTGTGTTTGCTTCTGTCAGTTTTTTGGGTTTCTTGATTTTGGGGTGCTCTGTTCTTGTTTGGCGTGCTCTAAGTGTGTAAAGTGGGTTTCGGGGATGGGTTTTGGTGTTTTTGACACAGTTGGGATTTCGGGATTTGCTAGATGGTCGAATCTGGGTTAAGTGTTTGGGGGTTGTTTGTTCTTGTCTTGGTGTTTTCTGGGTAAACTGTTGCTGATGTTCTTGGCTATAACTGATGTAAGAATAGGCTAGATCTGTGTTTGTGCTAACTGGTGTGGGTTTTAGGGTTTGGGATGGCTAACGTCATAGAGATTTCGAGCAGTGAGGATTCCGGGTCTGACGTGTCGTTCAGCGTGGCGGATAAAATATTTATTGACTCGTTGCGTCCGTATGCCCATGCAGGAACCTCACTGCCAGAACCGCTAGAGGTTGAGCCGCTACAGACCATACCTTGGGAAGTAGCTATGGGTCGTGCTCCACGTCCAGAGAGCTCTAGGGCGGGTGAGGCCGCTGCTGCCAAAACTAGGCCCGACGAGCGGTTGGCAAGCAACAGCGCTGCCAGCGGCTCCGCTGAAGGAGAAGAAACGGCGGGGGAGGACGCTGAGTCAGTGTGGTTCCTCCAGGATGGCACCGCCGTTGACGAGGCAGGAGGGCGGATGAATGTTGCCGCCGTCAACCGGGTGAAGCGGATGTTCCGGTTGCCGGGTTCGGTGAAGCTGCGCCTGCCTACGGTGGATGAGAAGGCGTCTATTCTTCCGGAGGGGTTTGCCGCGGTGCACGAGTCTATATTCCGCCAAGGAGTGACACTTCCGTTGGTGCCGAACCTTCAAATCCTGGTGTGCGAATTTGGCCTTGCCTTCGGTCAAATTTGCCCCAACATGTGGCGGTTGATGCTTGCGCTAAACTCTCTGTGGCGGTTGTCCGGATGTGAGGGGCCTACTGTGGCAGAGGTGCTTCATTTCTACGAGCTGGTCTATGTGAAGCGCCAGGGTTGTAGAGGGCAAGTGAACTTGAGCCGCCGCTAGGGAGCGCCCAAGCTGATCGAGAATCTAAGGGATTCTATGTCCTACTGGCGGGGGACCTTCTGCGTCGCCACAGAGGGGTGGGAGTATCAGGCTGGGTCGAACGAGGGAGGGCCAACGTTTAGGATTAAGTCGGAGTTCCAACCTATCCGAGGTTGTTAACCGGTTTCCGCTAAACGTAGTTGGCGGGTTCTTGTAATTGCAGACTTGTATTTTTACTAACGACTAATGTGTTTGTGCAGCGGGACTGCGGTATAACCTAACGCGCGAAGAAGAGTGTCGCGTAGCACGGATCAGAGGTTGCTGGCGGAATCGCAACCTGCTGGACTTTCGACTTCTGACCGGTTGGGAGCTATTGGTCGACCAGCGGCTAACTCGCTCCGTTGGTAAGAAATCTCCGCCATACTGTTTTTTTTTTTTTTTTTGTAATAAGGAACCCAGGCTGACTGGTTTTTTTTTTTTTTTTTTGAACATCCGCCGGGTAACAAAGCGAGCCGCGACGCCTTCGAAAAAGCGATGGATCGTGCGGAGGTTGACAACTTCCTGGAGACAATGTACGCCGAGGGGCTGGCGGCCCAGAAGACTGTAGTGAACCCCGAGACATTGGCGCTGAGCCAGTCCGAGGTTCCGGTGGTGCTGCCGATGCCGCACCACTCCCATCTTGGTGGCGACGGCCTGCCTGTCGTTCAGGCGGGGGCCTCCGTGGCCGGCGGGAAAAAATGGGCCTCAACAACGGCTTCACAAAAGGAGAGGGTACCCGCCAACAAGCGTGGTCCCCATAAAGAGAGAACGGTGCAGCCGGCGGAGACTGTCACCGCGCCAAGGGAGGAGCCGTCGGCGAAGGGAACGAGGGCCGCTGCCGGGAACCCAAGGGCGCTTGAGAGAAAGCGCCGGCAGATTGACTCCCCCGAAGAGGAAGAGGAGGAGGATGTGGAGACAATCGGGGTCCGCCAGCAGAAGAAAGCCCATGAAGCTCCCCCGAAGGCTACTGTGGTGGAGGGAGAGGCGCCCGCCGCCAGTGACTTGGACTCATTTGCCGCGTATGCGGAGTTTATGACGGATGGTGAGCGGGAGTTCCTCTTCCATCTCTGCGAACGGCTAGGGTTCGGCGGGGATCTCGCGCCCCACGGCGATTGACCGGTCGCCCTACAGCTCGGCGTTTGGTCAAATATCCGCAGGGCTGCATGACATGTTCGTGGTGGCGTCAAAGCAGCCTCTGGTCGAAGGGGAGCTCAGGGAGGAAATCCAAAGTCTCCAGAGGGAGCTGGCGGAGGCGAGGGAGAAGCTGCCGGAGGTGGAACGGCGTCTGGCAAAGGCGGATTGTGACGCCGCGGACGCCCGCGGCAAGCTGACGGTGGCCATCCAGCGGGACTTGGAGAGGAATGAACGCGTCTCCAAGTTGGAGCAGGACATCGCCCTGCTGCAGGAGTGGGTAGCCGCTAAGGATAAGAAGCTCATTATCATGCAGCGGGAGTCTGCCGCCAGAATAACGGAGGTGAAGCGGTTGGAGGGTCAGGTTGCCCTCCTAAGGGTTGAAGGGAATAACGCTGCGGCCGCCGCTGTTGAGGCATTCAAACAGTCGGCGGAGTACAAGAAGGCCCTGACCGAGTCGGCGAAGGCTGGGGCCCTAGCGAACGTGGAACTGCTGAAGCGGAAGGGCACTATCGACTTCGCAAAAGCGTCTCAGCCCGATGTGCCGCCGGCTAAGAGTTCCCCGCCGGAGAAAGGTGTCGTACCTGCCCCCGCGGAAGGTGCCCCCTCAGGTAGTGGAGAAAGTGGCGCACGCCCGGCGGAAGGGTCCCAGCAGACTCCTCCTCCTACCCAGTTAGAGGTGTCACGTGCTGGCTTCCTGGCGGCACACACCCGGGCGGACGGCACAATAGAGACTCCAAGTCCCATAGCCCGAGGGTCTGATCAAACGAGCCGCGCAATCCCGCCGCCGCATGCTGAAACAGAAGATGCCGAGGGCAACCCCTGATGTTGGAATCTTTATTATATTTTCTTTCATTTTTTTTTTTGTAGCCGCTGAGGCATAACAACTTGTAACAAATATTTCGAAATGGAATGAAGTTTTTGAATTTGCGTTTGTTATGATGTGTTTGTACCGCTAGTACTTTGAGTTAGAGTTTTCTTTTGTCAATCAATGAAACATTAAAGGAATTAAGATTGGTCCAAGTGCACCACGTAGCGGACGTGGTCCGCTGACGATTGCTGGCGTTGCCAGTTGCCCTCGGTGCTGGACTTGGGAACAATGGTTTGAATAATTCCTCGTTTCATTGATAGTTGATTGATCAGTGTGTATAAAAGTGGGGTCGTACCCGTTAGGTAGCTTCCCTTAGCTAAATATTGAACAAAAATTTAGCTAAGTCAAGATGCTCCTGGGTAGCGGCCTGCCTATGGGTCGACGTGACGCCATCCTTGCCCATTAAGTAGAAGGTGCCTGGGCTAACGACTTCCACAATTTTGTATGGACCTTCCCAAGTTGGGCGGAGTTTTGTTGGCGGTAGAATGACTTCCTTCATTACCCAGTCCCCCAATTGGAGGTTCCGGGCCTTGACTCTGGCGTTGTAGAAACGCGATACTCGCTGTTTGTTTTGCAAGTTGTGCAAGTGAGCCTTGTGTCTTTTTTCTTCTAGGAGGTCCCTGTCCAGGTTGATGTCGTCGCTGTTAGTCTCTGGGCAGTAACCTTCGACCCTAGCGGTAGGTTGAGTTACTTCAACAGGTAGGACAGCCTCTGTTCCGAACATCATACAAAAGGGTGTTTCGCCGGTGGCGGAGGTTGGAGTTGTCCGGATGGCCCATAGAACTTCTGGAAGCTTCTCCGCCCACAAACCTTTGGCGTCGTCGAGCTTCTTTTTTAGCAGCTTCTTGATTATCTTGTTTGCTGCTTCGACCTGGTCGTTGGTTTGGGGATGGGCGACAGATGCAAAACTCAATTTGGTGCCCAAGTTGGCGGTAAAGGAGATGAGTTCCTTGTTGTTGAACTGCGTGCCGTTGTCTGTAATGATTGTATGTGGGACACCATAGCGGCAGTAGATGTTCTTCCAGAGGAAGTGAATTACCTTGGCGGTAGTTATTGCCGTCAGTGGCTCCGCCTCTATCCACTTGTTGTTGTAGTCGATGGCAACAATGATGTACTTGAACTGGCCCTTGGCGGTTTGGAACTTTCCCATCAAATCGAGGCCCCACGTGGAGTGAATCCATGGGCCGATGATGATTGACAGCGGTTCTGCCGGTGCATGTGGAAGATCTGCAAACTGTTGGCATTTGTGGCAAGACCTCGAAATCGGCCGGGCGTCATCACCAAGTGTGGGCCAGAATTAGCCCTGTCGCATTGTGCGGTTGGCCAAGGATCTGGCGCCCGAGTGGTTTCCACATTCTCCGCCGTGGATCTCACCTAGAACAACCTTTCCCTCTTCCGGGGTTAGACAGTGGAGGTTGGGATGGGTGAATCCCTGGCGGTAAAGCTTGCCATTCTGGATGTTATAGCGGGTTGCTCTCCGTTTGAGCTGTCTCGCCTGGATCTTATCCTCCGGCAATGTGCCGCTGCGCTTGTATGCAATGATCTCGTCCATCCAGCTGGGACTGACCTCAATGCTGAAGATATCCGCCAGGGTTTTTGTGATACTTGGCCTGTCAAGGCACTCCACTCTTGTGTCCGCTGGACTCTGATGTGGCTGGGCGGTTGCCAGTCTTGCCAGGGAATCAGCCTTGGCGTTCTTTTCCCTGGGGATTTGTGTGATGGTGTGAAATTTGAATTTTTTGAGCAACGTCTTGACGTACCCCAAATATGCCGCTAACTGCTGGTCCTTGGCTTGGAAGCTGTCGTTGACCTGGTTAACGACTAATTGAGAGTCACTGAAGATGTTGACGCTGTCAGCCCCTGAGTCAATGGCGAGGAGCAGGCCAGCGATGAGTGCTTCGTACTCCGCCATGTTGTTTGAAGCTTTGAAGTTGAATTTCAACGCGTATTCCGCGTTCAGTCCCCCGGGTCCTGTTAAGATGACTCTGGCGCCGCTGGCCTTAGCGCTAGCGGAGCCGTCCACATGCAGGTTCCAATCCGAGTGTGGGGGAGTTGCTTCCTCAACCGTTACCATTTCTGTTCCGGGCTCTGTCTCGGTACCGGGTTCTGGCTGACGCTCGGTGAGTTCAGCGATGAAGTCCGCCACTGCCTGGCCCTTCATGGCGGTTCTTGGCTTGTAGTCTATGTCGAACTCGCTGAGCTCAATGGCCCACTTGCTGAGGCGCCCCGAGTGTTCAGGGTTCTGCATCACTTGCCTCAGCGGCTGATTGGTTAACACATGGATCGTGTGAGCCTGGAAGTATTGGCGAAGGCGCCTGGCGGCAACAATGAGTGCGAGGGCTAGTTGCTCCAAGGGAGGATACCTTGTTTCTGCTCCGTTCATGCCTCTGCCGGCGTAGAACACTGGGAGCTCGTCTTGGCCCTCCCGCCGGACAATGGCGCAGCTTACCGCCGATACCGAGACCGCTAGGTAGACGAACAGTGTCTCTCCTTGCACAGAGACAGAAAGGAGAGGGACTGCCGCTAGGTATTCCTTCAGGCCCTGGAACGCCGCCTGACACTCTGGGTTCCAGTTGATGACTTTCTTGTGAGTCGTTTTGAGGAGTTTGAAGAATGGGGCACACCTATCAGTGAGTCTGGAGATGAATCGAGAAAGGGCGGTTAACTTGCCCTAGAGGCACTGGACGTCCACCTTATACTCGGGGTCCGCCAGGTCGAGGATGGCCTGTACCTTTTCCGGGTTAGCCTCAATGCCTCCCTCGCTGACAATGTAACCCAGAAATTTGCTGGCGGTGACTCCAAAGAAACATTTTTCTGGGTTGAGGCACATACCATAGGCCAGGAGAATGGTTACTATGATCTTGAGGTTTGCCACATGTCCGCTGGCCTTTATGCTCTTAACTAGCATGTCGTCCACGTAGACCTCGATGATTTTTCCCAGAGGCTCAGCGAACATGGCGTTCATGAATCGCTGATAAGTTGCACCGGCGTTCTTCAGACCGAAAGGCATGACATTGTAGCAGTAGAAGCCTTTGTCGGTGGTGAAGGTGGTGCACTCCTGGTCGCCGGGGTGCATCTTGATCTGATTATATCCGGAGAAAGCGTCCATCATGCTGAGGAGCTCATGTCCAGCGGTTGCATCGACTAGCTGATCGATACGAGGTAGCGGGAAACTATCCTTTGGGCATGCCTTGTTGAGATTTTTGAAGTCGACACACATCCGCCACTTGCCGCTGGGCTTTTTGACCATTACCAAATTGGAGATCCACTGGGGATAGATGACTTGGCGGATGAATCCAATGCCCTGAAGTTTGGCAACCTCCTCTCCGATTGCCTGGTACTTTTCCTCATCAAAGGCCCTCCGCTTCTGCTTAATGGGATAAAAGGAAGGTTTGATGGTCAGCTTATGAGTGATAATTTCAGGAGAGATACCTAGCATGTCCGCGTAGGACCATGCAAAGACGGCGGCGTTATTACGCAGGAATTGAGTGAGTTCTGCCGCCACCTCTGGGTCTAGTTGGGCGCCTATGCGGACTGTCCGCTCAGGGTGCTCGTCCGAGATGCGGACAACTTTCAACGACGTGTCCGGGTTGACCGGCTCTTTCTTTACATATTTTTTCTCCTCATCTCTAGGGTCCTTGAAAATATTTGGGGGCGGTGCGTGGTTGCCCACTGTCAGGATCTCATGGCGGCGCGCTGAGCGCGCTATAGTCGTTGAATAGCACTCCCGAGCCAACTGTTGACTTCCTCTCACACAGCCCGTGCCGTTGGGTGTGGGGAATTTCATGAGAAGCATGTATCCGGCGATGATGCACATGAGCTTGTTGAGTGCCGGCCGCCCAATGATGGCGTTATACGAACTGAAGCAATCGACAATTATGAATTCCGTATGTACCTCCGCCATACATGGACTAGTGCCAATAACCAGCCTCATGTAGTCTGACCCCAGCGGTTGCGTGAAGTCCCCGGAGAAGCTGAGCAGTGGCTCGTGATCCTGGAGTAGTTTCTTGTTCCGCTTGAGATGGTCGTAGCAACCGCTGAAGATGACGTTGACAGCGGACCCGCTATCCACCAGGATTTTCTCCCCACTGAAAACCTGCCAAGAATGGCGTCGACCAAGAATGGGTCGTCATGGGGTAAATGCACTCCGCGCTCCTCCTCCTCTGAGAAGGTAATAGGTTCCCAACCTGACTTTGGGAGTTTGGCGGATCTTTCGTAGCGGATGTTGCAGACTTCTTTTGGGTGATTAGAGCGCATAACGCTTCCTTGCCCTGTGGGACATGTTAGTGATTGGGGCACCGCCGTCAATGGTGTTGATGCGGCCCAAAGTCTCAACATTGGCGATCACAGGTGGCGGTTGGCGCACCTTGAACTGCTCCATCTTGCCGTCATGGTACAGGGTCTCAATGGTCGTTTTGAGAGCATTGCAGCTGTTGGTATTGTGACCGCTGTCCTCATGGTACTTGCACCACCTGCCGGTGTTTCTTGGTTTTCCCATTTTTGGGTATCTTGGTGGGGGTGGTGGTGGGATCTGATCCTTGCATTGATTGTATATTTCCTCATATGAGGCTGTGAGGACCGTAAACACTGCGTACCGCTGAGAGGACTCCGCCTGCTTATTGCGGTTATCCCCATGGGTTGGGCAGTTGCCCTTGTTATAATGCTGGTCTCTCTACCGCTTGTTCTGGTGGTGGCCCTGCTGCCATTCCCGCTTCCTGTCAGTTGGCGGTGCTGAAGGGATCTTGTTAGCGGTTTCCTGATGACTGGAGGATGGCTGTGTTGACTTTGTTGGAGTTGCTGGTGGCGGTGGGGTTTCTCCATATGTGATGAATTCCGCCTGGGCGTGAATGACCGCCTCACTCATGACGTGGTCATACGCCGCATTTGGATGATTGTAGTTGAGGTGATAGAGGAATGGCCCTTTGAGGAGTCCCTGCTTGAAGGCCGCCAATGCCATTGTTTTGTCTAGGTCGCGGCACTGAGACGCTGCCGCCCGCCACCTTGTGACAAATGCCTTCAGTGACTCGTCTGCTCCCTGCTTGACGCTGAACAGCTGACTTGTGTTGTGATGTCCGGCGGATAATAAGATGAACCGAGAGAGGAAGGCGTGTGATAGTGCATGGAATGAACTGATGGACCCCGACGGACACTCGAAGAACCAGTTCATTACCTCACCATCCAACGTTTCGCTGAACAAGTGGCACAGGGTGGCATCGTCAAATCCCTTGTTGTTGGTGACCTTCTTGAAGGTGTCCATATGGACGAATGGGTCAGACATGCCGCTGTAATGTGACATCTTTGGGGTTTTGGCATACGCTGGTCTGATAGCTTGCAGAATCGCAGCGGTGAAGGGCCCAGGTCTGGAAGCGAAAAGTGGATTCTGAGTTGGCGCTGGGGCGCTTGACTCCGCCCGGATTAACCTCTGCTCCAGTTGTTGCATCCTTTCCAATATCTGGGAGGTTGCATCGCCGGCGGAATCAGCCTGAATATTCCGCTGGACCTGCCTGCGCCTCGGCGCAGGCGGATTGCCTTCAGTCCTCGCCCTAGCTTCCGAGCGGTTGGTGTGCGGCAGTGATTCCGCCTCCTGCTCTAACATTAGTTGGGGGATGGGCGGTGGTCCCATCCCCAATAACTCAGGTGGGTCCAGCGGTACCTGCATCTGTATGACTGGCCCCGGTACCAATGTGCCAGTGCCGGGTCGACTACGCCTGGTGCTACGTGACTGTTCGCTTTGCGCTGGATTGGCGGTGGCTTCCAGCGTCCTCTTCAGTTCATCAAAACGTGACATCAGCGTAGCCAACTGTCTTTGGGCCTCAGCCTTCTCCTTGCGCTCCTCCTCACGTTCTCTGTTTGCCTTATGAAGATCCGCCAGTGCTAGCTCGTACATAGTGATGAGATCTTGGCCCGGCGGGCGGCTGCTGCTTGGATTTGCCTCAACGCCGGGGTTGGCCGGGGTTGTGAATAGTACGCGGTTAACGCCTACCGCTGGGTTGGAGGGTTGGGGGATGGCGGAATGGTCTGCCTGCTCTTCAGCGTTTCCCCCGCTACCGTTAGTCATGGTGATTGTGGTGGGGTGACCTTTTGTTCAAGGGTTCCCACAGATGGCGCCAATGTTAATGTCTAAAAGTTCGGCGGTAGCCAAACCTTTGTTAACGCTGATCCGGTGGGCGGATCGATATTTGTAACGCTCTCAAAGCTTCCGCTACCTATCAAATAAAATACAAATAGCGTCAGAGGGAGACCGCGCTGGGCGGTCTTCGACTCTCCGATGCCTAAGTTAGTCAATGTATTTATGTTGACAAAGTAACAGTAGGTAAGTATTGAATGCGTAATTAATGAGGAGAGAGGAGAGAACCTTTTATAGGTGGGGAAGAGGAGGTTCTTCTCTTTGTTTTCGATGTGGGACTGAAGTGTTTCAGTTCCCAGCTCTGGGAGCTACTGATGCCATTTTTGCACGGCGCGTGGCGGCGCGTCGGCGGTGATCTGGGGGTGATCCGACGCTGAGGTTGTAGTCCGCCTGGCGGTATACCTGTATGTCATTCCTTTGGTTGGAATTAGTACCTTTAGCGGTACAATGAGCGTGGCCCATTATAGCTAATTATGCTTGCAAATGTACATGTATGTACACCACCCTTATTCTTCTGGAGCCATCCTGCTCCCTAAATCACAACATCTCCCATTTCACAAAACAATTCTGAACTTAAGAATATTAATCTCATAGGTTATCAGAGCAATCTAATGCACAAGGCGGACAAGAGGATAGAATACAAGATAAAGGATCGATACTTTTTATAATGCGGAAGCTATGACAGCTATGCCTCAACCTCATGTACGCTCGACCTCAAGCTAATCTGGCCTGCAAATTGGGCATTTGAAACCAAAGGGCCCAGGGGAAAAGCATTTAAAAACCGTTAGAGTGAGTGGACGAAAAATAACCAATCTCGAAGGAAAATAATGATAAGATATAGTGCTTTCCCAAATTATCCTCTTAAAAACCAAGCATGCAGTAAAAATCTTGAAAATACTCTTGATCATCATCTTTACTGGAATCTCAATCACGTAAAGTAGAACATCTCAAAATCTCTTTAAAATCTCAAATCCCTCAAATATATAATGATATTTCAAACATCTAGTTAAATTACTCATATCTCAAATCATATCTCAAAATAGACGATGACTAAAGGGGACTGCCGATTAGTCATCTCATGCCACCTAGAGGGGACTGCCGACCAGTGACGCATCGGAGGGGACTGCCTACCGGACGAGGAGGTGATGGTTAGAGGGGACTGCCGACTAACTACCTCATGTCATCTGGAGGGGACTGCCGACTAGATGACACATCGGAGGGGACTGCCGACCGGAATATTTAGGAGGGGACTGCTGACCAAAATATTGTCTGGAAGGGACTGCCGACCAGACTATTACCTGGAGGGGACTGCCGACAAGGTAAAGCATGCATGCATGTGCTGACTTATTTACCTCCTCAATAAACTGGATTCAATCTCTTTAAAACAATTGCTTTCGGAAAGAACCCGATATTAATTCAATAATTCAACAATAAATCCCCGAAAACATAACTCAAAAACATTTCGCTAACTCGAAGGCTCATAAAACTCAATATCTCAATAATACAATTATGCTCAAATACTTGATAAATCATTCGTACTCGAAAATTCTTAATTCTCACAATATTTCCTCAATCAATCACTTTCCGAAAACCACTTCTCAAAACTTCTCATAACTCAAAAATCAATAAATGCTTCCGAAAAAGAAAACTCAATATAATTTCCGTAAATCCTCAACAATCACCGGAAGCATATTTCAATAAATCTCAATAAATCAAATACTCAAATATTATCAGCATGCCACTAAATATAATTTAGGAGGTTCCGATAAATCAACAATTAAAGGAAATCATTATATCATAAAATCATATATTAAATCTCAACCGGAACATAATAAAATAGAACAAATACTGCATGCTTAATTATTTAAAATCAAATGTCTACTCACAGTACTGTTTAGGCGACCATGCAAACGGTTTCTCTCGTCGAGCAGTAACTCGGTACGTCGCCCTGTACACAATTATAATTCGTGAATAACTATCCGGAAATTAAACACGATTCCCACGTCATATCCTCATAATTCAACATTTTCATTTCTTCTTTGATTCAACCCAAATTTTACCTCTAATACCAATTCATTAATTTAAAGGTTCTGAGGCAGAACAGAGAGATATCCGACGGTTGGATTCTCGTAAATCGATAATGGAAATTCTAACTTTTTGAAAATTCATAATCGATTCAAAACTTCTCAAATCTTCACCTAACTCACATATATAAATTCTACATCGATTATAGGATTTAACCAGCTAAAACAGAAGCTACATCACTGTTCTACACACCGCCACGCGTCATCTACAGTGGCAGTGCGTGGGGTCCACGCGCCGCCGGCCACCACCTCCGATGGCCACCAAAATCCGGCTGCACCACCTTCTTATCATTCTAAACATTTTTCTCAACTACCATCAAACCAGAAAACACCTAGAACTGCTTAAAACATCAAATGCATAGTGGGTACCCAATTTGAATAGTGCTCAAGAAATTCAAACCTTCGATTCGTCAATTTCACTTCGATTTGTGGAAAGAAGCTTGGAGGGATATCATCCACGTCTCGAGGCGCATCGATCAAGCCCAGAAATGCCGCCGGAGATGGCCGGAATCTAGAAAATTTTCTAGAAAACCCGAGCTGCTACAGTGAACTGTTGGCTTCGATTCGTCGTCTATGGTGAATGATAGGGTGCAAGGCATATATGGATAGAAACCTTGTTTCAAGACGAGGCGGCGGTGACGCCAGAAAGTTACGTCGGCGAGAGAGGAAGAAAGCTGGAAATTTTCGGGGCCTTCCCAAAATGGAAAGTCCAGATTTCTATTTACAGACATGAATTCCACAAAATTACAAAACTGTCACTAACTTAAAACCCTTATAACTTCTTCGTTACAACTCCGATTTTAGCGTGCTATGTGTCTTCGAACTCGGTTTAACGTCCTCTACAACTTTCATGAAGAAAACTTTCTCAAATTTTGACCAAAACAAAAAGTCAACTATTCAGGCCCCTAATAGTACCGAAACTTAAGTAAAACGTGAGCGATTGTCGTTTATCGTCCAATAACTAGTGAATGAGTGAACGTCTAAGGTTCGGGACGTTACATTCAACCTCTACAACAATTATAAGATTTAACTAGCTAAAAATCGAAGCCAGAAACCTGCTTTACGCGCCTCTACGCGCCACCCATAGTGGCGGCACGTGGGCCCGACGCGCCGCCGGTCACCACCTCCGATGGCCACAAAATTTTATGTACAACATCATTTCAACATTTCTAATAACTTTATCAACTGTGGCAAAGTCAGAAAATACCTCTAAGTGGCCGAACAATTAAGCAACCCAATTGTATAGTGAAATTTTCCAATTATGATTTCTTCCTCCACGCTGCAAATCGTTGCAAGAGGTTTGAAGAGCATGAAGAGTGGCTCAAGGCGCTTCTATGGACCTGGGTTTATGGTCGGAGATGGCCGGATTTGAGAGAAACCGGCGTTGACCACTTCTGCTACAATAATTAACTGTAAGCTTCTCGGTGTTGGTTCTTCATTTTCCGCTATGATGCAGTGAAATACCACCGTGGTGTGGCCTGGAGGTGGAGACGAGTAGAACGGTGCCGGTTGGGCGTCGTTTGGTGGCCGGAGTGGAGAGAGAGCCGAAGTTGCAGAGGAGAGAGAGAGAGCTCGGGGAAGAGAGAGAGAGCGCGGGGGAGGAGAGAGAGAGAGAGTTACCCGGCCACAGTAAAAAATTTGAATTTATACTACTTACCATCTACAGTAACTTTCACATTTCGCTTATAACTTTCGCATACGAACTCCAACTTTTATGTACCACATATGCACGCGCTCGGTTTAACGTCCTCTACGACTTTCATGAAGAACATTTTCTCAAATTTTGACTCAAACAAAATGTCAACTTTTAGGGCTACTAAAAGTATCGAAACAAAGTAAAAAGTGAAAGTAGTTGTCGTTTACTGTCCAAATGACTAGTAAACAGGTAAATTGAGATACGGGATGTTACATTCACTTCCTGGTCAAAGGAGAATTTGTTAAATGTGGGTAGCAAATTGACAATTATAAATATTAAAAGTTGACATATATGATATATCACAAATTGACACACATGAAAAATTTAATTTAAATTATAAATATAAATATTTCTGAAAGGCAAGGGATCAGCTAGGGATTGAAATTAAAATACCATTTTAATCCCAAAATATTATGGACGGAACGGGACCATCCTGTTCACTCAAAAATAATAATGATTCCCGTGTCCCATATGACCCACTCCCAGGGATTTTTTTCTCAATTTACTTGATTTTCTTATTTGGGCCTCCTTTCGTCTTGTTTACTTGGGCCTCAGATCGACGGTTGAGATGACGAGAGACCATCGACAACAGTAGGATCTCCAGACTCATAATATTTCTGAGAAATGAGACTCGTCTAGAGCGAGAGAGAGAGAGAGAGAGAGAGAGAGATCTGTTTAATGGCGTTGTTGTGTTAAATGTTTGTGTAGACAAGGATGGACGTGGAAAAGTCGTCTTTGTGCAATTGCGTGGTGAACTTTCTGCTGGAGGAGAACTACTTACTGACGGCATTCGAGCTCCTCCACGAGCTTCTCGACGATGGCAGAGACGATCAGGCCATTCGCCTCAAAAACTTCTTCTCCGACTCCTCCCAATTCCCTCCCGATCAGATCTCTCGCTTCAACTCTCTCCGAGGTACTACTCTTCATTTTCTCGCCACAATGTTCGATCATTCCTAAGTGACTCTACTAATGCTATTCTTCTTTTCACATGCAGTTGCAGATCCTCAAAGTTTGCTTCAGGAGAAAGAAGCAGTAGAAGAAAAATTAGCAATTAGTGAATATGAGCTTCGTTTAGCCCAAGAGGACATTTTGAAATTCAAGACTGAATTGCAGAAGAAAGCAGAATCACCAGTAACTGAATTGAGGGGTAATTTTGTTTTTTGAATGGTGGTCCATGTTATATTGTTTGCTGAACGATTTGATGATGAGTAACTGCTCATTTATAAAGAATTGATGCTTGTGGTTCTTGAATCTAAGTTGTCATGGTGAGCGACTATATAGCCATATGCTTAACGACAGTGAGGTTTTAGGGTCTGTTACTTTTCTGAATTAGTGCATGTTGTTGCTGGAGACCGACACCCAAACTTTTGCTTGTTATGATTTTTTGAAATTCTATTGTCTGGAAACTGTATTGCACCTGTAAACAGTAGCAAGATCTGAGACATGCGTTGTACATGATAATCTTTTTGACTGGTAAAACAAGCCTTCATGTTGTTTATGTCACTTTCTCCCCGTGTTGGATTCAGAGTCAAATGCCAGTGTAAATAATGGACCCCAATATCAGCGGCAAAAGACAGATGTCTCCTTCTCGGATCTGGGTCCCTTGAAAGATAATGAACGTCGAGATCTTAACTGTGCTGTAAAGGAATATTTGCTAATAGCAGGTTACCGGCTTACTGTAATGACATTTTTCGAAGAGGTATTTATTTTATTTTTTCTCATCCTTCTATTGTTTCGTTTTCCCTTTCATCTTTGTTCTCTTGTATTTGTATGTGAAAAGAGATGACTCCTTTCTTATTTATGCCACACATGTATTTGTAGACAGAAACGATCAAATTTGCAGTGGTGACTGTAAATACAGATTGTATTGCCATTGAAACTGGACCAAACATGACATAGGACAGAGCAAGGGTGAGCTGGAGTACGGTTCGTGGGCTAGGAAAGATAGAAACTATAGTTTTAGGAAAACAAGTTTTGTAGCTGTTGTAGTTTTAAGACTTACGGAATAGAAAATAAAGGGAGATTAGGAGAGAGCTAAGGTACCAAGGCTTTCAAGAAAACTCAACTTTTACTATTCCAATTTGATTTTGCTTACAAGAAGTAGTCATATATATAAACTTCAGATAGATCACCCCTAGACTCATAGAAAACTAAAGGACTATAAATTCTCAGTAAAGACTCATCAAACAAGAGACCTTCGAAGTACTTAAAAGACAGTGTACTTATCCTAGAATTATATAGACTCTTAAGTAGCACTAGACTCAAATTAATACTCTTAATGAAACTGAACATTAACTCCTAGAGTGACTCTTGGTTTATTTATTTATTTCTATATGTACTGTGAACTCTTAGACTATCACTGGGGACTTGCACTTTCGACCAAACAGCTCTTGGCTTTATCTTGGCCTTCCAAATAGGGTATTTCTTTTCTAGTTGTGGATACTGCATCAAGACATCTTTACATATTACACTGGATTTAAAATCCCTGTTAGAGAGGTCAAGTATTTTAGTTACAAGAGTAAATTTAGTTAGAATATTTTGTTTCTAAGCTGTTTATTTTGTTGAGTTTAGTGTTCAATTTTGCTTAGTTATTGATGTTCTGGCCGGATATTTGAATATATTTTGTTTAGAGGTCGCTCATTTTGCGAGACACGTGGCCTGTCTTAATTCTTTATGAAAATGTGATGCTCATTCGTGAAGGCACATAATTCATCTAGTTTGTACATGTTATGTCTATGTTTTCAACTGTGCAATAAGGTTCTAGTGATTCCTTTGGGGAGGAAGAGCACCAAAAATTTATATGTTTTTGGTTAAATATTTGTGTGAAATTCATTACCTATCAGTTTATGATGGGGAGTTTTGAGAGTATTGTAGATTACTAGCAAGTTATATGATCTACTATAGGCTATAAGCTGTACCTTTTATATTCCTCAATTCTAAAAAGAACAAAATTTTGCATCCTTCCCTTCTCTACTTCTGTCCTTGTCTTATACTAACCCCCCACCCCCCAAACAAAAAAAAATGTATTTATTTAATTATCTCTGGCAGTATCTTTTCCTAACATAGGTCAATAAGATTTGGGATTTTTTTTGGGAGGCTTTTCATGCAATTTTTTGTCTTTATGATATCTGAATTGGTAATGTCATTAGATTTTTTCAGTCTTCATTGGATTGATATTGTCTGTGATTGTTACTGTCTGACTGAAACAATCTTGTTGTTTTTCTTGGACAACTCTAGCTCATTCACATGGGAAATCTTCCTCTATTCACCGTGGACCCAAATCCAACCTACCAAATATCTCCCATCCCTTCACAAACAAAAGCAGAAGCAAAACCAGACCTAAATAACCTTCACTAACAATCTTAGTGCAGGTCAGTAGCAATATCACTGTGTTTTTTCTTAACTCATTCATACCAACGTGAATACTCTTTCCAAGTTTGAATAAAAACCAGACCCATCCAAACGAAACCCCAAGAGTAGCCATCACCACAGACATGTCGTCCAGAATCCACAATCCACGCTCCTGTTTTTGCTTTTTCAATGCTTTGTTATTATCTTTACTTTGGTTAAACTTTATATTAGTTTTGCAAGTGAATAACTCGAAGTCCATTGGTTGAAACTGCCTTTTCAGTTTCAGTTGTTTGATAATAGATTATGCTCTTGTTGTTAACATTATTAAAACAGCAGTCCTATTTTATCTGACGAATAGAATAAAGCAAATAGCTTTAGCAGAAAATCAAAAGAAATTGCTTTTCGAGATACAATTTGGCTTTGATATGTTTAAGACAGTAATGAGTTGCATTGGAAGCCCATTACATTTCTTAAACCTTTGCATCAGGTGAAAATGGTGCTATTGCAATTCGTTTGTGTGACTGAACTTAGCATGTTATTTTACCGTGTTTAACTATTCTTAATAGTCTACCATAAACTGTCATTACTTTCTGCCCAGGTCACAGACCAGAATCTAGATGTTTGGCAGAACTCACCCGCATGTGTACCAGATGCCCTGCGCCATTATTATTATCAGTATCTTTCATCCACTACAGAGGCTGCTGAGGTATTTCTCGAAATATGTTATGTAGCATTTAGGGAAGTTGATAAAATTTCAGAATCACTGTTTTACATTTCAAGTGTTTTACATTGCTTCTTTCTTGCACCTGGCATGTGGCGTATAGTTTGTGTGCTTTCGACCTATGGAGCTGAAAAGCCTTATTTATTGGAATATGTATGTGGTTGTTATTTTTGGTAAAAGATCATCAGTCACGTATATTCTAGATATTTACTGCCTTTCCGATACTTGTTCGAGAAAGACTTAAAAAGCTTTTCAAATTGCTTCTGCATCCGGCCTGTGGCATGTGACATGTTTTGTATGCTTTATCACCAAGAGAGCACAAATGTGGTTAATATATTGAATCACCAAGAGAGTACAAATGTGGTTAATATATTGATTTCATATTATTGGTTTGGTGTATAGGTAAATATGAATGATTCCGACTCATTCCTGCCTATTTGATTACATTATAAGTGTGCAGGCATGCAGCATTCAGAAACTAACATCCTTTAATGTTGGTTGGTTTTTATTCCTCAACTTTTTATTACCCTGATCAATAAAATATACAATACAGTGGACTAGAAAAGAACACCACTTCATCAAAACTAACTGAAAAATTAATTGCATCTAAACAGCCCTAAGATTTTAATCCAGGCATTAACCTACAGATGTAGCAAGTTTCATTATTCCATAGAGGAAGATCACAACTGGCTTTGTCCCATAGTTCCTCTACCCCTTTCCTGCTATAATCTTTGAAGTTCTTTCTGTTTCCATCCATCAGGAGTCGCTTCTAATTCCATCCATTAGGGCCACGGGCCACCAGTACAGAGCTAAATCTATGCATCTTTGCATGAAGAACAACTCCTGATTATTTGAAAATGAAAATTTGTATCCTGCAACCTTTGGCTTTCAGCATATTGATCTATAGATCTTTGGGCTGTGAGTTTGTCACTCCGTTTGCACATGTAAATTATTTCTCAATATGACCAGCATTAAATCGTTTATGCTTTGTGATTGCTGTGTGTGTGCGTGTGCGCGCGTGTGGGTGGGACCTTTCCACCAAGGGATCTCTTTTTTGGTCATTTTAAGGGATCCCTTGTGGGACCTATTTTTCGATCACATTTTGGCATCTCAACCGTTCAGTTTTTAGGTCCCAATGTGTTGATCACTTCTGCAAATTTTCAGCCATTTTTTGATCATATTTTGGCATCTCGACTGTTGAGTGTGTGTTTGTGTGTGCCTATATATATAGAGGACCTTTCCACTAAGGGATCCCTTTTTTGGTCATTAAGGGATCCCTTGTGGGACCTATTTTTCGATCACATTTTGGCATCTCGACTGTTCAGTTTTTAGGTCCCAATGTGTTGATCACTTCTGCAAATTTTCAGCCAAATTGATAATCGTTAAAGTACCGAACTGGATCAAATCAATTGATGCATGTGTCCAACATGAGCCACTCATGTTCATAATGGTAAACCACGATTATGAACACTTTTACGATTATAAATTTGGCTGAAAATTTGCAGTAGTGATCTAGTCATCTACACCTAAAAATCTAACGGTTGAATTGCCAATATACAATTGATAAGTGGGTTTTTTTATTTGTTTTGTTTTTGTATCTTGTGTTTTTGTGACTTTGTTCTAAAGTTATTATCCATGCAGGAGAAAATTTCCATGCTTCGGAAAAATGAGTTGTTATTGGAAAAAAATGAGAAGCTAAATCATGAAAAGCTGTGCTTGGTTAAAAACAAAGACATGGCTGAAGGTCAAATAAGTGCACTCAACAAATCATTGGAATCTCTTCAGAAGGACCTTAAAGACAAAGAGAACCTTGTAAGTACTAATATGCTGTTTAAACAAGACATCTAGGACGACAATAATTCACCCTTTAATTCAGGTACAAGATTTGAAGCAGTCCTTGGAGCACCAAAGAAAGGAGCTCAATGATTGTAGAGCTGAAGTCACTGCTTTGAAAATGCACATTGAAGGATCTCGTTCGGGACGAAATATGGTAGCCACTGATGTTGATCACGTGCAATCCCTGTCATTGGAAAAATACAAAGAAGAGGTGAAATCACTGCAGATGGAACTAGAAATTTTAAGATCCAATATTGCAAATGCTCCCGATTATATAGTTTCCGTCCAAGCTGGGAAAGAGTCTATGCAGATGGAAGAAAAGGTCGTGGTCATGGATGAAGAGAAAAGTATAATCCAGCATCCAGTTGATGCACTAACAAGAGTTGTGGAAGAAGCTGATCAATCACTAGCTGCTGATGACAACCTAATTACACCTAAGGAAGTCTCAGAAGAATATTCAGTCAATCCTTCAAATGGTAGTACTGCCTTGACAAATGGTGAAAGTGTCTCCAAACAAAATGTTGAACCATCTGCATCTACCATGTTACATCTAACAACAGACGATCATACTGCTGAAACTGCTTCAGAGAAAAGGGCAAGTTGCTTGTACTTATTCTCTTTTTATGTATCAAAGCTCTTTTTTTTTTTTTTTTTTTTTTTGTTGCACGATTGGCTGGAGGCACATACGGGTTGATTCTTTTCAAGTCAACCCCCATTTTCTCTTATTTTTGGATGGGCCCATCTAAGTGACATTTCTTAGATAGAATGAATTTAAAGCTTTGGGTACCTTGACGTTTCCTACCTGTAATGCATATTGTTATACTTTGACAGGGTCTACAGACCATTCAGATCCTTGCTGATGCCTTACCCAAGATTGTTCCTTATGTTCTAATCAACCACCGCGAGGTTCGTATTTAATTTATGTGACATATATAATATATATTTGTAGCTATATATAGTTTTCTAGATATCACTCTTTAAATGGAATTTATCATGAGAGTTTGTTTTTGACTGATTGGTGTTATCTACTTGCAGGAGCTACTTCCTCTGATCATGTGTGCTATTGAGCGCCATCCAGAGAGCAGTACTCGAGATTCCTTGACCCACACATTGTTTAATCTAATCAAACGTCCAGATGAGCAGCAAAGAAGAATTATAATGGATGTAGGCCGTTGTTCTAAGTGCTGCATTTATGTTGTACTATGACTACATGATTTTTTTGATTAGTTGCTTGATTTACCCACTGCATTTCAGGCATGCGTCAGCCTTGCTCAGAATGTAGGAGAGATGAGAACAGAAACAGAGTTGCTTCCCCAGTGTTGGGAGCAAGTAAGTTTGGGCCTCAATTTGCAGGGGATCTTGAACCATTCTGTCTATTTTAATGAATATGTCTATTGTTGATTGGTTACAGATAAATCATACCTATGAGGAACGCAGGTTGCTAGTTGCTCAATCATGTGGAGAGCTTGCAGAATTTGTTCGGCCTGAGATCCGTGATTCTCTTATCTTATCTATTGTTCAACAACTCATAGAAGATTCTGCAACTGTTGTCCGGGAGGCTGCTGTACATAATCTTGCATTGCTGCTTCCACTCTTTCCAAATATGGACAAATATTTCAAGGTCAGCCTCACTAATATGCTTCAGAGGCTCTCATGGAGAGGAATTCTGACTTGACAGAAATGGCTACAATGTAAGCTCTAGAACAGGTTGATAACACATGGTCTAGGGAATGGAGACTTATCTCCTTATCATAATATGATGACTGACAAGAAAGAAAATGTATGAAGTGAAACACAGAAAGTGTCTCCAATTTTATGTTACTTCACTGTATTTGTAGGTTGAGGAATTGATGTTCCAATTGGTCTGCGATCCCTCTGGAGTGGTGGTGGAAACTACACTCAAAGAATTAGTCCCTGCAGTAATCAAGTGGGGGCACAAATTAGACCATGTTTTAAGAGTTCTACTATCTCATATATTGAGCTCCGCTGAGGTATGCTAGTGTTTAACTACTTAAATGATTTGTAGTCATTTTGGCTGACTGGGTCATTAACATTAATAATACTCTGTTTAATTTACATCATTGTGATATTGCAGCGCTGCCCTCCACTTTCGGGGGTTGAAGGGTCTGTGGAGTCGCATCTTCGTGTGTTAGGAGAACGAGAACGCTGGAATGTCGATGTTTTATTACGGATGCTACTGGAAATGCTTCCATCTGTGCACCAGAAGGCGATTGAGATGTCCCCATTTTCTTCTGATCCTGAAACAACTGGAACAATATTTTCTACACCTTTCCTTGAATTATATGCAGGGTAAGCTCCATTTTTTTTATTTTTTATTTTATTTTTTATGCAGGCTTCTGGTTTCAGACAGAATGTAACCTAACTAGCAAAGGTTGATTTATTATAACTGCTGAGAAACTTTATCATCTGGTTAGGGGACGTGTTCAATTGCCTGCTTTTGAGTGGTTGCATGTCGACTGCATACCCGATTTGATAGAGCTTGCCTGCTTGCTACCTCCAAAAGAAGATACTTTGCGAAATCGAATCACCAGGGTATTTTTTCCATCTTTGCTGGCTTTTAATATTTCTTTTTTAAAGTGGTTTCTTAATTATGTCTGATCTAGATGTTCCTGATGCAGTTTTTGTTGGCTGTATCTGAACACTACGGGGATTCTTATTTGACACATATATTGCTCCCTATATTCCTTGTAGCCATTGGGGAAGATGCTCATTTGACATATTTCCCGTCTGAAAGCCATTCCAAAATTGAAGGTAGTAAGAAACAAAATTTTCTGAAATGCGTTCACATTTTTGTGTTGACTTTAATTGTTGCTGTATATAACAGGTTTGATGCCAAGGACTGCTGTGGCTAAGAGACTGGCTACTATGTGCATCTTACCTCTTCTCTTGGCTGGAGTTTTGGGTGCCCCTAGCAAGCATGAACAATTAGTGGAGTATTTGAGAAAGCTATTAGTTGAAGGTGTGGGAAATCAGTCTACAAAGTGCAATGCTGAGATTATTGATGCTGTCCGCTTCCTGTGGTTAGTAAAGTAACAACCTATTTAAAACTAACTTGTTGCAAGTTATTGTGTTGTTGATGGGCCGTTCTTTTAATGCAGCACATTTGAAGTTCATCATGGCATGATATTTAATATACTCTGGGAAATGGTTGTCAGCTCCAACATAGATATGAAAATCAATGCGGCCAATCTGTTGAAAGTTATTGTAAGTTTAGCCATTCTTTCAGCATTCTCATTATTTATTTGTCTGACTTTAAACCTAACAATTAATTGACTGCTTTGGTTCAATAGGTTCCATATATCGATGCAAAAGTTGCATCTACTCATATTTTGCCTGCCCTAGTAACTCTGGGCTCCGACCAAAACCTTAGTGTGAAGTATGCAAGCATAGTTGCCTTTGGAGCTGTCGCCCAACATTTTAAAAATGATATGGTTTGCATTTTGTTCCCTCTGCAGTAAGTTTGTTATCGTAATGGAATAATATCTGTTCATTCGGCTGATCAGATTTAGTTTTTACTAGATTGTCGATAAGATACGGGTTCAGATGGATGCTTTTCTTGAAGATGGATCCCATGAAGCTACCATTGCTGTGGTTCATGCATTGGTAGTTGCTGTACCTCATACAACGGATAGACTTAAAGATTATATCCTCAACATATTTCCTGGAGGAATTGTTTTATTTCCTTTTTAGGCAGCATGCTCTGGATATTGACACAAAGTATTTACTTGATCGTACTGCTATTTTAGATTACTGCCAAGTTGTTGAGCAATTCTGTTTTCTTTGACACTATCTACATCTTTTATCCAAGATTTTACTGCCAAGTTGTTGAGCAATTCTGTTTTCTTTGACACTATCTACATCTTTTATCCAAGATTTTTCACCTTACTGCCAGTCTGCCTGCGAGTGACATGATGCGTCGTCGTGAGAGAGCAAATGCATTCTGTGAAGCAATCCGTGCTTTAGATGCAACAGGTTTGCATTTTCTAAATGTTAATATGTTTTTTAGCCAAACCACATAAAAAGGAATGCTAAGATGGGTTTGATTTCTCTATGACTGTTCTTGTTTGTTTGTTTGTTTTTTTTTTTTTTTCATTTCTCTCTTATTTCCCTCCCCTTGAGCTCCATTTACTTCATTTTATTTCAATAAAATGTTTTACAGGTGTCGAGTGCTTGATTAATTAATTTCAGAATAAGAAAATGTTATGCATATTAAGACACCAAGTTATGTGTTTCGTTTCATTTTCTTTTTATTTTACTGTAAAGATGTTCTGCTTTTGCATACAAATAAACCGCACATGTATGAAAAACATCAGGGCTTTCTTTTTAAAAAATGTGGACACCCTCGCTTAAACATTAAGGCTTGACAATCAAGAACACCCATAGATGTGACACACTGCCCTAACCCACTTCAAATATGATTCCTCCAAAATTTGAGTCAAATTGGGAACCATAGTTGATACCCATTTTTATCATTTCAGTTCTATCTGACGTTCTGTATTTGTCTGTAATGTTTCTCCATTTTGGATGACCAAACAGTTATCAACTAAAGCGCTGCTTTCTCTGAAGTGTTGTCACAAATTTTGCAGAGTTACCTATCAAAGAGTAATCTACAAGATCAACAGTTCCAATTGTTAAAATTCATTGTGTGATTATCCAATTGATGAAATCCGCACTTATAAGTATACACTTGGTAAAAGTTGATCCCTTATACAGATGAGAAGATGCATCTTGTCATGTTCAACTTAGCTTTTAGGAGGTCACATGCTGAAAGCATCAAATTGAATGTGAAAAGATGGGCACTTTAGTGAATTACCAGAAATCATAGATATTGGCAAGAGTTTTAATGATTCCATGGACAGAGTTGGAACTTAATCATTTCTACCCACTAGTTTTTGGTTTGTAGTGCATTTTCTTGACCTCTACCTGAGATTATGTGCCTGAAATATTTTCTTATCAACAAATTACCTCAAGCCTCATCACTGTTTTGTTCATTGTTCCAGATGGTTGACCAAAACCCCATTTTCTTGTAGAAGATAGTATGCCACAAATGAATTTTCCTCAATGAACTTTAGAGTATATCGACATTTACCATTTATTTTGTATGTAGTCAACACTTAAATTTGTTACCCTTATGGTTTATTGTAACATTTTGTTTGTTCATGTGATCGTCCTATAATAATAATTGACTTGCAATACTAGCTCTCAAAGAACCTGTGAAGCAAGCAAATTCATGTTTAGGGTCCTAGGCTTTCATTTTTGAGATGGCAATGACCCCAAAAATCATTGAAACAGATCTACTTTTCTCAGTTTTAAGTGTATTATTGTCAACAAAGTGTTGTGACATACTATTATGGTCACTGCAGTTTGTATTGCTTTCTCTTTTATTTTCAAAAAAAAAAGAAAAAAGAAAAAAAAGAAAGAAACAAGAAACAAATATGCTTTTGCCTTTTTCAGTGTCTTAATGATTTTAATTTTTTAATGTACAGATATTTCAGCAACCAGTGTACGAGACTTCCTCCTACCTACCATCCAGAACCTATTGAAGGACTCAGATGCACTGGATCCAGTACACAAGGAAGCCCTTGAAATTATAATGAAGGAGAGATCTGGTGGTACCTTTGAGACCATCAGTAAGGTGATGGGTGCTGGACTTGCATCCTCTGTGAGCAGTTTCTTTGGTGAAGGTGGGCTGCTGGGCAAGAAGGATAGTGTTGAGCCACTGCCAGAGCCAGCTGAGTCCCCGAAGGCTGCACCACTGGCACCAGTAGAGGACACTAGATTAAGGCGCATTATGAGGGGAAATTTCACTGACATGCTCAGAGGCAAAGTAAAGGGCCAAGACGAAACTCAGAACCAATAAAGCTTAAGAGTTTTTCCTGGCCAGTGGCCAAGAGAATATTTTGCATCTCCTTCTCAGGTGGATATGGTTTTGTTCTCATTGTCAAACTTGTGATCTGATGAGTGCAAGGGAATTCTTATAATCTTTTACTTTCTGTTTCCTCATATAAAGTAAAAGGGATTAAGAAAGTAAGAAAGGAAGAGAAGTATGCATTATTGTTCTGATCGTATGGTGTTGAATTTGTTGGACTGGTGAACAACCCATTCCACATTAAACTAATAAATAGTGTTTTTGATCATTTTCTTGCACAATAATTATATCGATAACCACACTTGAATTGTCAGAATAACAAAAGTCAGAATCCTCTACTCTCTTGAGTACATGAGTGCTGCAAACGTGAACCTCGAAGGTCGGTTTTTCTTCTTTTGAACCATGTTATCGGTTCATGGTTGAATACCAGAAGTCCATGGCTGAATAGCTTTCCGGTAGACGGTCACGAATGTTGAATAGCTTTAGCAACACCTAGAATCCCAACATTGGGTTCATGCCCCAAGCGAAACTACACACGATGACCCTCGGGGCAAAAAAGATTGCATTCCTAGTCGAGCTTTAGCAGTATTTAATCAGCGACCTTTTCTGTACTTTGCATGTATGAGGTAGGAGTGGTATTGCTAATTTGGATACTTCCAACAGCTTCTTCAATAATTTCTTTATTTTGTAGATGTTCAAGTAAATCCAGAATATGTGTCTGGCCCAAACTCTAGGTTACTTGACCTAGTTATAATAGGGTTTTGAATTAGAGATATTCTTAGATATCCGATTAATTGTACGATTATCTTTCCTTGTACAACTCTGATTCTATGTCTTGTAATCCTCTATATAAAGAGGCCCCTATTATCAATGAAAGCACGACTCAATTCTCTCTCAATTCAGTTTTCCTTAAACACGTTATCAGCACGAAGCCCTAACCCTGAAACAAATAGCCAAACCCTGATTCAAGAAGCTAAAACCCTAAATTCAAATACAAAACCTTGAAGCCTTGATAGGAGCATAAAATGCGACGTTTATAATTTTTAAACCCTATATTTTGCTAAGTTATTTCCTTTATCTTGATCAATTTAACTTAGTTAGTGTTTTTACAGGTGTAAATGGAGTCTCAAAGTCCAAAAATGACTAAGGAAGGCACAAGTGGCGCAGGAATGGGAAGAAATGAAGAAATGGAAGTTCTCCCAGTTTGACTAGGAAAAGGAATCCTAGTTGAAGTAGGAGTCTGAAGCTGACTTGGACTAGGAGTTCTACTTGGACAAGGAAACCCAGTTATACTCAAATAAGGAAACCTAGTGTGATAAGGAGTCCCTGTGGGATAAGGATTACTCAAGAAGGTTCCGGAAGAGTGTGGAAGCATCTCGGAAAAGGAAGCAGTGTTCAACTAGGAAACCTACTTGCATATGGAGTTCTACTCATACTAGGAGAGCATTGGAACGTTCATGAAGAATCTAGAAGTCTCAAGAAGATCATATGCCGTGCACATGGAAGAGAAAGCAACAAGGAATTCGGATTTCAAAGCAATGTGGAGTTTGGATTTCTAGTTGAGTATGGATTGGAATTGCCGTGAGATTCTTGAAGGTTCTAGGGAGTTCTTGACGTTTCATTCTTCAAAAAAGGCGTGGAAGACATGTGAGAGGCATGTGATGTGAAGGAAAACCGAAGTGGACTTAAGTTGTGCTTTAAAAGTCAAATCCATTACAGATTCGAATTACTGCCTGTGCAGATCAGTCAACTTCAACGGAGCATAGAAAATCGCTCAGAGCTCAGAAAATTATGATCTTTATATGGTTGGAAAGCTACAGATGTCTAGTTTCCAGAAACGTTTACAGCTCGTCGATATCTATTTTCTAGAAGAAGTTATGGCCGTTTTAGTGGACTGAGGTCAATCCTGCCGGAAATCTGTCTTGTAACAAAGAAGTCCTAAATCAACACAACTTTGGAGAAACCAAGTAGAAACGAATTGGGAGTGCTTTGGACGTCTTCCTATATATACCTTGTGTGTATGACGTTCAGGGGAAGACACATTATTCTCCACAATTTCGTTTCTCACCGGTTTGCTCTTGAGTTTCAGGTTTTCGCATCTTGCAAGTTCCTAGCCGTGCCGTCCTCCATCTTTGCCATGATCTTCACTTTGTGCCGCCGCCTTGGATCTGCGTTGGACCTTGGGACGTAACTAAGGGTTGTTCATACCACCTTTCATATGTATTCTTCTCGGTTTTATGACTTGTTAGATAGAAATTTCTGTTTTGATTTTCTTTGTGTAAAACCGAAACCATGAGTTAACTTTCTGATTTTTGGATGCTATTTTGATGTTCTTTTTAATGATTGATGTGTTTATGTGTGTTTGATTCTTGTTGATTGCCAATTTTATGGATTGATAATCTGATTTTGTTTTATAGATAACTTTTGCATGTTTTTGTTCTTTGAGTGCACGCTTAGGATGATTGCATGTAATTGGAGCTAGTAATTAGGTTCATGCGTTGTGACCCTAATTCAATATGGTAGTAAAGGCTTTGGACAAAGGTCGAAATCAGATTATGCATGTAATGAAAAGACTTGCTTTGAGTACTTGAATTTGCATGTTTATTGACTAAACTTTCACTTGCTCTTAATGATTCGAATGCATGAGATTATGAGTCGCTTCGATTGTGTGATACCTGCATTTGAAATATGTTGGATTAAGTGCGTTGCTTGATCAACTGTGTAAAGGGAAGTCATATAAGGGACATTGGGCGCTTGTAACTTTGTTTCTTGGTTGATATCGTTCCATGGTAATTAACAAGATTAAGGGATGCATGAATGGATTGATCTTGAATTGTTCTTAATAAATTGTTTTCCAAAAGTTCTTCTTTTCCCACCTTTGTATAGAAAACGTTTTTAATCTTTTTATTTGTTTTCGAAAATTTCTGTTTTCAATCTTCAAAAAACCCCCTATCTTTTATGTTATGTGTTTTTGTATATTTGTAAATAATTAAAATTAACTTAGAGTTTTTAGGTAGCATGTTAATATAAATAATAAATAAAATAAAAAATGTTTTTAAATTCGTGAATAGTGTCTCCGTGATTAGTAAATATGTGTTAGTGTTTTCTAGGAATTAATTTAGTGGTTTTTAGGGATTTGTTTTGTGTTTTTTAGGGATTGCTAAAATTTAGGGATTCTCTTGGTGTTTTTTAGGGATTTTGTTTTCTTAGAGATTAAGTCTTCAAATTAAATAATAATTAGTAATCCTTGTTGTATATGGATTCCCTAAGTGATATGGATTTGTAAATTGTGTATAAATAGGAGTGGGATTCCAAAACCTTTTCTAACTTAGTTTTCTCTCTTAATTTCGTCCTTGCCTATATATACTTGTATATCTTTGTTGTTTCTCTCATTCTTTTGCTCTCAAATTCGTGTGACATGTATGTGCTCTCTAACTCTTTGTTGTTTCTTTGTTTGTTTGAAAATTGTGTGTATATTTGTAAACTTGTAAAATCTTTTCGTGAATTTGTATATGATTGTTCTTTGGTTTCGTGACTTGTATATTCTTTGTTTTATTAATTTGTTCTCACATGTTAGCACCCTCAATCCCCGGTTTAGAACGATCCCTGCTTACTCTATACTAACGCTCGACATTTTCAGGGTTTAAATTGGCGAATGCTTTTGCACGTATCAATTTTTGGCGCCGTTGCCGGGGATTGAAAAGTCTTCATGTGATGAAAACGCCACTAAGGTATGATTTTGGTAAGGGATTATGAACTATTATGGAATAGGTGAAGTCTCTTTTGTTGACATTAGCCTTAACCCCTTATTAGCGCCTAATTTAGGTCTCTTAAGGTTGTGGGCGGCTTTTGTTAACACTTGAAAAATGTCTTGCACTTAATTTTTCCCTTATCTTAGTAAGCATAGCCTATGTGAGATGGTGTCTAGAAAGGGGACAACGTTCGTGACGGGTTTTGAATCCAGAAGGCAATCAAACGAGCGTAAACCACAATGTGGGAGTAGCTTGTGCCAAAATGGTTCTTACCTCTCGTGCTCGTCCTCCCCCACCTGACCATTTCAGTAAGGTTGCCCAACGGATTTGCGAAGAACTATGTGTGGAGACAAGGACTTGGGCCGCACGTCCAAAACAATAGTCCATGATGTTTTATTAAAGTCATATACTTAGACAATTTTCGAGAAAATTGGTTTTGGTAAGAAGAAAGTAAGTCATAACGGAATAGGTGAGGGTTCTTTTATTAATACTTGTCAAGCAACTTTCTTTATCAAGTAGGCGCACCTTAGTAGCCAGAGTGTCTAGGTTGATTGGATACGAGAAGTGCTGACAAAGGGTCTCGTCCCCTGTCAATCAAGTGAGCTGAGCTCCGCCAAAATCGTTCCTCTACTACCTGGCTCTGTGTGAAAAGAGTTACCAAAAGATTAAGGAGGGGAGACTTGTATTAACATTAGAATCTCTGGGCCGCACGTCTAAACTTTGACTTACAAATTCTCTTATTAAAGTTGATTATTTCGAAAGTTGTAAAAGATTGTAACTAACCACTATATAATTTTCGTTGGCCATGTGTATGAATGTATATATATGATGTTTTAAGCCTTACTATGAGGCGTTTGTGGGGCACAATGTGGAGGATGTACCCCTCCAAGAGGCGCCACAACCAGAGGAGTAAATGGAGGTACAAGTCTAGGCTGAAAGACTTTAAACATCAAGCGCTGCATGGGAGGCAACCCATTTCATCCGTAGCTGTGGAGGAGCCATCAACGCAGATTTGCTTTCTTGAACTCTTCCCTTCTCTTTTATTTTCGTCAACTTTTGTTTTTCTTTTAGGATTTGTTGCGTTATCTCTTATGCCATGCTTGATTGATGCTTTGTATGCTTTATACTTGTTTATACATTGAGGACAATGCATGATTTAAGTGTGGGGGAAGGGTTTAACGTTTCACTTTGTTTTTAGATAGCTAGTTTTGTGGTCTTAAAAAAAAAAAAAAAAACATTTATTTTCGTCACTTTATTAATACTAAAAAAAATCGTCACTGTTCAAAAAAATAAATAAATAAATAAATAAATAAAAACATTTATTTTCGTCACTTTATTAATACTAAAAAAAATCGTCACTGTTCAAAAAAATAAATAAATAAATAAAAAAATTAAAAAAAATATTTTTGTTTTTTGTTTTGTTTTGTTGTGTGATTGAGTCTTAGGATGCCCTTTTAACTGTCTAGGATGAACTTATATCTCTGAAATTAAGGCTAAAAGAGGATCACAAGATTGTGATAATGTGTGATGATATTCTTTGGTTAATTATGATTTATGAAAAGCATATGAATGTGTAGTAGATATGGTGCATGCGTAACTTTGGTACAGAATATGAATATGTGGAAGATAAGTTGTGATTCATAATAAACCCTAAGTGAGAATTTGAGCCATGTGCCCTTTCTTTGTGAGTGATTAATGGAAAAAATAAATTATACTCTTATTTTCTTGGCGATGATTTTGTTGATCTCATTATTCTTTCATCTTGATTGACTACATGCCATAGCTCTTTAATGGACTAGAGAATGCTAGAATTCATTGTTATGCTTGTTGAGACGTTTATGATCAATATATGGCCCTGATTCTGGAAATGATAAAGGTACTTACTTAGGATTTTCACCACCATTGCCAAATATAGCCTGTGTCCCCATTTGTGCCCGTCGTGGGACCCCCCTAGTTTAACCATTTTGAGCCTACATTAAACCTTTTCTTTCATCACCCTCGAAACTCCTTAAACCTTAACCCTAGTATAGTTATATCTTTACCCTTTGTTCTAAAGACTTAGTGGAGCATATTTTGAGACTTTGCTTGGAGTTTTGGTGTCAAGGATGCATTTTTGAAGACATGAAGAAGTTCAAGTGTGGGGGTAGACTTGTCCATAAGAGAAATTGTATGTAATTGCCGAAAGAAAAAGAAAAAAAAAGAAATCAAAAAAAAAAGAGAAAGAATTTTCAGCAATTAAAAGAAAAAATGTGTTAATATTGTTTAAGTTTTATGGATTTTAGTCCCCTATACTTAGTGGATTTGGAGTTTGTTTTAAATTGAAGGCCCATTGTTGAAGAATTTGGTCTTTGTCCTGTTCACACTTGTTCAAAAGAAGGTTAGAATGAAGTTTGGGCCCAACATGATGACACTTGGCCTTTTATAAGCCCAAGATGGAGGACATGACGTTTTGCTATACATGGTGGATTTCGAAGAAGAAGATAGTCTCTCTACATCTACAAGTGCTCTACTAGGTTTTTAGGATACTTTGTGATTTTCCTATCCCTTCGTTTCTTTTAACCTTAAGCCTTGGCCCCATTACAACCCTTAATTGTAAGACCTCTTTGATCCTTAAGATGGGACAGCCTTTGATGTGGAGATGAGTTATAACTGTTGAACTTATGGCTTGGGTTCATTCGTGCATGTAGTTGATATCTTTCATGAGATCTTTAAAAGAAATATATATATGCTTTCGTTTCTTATGTATGTGATCTACTTCGTAATCTTTCACATACCATTGAGTGATAAGCTTTTAAGCATGAGCCTTGAATCTGAGAGAAGAAAGAGTGATATATCCATGTGAGTTTTGAGTCATGACTTGTTCGAAATGTGTTGAGCTAAACCATCACCATTGTTTACTCCCAAGTCTTACATGCTTAAATGTGGATTATGTTTTGTAATTAGCTCTTGAATATCTTGAAGATGTGATGCTTGGTTAAGTGCTAATCTTGGTGACTTAAAAGTATGAGATTGCTGAGACAATATGTTAAAGGGCTTAGCAGTCATTTTGTCAGTCAACGCTAGAAGTCATTGTGTTTGTGACGTTTGTGTCTTGGTTTTTGTCTTTGATTTTCGTTTGAGTCTTCTTTGTGTTTTACGTTTTTGAGTCCTTGTGTTTTTCGTTTTCCATACTTAGTCTTTTCGTTGGTTTCTTTGTTTTTGTTTCTTAGTCTTTTTGGTTTGTTATGTTGATTTTGCTAAGGGACTAGCAAAAGCTAAGTGTGGGGGAATTTGATAGGAGCATAAAATGCGACGTTTATAATTTTTAAACCCTATATTTTGCTAAGTTATTTCCTTTATCTTGATCAATTTAACTTAGTTAGTGTTTTTACAGGTGTAAATGGAGTCTCAAAGTCCAAAAATGACTAAGGAAGGCACAAGTGGCGCAGGAATGGGAAGAAATGAAGAAATGGAAGTTCTCCCAGTTTGACTAGGAAAAGGAATCCTAGTTGAAGTAGGAGTCTGAAGCTGACTTGGACTAGGAGTTCTACTTGGACAAGGAAACCCAGTTATACTCAAATAAGGAAACCTAGTGTGATAAGGAGTCCCTGTGGGATAAGGATTACTCAAGAAGGTTCCGGAAGAGTGTGGAAGCATCTCGGAAAAGGAAGCAGTGTTCAACTAGGAAACCTACTTGCATATGGAGTTCTACTCATACTAGGAGAGCATTGGAACGTTCATGAAGAATCTAGAAGTCTCAAGAAGATCATATGCCGTGCACATGGAAGAGAAAGCAACAAGGAATTCGGATTTCAAAGCAATGTGGAGTTTGGATTTCTAGTTGAGTATGGATTGGAATTGCCGTGAGATTCTTGAAGGTTCTAGGGAGTTCTTGACGTTTCATTCTTCAAAAAAGGCGTGGAAGACATGTGAGAGGCATGTGATGTGAAGGAAAACCGAAGTGGACTTAAGTTGTGCTTTAAAAGTCAAATCCATTACAGATTCGGATTACTGCCTGTGCAGATCAGTCAACTTCAACGGAGCATAGAAAATCGCTCAGAGCTCAGAAAATTATGATCTTTATATGGTTGGAAAGCTACAGATGTCTAGTTTCCAGAAACTTTTACAGCTCGTCGATATCTATTTTCTAGAAGAAGTTATGGCCGTTTTAGTGGACTGAGGTCAATCCTGCCGGAAATCTGTCTTGTAACAAAGAAGTCCTAAATCAACACAACTTTGGAGAAACCAAGTAGAAACGAATTGGGAGTGCTTTGGACGTCTTCCTATATATACCTTGTGTGTATGACGTTCAGGGGAAGACACATTATTCTCCACAATTTCGTTTCTCACCGGTTTGCTCTTGAGTTTCAGGTTTTCGCATCTTGCAAGTTCCTAGCCGTGCCGTCCTCCATCTTTGCCATGATCTTCACTTTGTGCCGCCGCCTTGGATCTGCGTTGGACCTTGGGACGTAACTAAGGGTTGTTCATACCACCTTTCATATGTATTCTTCTCGGTTTTATGACTTGTTAGATAGAAATTTCTGTTTTGATTTTCTTTGTGTAAAACCGAAACCATGAGTTAACTTTCTGATTTTTGGATGCTATTTTGATGTTCTTTTTAATGATTGATGTGTTTATGTGTGTCTGATTCTTGTTGATTGCCAATTTTATGGATTGATAATCTGATTTTGTTTTATAGATAACTTTTGCATGTTTTTGTTCTTTGAGTGCACGCTTAGGATGATTGCATGTAATTGGAGCTAGTAATTAGGTTCATGCGTTGTGACCCTAATTCAATATGGTAGTAAAGGCTTTGGACAAAGGTCGAAATCAGATTATGCATGTAATGAAAAGACTTGCTTTGAGTACTTGAATTTGCATGTTTATTGACTAAACTTTCACTTGCTCTTAATGATTCGAATGCATGAGATTATGAGTCGCTTCGATTGTGTGATACCTGCATTTGAAATATGTTGGATTAAGTGCGTTGCTTGATCAACTGTGTAAAGGGAAGTCATATAAGGGACATTGGGCGCTTGTAACTTTGTTTCTTGGTTGATATCGTTCCATGGTAATTAACAAGATTAAGGGATGCATGAATGGATTGATCTTGAATTGTTCTTAATAAATTGTTTTCCAAAAGTTCTTCTTTTCCCACCTTTGTATAGAAAACGTTTTTAATCTTTTTATTTGTTTTCGAAAATTTCTGTTTTCAATCTTCAAAAAACCCCCTATCTTTTATGTTATGTGTTTTTGTATATTTGTAAATAATTAAAATTAACTTAGAGTTTTTAGGTAGCATGTTAATATAAATAATAAATAAAATAAAAAATGTTTTTAAATTCGTGAATAGTGTCTCCGTGAATAGTAAATATGTGTTAGTGTTTTCTAGGAATTAATTTAGTGGTTTTTAGGGATTTGTTTTGTGTTTTTTAGGGATTGCTAAAATTTAGGGATTCTCTTGGTGTTTTTTAGGGATTTTGTTTTCTTAGAGATTAAGTCTTCAAATTAAATAATAATTAGTAATCCTTGTTGTATATGGATTCCCTAAGTGATATGGATTTGTAAATTGTGTATAAATAGGAGTGGGATTCCAAAACCTTTTCTAACTTAGTTTTCTCTCTTAATTTCGTCCTTGCCTATATATACTTGTATATCTTTGTTGTTTCTCTCATTCTTTTGCTCTCAAATTCGTGTGACATGTATGTGCTCTCTAACTCTTTGTTGTTTCTTTGTTTGTTTGAAAATTGTGAGTATATTTGTAAACTTGTAAAATATTTTCGTGAATTTGTATATGATTGTTCTTTGGTTTCGTGACTTGTATATTCTTTGTTTTATTAATTTGTTCTCACATGTTAGCACCCTCAATCCCCGGTTTAGAACGATCCCTGCTTACTCTATACTAACGCTCGACATTTTCAGGGTTTAAATTGGCGAATGCTTTTGCACGTATCAAGCCTTTTCTGCCTCCACCTCACCCCTTGAAGCCCTCCACACCAGGAGTCTAGAACCGGCGCCAGAACAATCAGAACCGGCCGGAAACTTACCGAACCGGCCACCGGAAGTTCCAAACCACCCGCAGCAAATACTCCACCGGTTCACCACCTTTCGAACCTCCGATTTCTACCAAATTTTTCCAACAGAAGCGCTTCGATCCCAGGATTCAGGAACCGGAGGAAAAATACTGAATACCGGCCTAAAAGTTACTAAACCGGCCGACTGAACCTCATGCAGAAAAACCGGCAGAAGAAAAAAGAAAAAAAGAAAAAAAAGGAGGAGGCAGCCCAAGTCGCAGCCCAGGATTCAGACCAAGCCACAGCCCAGAAGCCAGTTGGCAGAGAAAAAAAAGAAAAGAAAAAGGGAAGCGGACCGGCTCAAGAGAGAAGACTTGGCCCACTGACGCAGCCCACAGACACGTCAGCTCCGGCGACTTTTCCGACCACCTCCGGAGACTTTTCCGGCCACTTTCCGGAGACTTTTCCTGTCACTTTCTGGCGGTTTTTTCCGGCCAAATTTTTCGGCAACCTATTTCAAGGTATTTATACTAAAAGTTCCCCCCTTTTTTTTGAGTTTTTATTCAATTTCTCTTCTTTTTCTCGAGGACTTGCAAACTCTCTTCTTCTACCCACCTTTCTTCATCATAGGGGAGACCTAATTAAGCCGAACTGTGAGGGTTCGTGCTCACTCCAAGCTTGGAGCTTGTTGAGATCTCCAAACTTAGAGTTTGTAGAGAATTTATGATCGACCACTTACGTCATTGTTTCGATCTAATCCAATACCTCTTGGAATTGAATTTCTTGGAAGCGATTACACTTAGAAATTCCTAATTTTTTGAGAGCGATTACACTAATAAATTTTATATGTTTTCGTGGTAGCTTTTTCCGCTCCGAAACTAACCATTTTTCTTGTTCTCTTTCAGGATGAGTAATCTGAACAAATTGGACTTTACTCCATTGGGAACAACTGGCTCTGGATATCACAGGTGGGTTCGTGATTGATAGGAGCATTTTAATGCGACCTCATATTTACTTAGTTATTTCCTTAAATAAATCCTTCTAGTTTAGGAAAGTTACTATTTTTAGTAATAGTTTCTATTTTCAGGTCCTATGGAGCAAACAAGTTGAAATGAGCTCAAAAAGAGAAAGAAAAGCTAGAGGATGTTGGAGAGAGCTGAGACAAGGCACAAGGACTGCATAAATGAGCTGAAACGAAGAAATGAAGTTTTCCTGGTCCAGCCAGGAAATCCTGTTTCAACCAGGAATCCTGTTCAGAAAAGGAAACTTTGTCAAAGCAAGACTCCTAAGCCAACCAGGAAGCACGTTCGGAACAATGAAGAAAAATGACGTTGAGAGAAGAGTCCTGGAGGCACTAGGAGACTATAAGGCGTGAAATGACACATGGAGTCCTAAGAACCTTCTAGGTTAATGTGGATTTCGGCAAAATGGTGAAAGCCCAATTAATTTTGGGTTGTTGGACGTAAGGAAGATATTTTTGGGAATTAAATTTGATTTTGCCATGGGAAATCATGAAGATAACGTGAAAAATTAGAAGAAAATCAAGAAAATGACGTTGCGATATGCTTCGGAGAGTTTCAAGGGATTGTGCAACAAGAAAAGGCTCAAAACAAGTCTAGATTCGTTCCTCAATTTCCTCAAGATATTTTGGACGAAAATAAAGAATAAAATCTGCATTTTGCCGTGAAAATCAAGAGCAAATCACGGGGAGACGTTAAAGATAAGGCCATGGAGAGATTTAAGGGAGAAAAGGTCCAAAATGAGTCTAGATACATTGTCTAGGTTCATTCCTATATATTTGGCCGAAAATTGTGAATAAAATCAGATTAATTCCTTGGAAATTCGGCAAATATATATATTAAAGGATTATGGACTTATTTTGGAGCTTTTTGATTGGTTAGATGACACAACAGAGCTGACGTGGCGCTGTGTGATTGGTCAAAGTTGTGTGGCAGTATTGGATAATTCCTTTGAAAATTAAAAGAAGGATCATGAAGCTTGGCCGTCCCCTATATAAACCCCCCTATGCTTGACGTTAAAAACACAGATTCTCATTCAGAAATTCTCCATAACGTCATAAGCTCTCCCTCTCTCTCCACTCTCTAGTTTCAAGTTTTGCGTTTTCAAGCAAGGAGAGGAAGAAGAAGAAGGAGCCGTGAAGATCTACCTCCATCATCCACCTTGAAGACTTGCTTCCAAGATTCAAGATTCCAACGTTCAAGCTCTCCATCTCCATCTCCACTCACGGTGTAATTCGTTCTTTTTCCTTGTAATCACTTTTGATTTCCTTGTTTGATTTCGTATGAACTTGTTTCTAGTTAACAATAACGTTTAGGGCAAAGTTTAAGCCCAATTTCTATGTTTAAATAAAGTTTTCGAATTCCATGATTGTGATTCTAAGTTGCTTATGTGAGTTTGTTCGATTGAATTTGCTTTATTAATAGTTTTGTGAACCTAGATCGAAAGTAGTAAATGCTTTGGACAAAGGTCGAATTCAATTGAAGAGGATTGCAAATAGATGAACTTATTCATACTAGGTTGTGCACTTAAGTTGATAACCTTTCTCTATGCTTCTTGCGTTGAACATGTCTTGATTGGCTAGCTTTCTAGACTTTGATTGCATGTTTAATAGGATTGATCTAGGTGCTTTCACTTAGGTTAATTAGTAAAGGAAAGTAAATTATGGGAAATCATTTGCTTCGAATGTTTCACATGATCAACTTCTATCTCATGACTTAGATGATCAATTGTAGGATTTGAATCGACTTTGATCATATGGAATTGGTTTTGATTTTTGATTCTTACGTTTCCTTCTTGTATATGTGTTTTTATATTTTCTTTATTTTAATTTTCGAAAACCTATTTCCTAAACCCCCTTTTATTTCGTTACTTGTATATACTCTTTTCGTAAATTTATACTTTGCATTTTTATTAATTTTTTTATTTGTTTTAAATGACAGGTGTACCCTCAATCCCCGGTTAGAACAATCCCTATTTACCATATACTAACGATGACATTTTTCAGGGTTAAATTGCTCGTTTACTTTTTAGCGTAACCAATTTTTGGCGCCGTTGCTGGGGATTGAAAAATCACTTGTTAAATTGTGAATATTTGTTGTATATAATGTTTTCGAAACTTAGTTTAATTAATTACTTAGGTTGTTATTTATGTTGTTGAACACAAATTTTAATTGTAAGTTGTAAATTGAGAGGAATAGGTGAAGTCGCGTTTGTTAATATTGGCCTAAACCCCTTATTGGTACCTAGTTCAGGTCCCTTAAGGTTGAGGGCGGTCTTTATTAACACTTGTTGAACTGTCTTCACACTTAAGGCCTTTTTCATCTTAGTAAGTATAGCCTATGTAGGATGGTGTCTAGGAAGGGGACAACGTTCATGACGGGTTTTGGATCCAGAAGTGCTTGCAAATGGGCCTAAACCACTATGTGGGAGTAGCTCATGCCAAAATGGATTCTGCCTCTCATGGTCGCCCTCCCCTACCTGGCTATTTCAGTAAGGTTGCCCAAAGGATGCTAAAGGGACTTTGTGTCTAGGCAACTATACTTGGGCCGCACGTCCACTTGATTTACCGCTTGGAATTAGATTCGATATCAATAATATTTATAACAAAAGAAAATGTTGTGATACACTGTAGTACCCCGGAAATTCGTTATTATTTTTCGAGGATTTTCCAGAATCTAATTTGTGGTTATTGGACGGTTTTGTGGCTCATGGATGGAGCGGAAGTGTTTCGGATGAATAATTATTCGAAGAATTTGGTTTTAGGGGGGTTGCAAAGGTTGACTTTTATTCGTTAGGTTTCTCCGAAAACTTCCTTCACGAAAGTCGTAAAGCGCGTCGATACGAGTTCGTGGATATGCGGAATGCGGAAATCGGAGTTCATATGAAGAAGTTATGGCCGTCGGAAAAAGTTTCCATTTTGGTATATATGGGATTTTTCCGGAAATTATTTCAGAAAATACCAACTTTCCATTTTCGGAAAGTTTTCTCTCTCCTCTCTCCCGACCTCAGTTTCGCCCAGCCAACTTCGGCGGCTTCGTTCTCCGCCGTCCGGCCACCATAGGCCGTGATTTTTGTCCCTATTTCTTCGCCTCACTCCCATCTAGCATCCTGTGAAGTTTTACTGTGTGGGAGATCTGTGCACGACGCTACAAGGCCGAGAAGTCGCACGGTGGAGCTGCAAATCGTCCAGATGGGAGATCACGTTTCCGGCCACCATAGCCGGTGATCCTTGGGGGCTTTTGAAGCCCAGAGGACGTAGATACTCTCCACAAAACGGCTTGCAACGATTTGATCTGTGGAGATCGAATTTTGAAGTTTTTGAAACTAGGGTTCATCGGATCTGTCGACTTCCAAGGTAAAATTCAATCTTTTGGCTTTTAATCTGACTTTGGTGTAGTTATGAAAAGTGAATTTGGAGTCGAAATGAAGAACTTTCATGTTGTGAGTTTTGTCAAATTTTGACTTTGGATGGGCGGCGGCGCCGACACTGTGGTGGTGTTTTCCGGCAGCTTCTGGCCACCCCTGGGACAATTTCTGTTCCTGATTTCGATCTACTCGTCGATACGAGCATTTCGATATATTGTTTGTAATTTTTGAAAATCGTATGAGCAAGTTATGAATTTTCAAAGTTTAGGGTTTTCGGTTCGATCGATGTTCGATCCGTGAGGATTTGGCCGTCCGATCGACTTCTAGTTTTGATTTATTGATCGTACGACTGTCCTGATGACATTGTGTGGTCATGGGTGACGATCCGACCGCTGGATCTTAGTATAAGTGTGTTTTATGAATTGTGCGCTAAGTGAAATATCGTATTTGATTAGGTGATTGACGGATTTGTATTGGACGGACGGTTGTGATTGTGATTTTGTGCTTGTCTCGATTTGTGTGAAGACGCAGCAGGATTTGGAGGTGAGTAAATCTCACGGTGTTTCGGTTGATAATTAGTTATGTTTTATTTTAGTAGATTTAATTGTTAGCATGAGAAATCGTATATATCAAATGAAATTATTTGTTTTAAAATATATGAACTTGATCGACAACTGTTCTTGGGTAAGTTAAAACAATGTTTTGATATAAAATGATTTTTGAGAAGTATAATTTATGAACTATAGTTGGTATTAGTGGTCATTCCTGCGTGAATGACTTCGTATGTATATATATATATATATATATATATATATATATATATATATATATATATATATATATATATATTTACGTGGAATATATATATGGATGGTGTGGTATTGTGTGAAGTATAATAATTGTGATTTTATTCGGATTATTATATTGGAGCATTTACTCTTGTCGGAAATGTGAATTGTTGATTTATTTGTGTAGAAGAGTCTTTGAAGTTTTGATTTGGTTTTAGATTGTAAAACCAAGTATTGTAAAGAGTACCTTGTGTTGTGGGGTAACTGGGTTGTTTGCGTGCGGTCATGGTGGTAACTAGGTTACGGCATCATGAGTACGTAGTCTGTGGTATGCGTACGGTCATGGTGGTAACTAGGTTACGACATCATGAGTACGTAGTCTGTTGTATGCGTGCGGTCATGGTGGTAACTGTGTTACTGCATCATGAGTACGTAGTTTTCGAGGAATGTTGCTGATGTTCTTTCTTTAATTTATACATGAGATTTGGATTTCTATGAATTGAATTGTTGTTTTATTGTAATCTCCTTAACTAAGTTATATGCAGGGATTACTGTCTTTTGTATTGTTTGTTTTAATGTAATTTCCTGAACTAAACTATACGCAGAAATTGCTATGATTTGAATTGTCTGATTTTAGGTGATCTCCTGAACTAATTCTCTATGCAGGGATTACTAATTATTTACCTAGTGTGATTGTATGTTTGGTTGTGCTTTGTGGAGTTAAATGTTGTTGCTTTAATTTATCTCACGAGTTGAGAAATTATAAGCATGAGTGACATGAGTCATTTTAATTGAGTTTATTCATACGGGCTTAAAAAGCTTACCGGGTTTGTTGTTTGCAATCCCGGTGCACTATTCTATGGTGTAGCGGTTATTCCTGCAGGTGAGGACCACCAGGGCTGAGTACGAGGGCGTGGAGTGCAGCAGTGTTAGGTTTATAACCTATTTTGTTAGCGTACTGCTGTTTTTGGTATGCTCCTTGTGAGCGTGTACATTTGTATATTAGATCTCTCGAGTTTTGTATACACTTGTTGATGTGATATTTGACTTAAGTGATCGAGTCTTTATTGACGTTTTGTTGTTGCTCAGTTTTATTTGAAAAAGTTTCTAAGTATTTCAGGCATTTGGTTAAGTTTTCGCGTTTCGGATTCGAATATCTTTATTTGAAATTCAGGGCGTGACATACACTAAGGTATATTGGATAAAACATAGTCTTGAAAAAGGGTAGCTGTTTCAGTCCCATTGCACATCGAGACTCCCTGTTCCCGTACCTAAGTGTTGAAAATAAATTAAATTGTAAAAGGAAAAAGAAATACTTGTGAATACTCTATACGTGTAAATTATTGTGTTGTTTCACACTTTATACTGGTAAAAATTGTGACGTTTTATACTTGTGTTTTGTAAAAATTTTGTACATTATACTTTTATTTTATACTTACAATTCTTTGTTTTATTGTAAATACTAATTTGTATTTAATTCTTGCCTTCAGATCCTCTATGAATGACCGAGCCTTATAGTCATACCCCACTCTCTGAGATCACTGCAAGGATCGAAAGACTTAAGAACCCTAATTACTGGGGCCCTTCACAAAGTCCTTTGAAATCTTTGCAACTCGAGCCACACGAGGAGGAATCTGTGATACGCTCTGAGCAAGCGCATAATTTAACCCTGAAATATCGTTAGTAGTATAAGCAAATAGGGATCGTTCTATTCCGGGGATTGAGGGTACACCTGTCATTGTCAAACAATTAAAACAATTAAAATTAAAACAAAGTATAATATTCACAAAGATATTCACAACTATACACATTTTACACGAAAAGGGGGATTTTTAGTTTTTGATTTCTAAAAATTAAAACTAAGTTAACAAAACAATTAAAATGCAAAAACATAAAAATACGAATGGAATGAGAGAACAAAGATCAAAATCGAAACTTATGATTAAAATTGATTCAAACCCTAATATTATTCATCTAAGTCATGAGAAAGGAGTTGATCATGTGAAACGTTAAAAGCAAACAATTTCCCATTTTTTTACTTTTCAATGCTAATTAATCTAAGTGAAAGCACAAAGACTAATCCTATCAAACATGCATTCAAGCCCTAGAAAGCTAGTCAATCATGACATGTTCAACGCAATAAGCACCTAGAAAGGCTATCAACTCAAGTGTACAACTTAGTATGGAAAAGTCCACCTAATTGCAATTCTCTTTAATTAAATTCGATTTTTGTACAAAACCTTTACTACTTTTCGATTCAAGAACACATAACCAAAAAGTTGATTCATGTTCTTAAATTGTAGCACCATTCATATCGAAACCCTAAGTGTTTGCAACCACATAAGATTAAAATACAAAAGATATCTATAACGCAAATTTAATTAAACAAACCCACATAAGCAACTCTCGAAGAACAATAATATGAATCTGAAAATTTCATTCAATCATAAAAAATTCCAGAAATTAATATTCGTTCAAACACATATGTCAACTAGTTCATAACCAACGAAATTCAAAGCAAAGGTTACAAAGAAGAGGTCGAATTACAACGTGAGATGAAGATGGTGACGAACGAATGATGTGGTGGTCTCTTGAATCTCGAAAGCAAGCTTCAAGGATGGTGGTGGATGATGATGCTCACGGCAATTCTTCTTCTCCCTTGGCCTTGCTTGAATTCCGTGGAGATGACTAGAGGATGGAGAAACTCACGGCTATGCTAGAGGTTTTCTGATTTTTTTTCTAAAGTGTATAATGTAAAGGAGGGGACCTTAGACGTTGAGAATGAGAGAGTATATATAGGGGACGGCATACTTGGTCTCCAAGCCGTGAGTTTTCTGATTTTCTTCCAAGGAATTAAATTAATAATTCCACATAGCTTCCACCAATGAGAAATTGCCAAGTAAGCCCTAGTGTGTCATTCAACCAATCATAAAACTCCAAGAAGATATCCTAATATATTCTTGCCGAAATTCCTTGAATATTTTCTGATTTTCTTCTTGATATTTCGGCCAAAACTTGCTTAGGGTTTCTAGGAATGAATTCTTTCCATAAACTTCACCCTAGAAAATCTCTTGTGTAATCTTTTATTCTTCTTTTGATTTTCACGCCACCTTCTCTCTCTCCCCTTTGGTTTTCACGGCAAAACATCTTTAGGGTTAGGGTTTTGCGTCACAAACCCTAATGTCATGGGCTTTGATGGGCCTTGATCCATTTTGCCGAAAATCCATAGAGTTCTTGGGCCTCGTTGCTTCATCTTCAAGCCTTCTCATTTTCCAACGCAAAACATATTGTTTTTCCATTTCTTTTTCATAGTTGCGTTGGAAACTTGCTAGGGAAGCCTTCCTCCATTTCGTAGGATTTCCTGGTTGGACTAGGAAAGCTTATTTCTTCATTTCTGCTCAAATGTGTGGGCCGTTTTCTCTCATATTTGTTCGTCTTGATGTTCGCATGCTCCTCTTTCCATTCGTGCGTTCATTTCCACTTTTTAGCTCGGAGGTCCTGAAAATAGAAACTGTATTAAAAATAGAAACTTTCTAAAATTGAAAAATAGAAACTTACTAAAAATGAAAAATAGAAACTTTCCTAAACTGAAAATGGAAACTTGCCAGAAATGAGAAATGAAAACTACAAAATGGAAACTTTCTACAATAAGGATCTTTCCCAATCAAAGAATGGAAACTTTCCAAAAACAAGGATTTTTCAAGGAAATGGCGCAGAAAAATGTAGAGAAATGCAATTAAAACGTCGCATTAAAATGGTCCTATCAATCTGAAGGATCGACATCTCCACCATCACAAGAGTTATCTGAAGAAGAACAAGAAGACGAGGAAATGGGCTTAAACACAAATCAATCCATTAGGGAACTGTCTGCATCCGTGGTTCAAGGAGGACTTCCTACGAGCATCGTGTACCCTGCTGCTGCAGAAGGAAGGACTGCGGATTTTGAGCTTAAGAGTGGATTATTGCGTAGGCTCCCTGTGTTTCATGGCCTTAGTGTGGAGGACGCTAACAAGCATCTTCGAGAATTCCAGTCTGTGTGTACGACCATGCAACCACAAGGAGCTGAAAAGAATATCCTAAAGTTGAAGGCCTTCCCTTTCTCCCTAGCTGACAGAGCCAAAGATTGGCTATATGAGCTTCCTCCTGGGCGCATTACATCATGGGACGCCATGATGAAAGCTTTCTTCGAAAAATACTTCCCAACTTCAAAGGTTATTATGCTGAGGAAGAAGATCAGTGGTATTGAGCAAGCCAAAGATGAGTCCTATGCCGCCTATTATGAGAGGTTCAAGTCCCTCCTCGCCCAATGTCCTCAACACCAAATGAAGGACGAGAACTTACTCACATGTTTTTACGAAGGACTCTTGCCCTTAGAAAGGCAAATGCTTGATGCTGTAGCTGGAGGAGCCTTTGTGGACAAATCACCTGCTGCTGGGAAGGAACTCATTGCTAATCGTGCCCTAAATGCCCAACAGTATGAGGGTGTGAGGCAAACCACTCGTAGGGTAAATGAGGTAAGCACTAGTCCTGCTATTGAGGATAAATTGAACAAACTCACCCTTGTTGTGAATCAGGTTGTGAGCACTCAAGGACAAGGAAGAGCCTCTACTTATGGGGTATGCTCTAACTAAGGACACCCTACGGATCAATGTCCTCAACTAATTGAGAATGGTGGGTGGGAGTCTGTGAATGCCATAGGAGGATACCAAGGGAGTCAAGGGGTGCCCCAACGTCCAAGGTATGACCCATATTCGAACACCTATAACCCTAGCTGGAGAGATCACCCCAACTTCAAGTGGACCAATAATGACAATATTCAGAACCCTCTTGGTGGCAGTTTCCAACGTCCTCCATGCTTCTTTCAGAGGCCTCAGGTCCCTCAAAACTTTGCTTCTAATTCAAATAATTTTTCCAATCCCAATTATGATAAGATTATTGAGGCACTAACCAATTCCACTCAAGCCTTGGTTCAAGGACAACAGAACCATAACATGGACATTGCAGACCTCAAGAAGCAAATGGGACAAGTGGTGGACTTCATGACCAAGTTTCTAATACGCTAAAAGTAAGCGCGCAATTTAACCCTGCAAAATGTAGTTGTCAGTATAGAATAAGTAGGGATCGTTCTAACCGGGGATTGAGGGTACACCTGTAATTGCAAAAATAAGTAAAGAAAAGAATTAATAAAAATACAGAGTAGAAATTTACAAAAAGAACATATACAAATAACGAAATAAAAGGGGGGTTTAAGAATTAGAGTTTTGAAAATTAAAATAAATAAAAGAAAGAAAATATAAAAACACATGTACAAGAATGAAACGTAAGAAACAAAGATCAAAACCAATTCCATACGATTAAACTCAATTCAAACCCTATAATTGATCATCTAAGTCATGAGAAAGAAGTTGATCATGTGAAACATTCGACGCAAATGATTTCCCATATTTTACTTTCCTTTACTAATTAACCTAAGTGAAAGCACCTAGATCAATCCTATTAAACACGCAATCATAGTCTAGAAAGCTAGCTAATCAAAACATGTTCAACGCAAGAAGCATAGAGAAAGGTTATCAACTTAAGTGCACAACCTAGTTATGAATAAGTTCACCTACTTGCAATCCTCTTCAATTGAATTCGACCTTTGTCCAAAACCTTTACTACTTGTGATTTTGGTTCACAAAACTATCAGGTGAATCGTTTACCTAAATCTAGCACCAATTACATGCAAATCCTATAAGTGTCGATCCAAATAAGATAAACATATAAAAGTTTTCTATCAAGCAAATTCAATCGAACAGACTCACATAAGCAACTTAGAATCACAATTATAGAATTCAAAAACTTTATTTAAACATAGAAATTAAGCTTAAACTTTGCCCTAAACGTTATTGTTAACTAGAAACAAGTTCATACGAAATCAAACAAGGAAATCAAAAGATTACAAGGAAAAAGAACGAATTACACCGTGAGTGGAGATGAAGATGGAGAGCTTGATGGTTGGATCTTGAATCTTGGAAGCAAGTCTTCAAGGTGGACGATGGAGGATATGATCTTCACGGCTCCTTCTTCTTCTTCCTCTCCTTGCTTGAAAACGCAGAACTTTGCAACTAGAGAATGGAGAGAGAGAGAGAGCTTATGACGTTATGGAGGATTTTTCTCAATGAAAGTGTGTTGAAAACGTCTAGCATAGGGGGGTTTATATAGGGGGACGGCCAAGCTTCATGATCCTTCTTTTAATTTCCCAAGTAATTAATCTGATAATGCCACACAGCTTCGACCAATCACGTAGCGCCACATCAGCTCTGTTGTGTCATCCAACCAATCAAAAAGCTCCAAAATCAATCCCTAATATATTGTTGCCGAATTTCCCATGATTTAATATGATTTTATTCACAATTTTCGGCCAAATATCTAGGTATGAACCTAGACAATGTATCCGGACGCATTTTGAACCTTTTCTCCCTTAAATCTCTCCATGGCTTTATCCTTAACATCCTCCCCTTGATTTTCTCTTGATTTTCATATTAAAACTGCAGATTTTAATTCCTTAATTTCGACCAACATATCTTTGAGGGAATTGAGGAATGAATCTGGACTTGTTTTTGAGCCTTATCTTGTTGCACAATTCCTTGAAACTCTCCCAAGATTTTCTCAACGTAATCTCCTTAATTCTCTCATTGATTTTCACATTATCTCCATCATTTCCCATGGCAAAAATCAGATTTAATCTCCCATAATATCTCCCACGTCATCTTCAAGTCATGTGGTCTCCTAATGCCTTCAGGGTTCCTAGCCTCATCAGGATTCCTACGTTGACTGGGATTCTTAGTTGGACCAGGAAAACTCCATTTCTTCATTTCAGCTCATTTCTGCATCCCTTGTGCCTTGCCTTTGTCATCTCCAATGTCTCACATCCTTCATGTGTCTTTAAGCTCTTTTCCTTGTCATTTATTCCAATGTACCTAGAAAATAGAAAATAAATTAAAAATGATTAAGTAAAGGAAATAACTAAGAAAAATATGAGGAAATAATTATTAAAACGTTGCATAAAAATGCTCCTATCAGTTTCACGAAACTGGTAAGCTTCCGAGCAACACAATTCCAAACCCAAAGGGAGGCTTTGAAGGCCCAACCAACTGAGGACAAGAGGAAACCACGTCTAGGCTGAGAAGACGTTAAAACCAAGCGCAGCTTGGCAGGCAACCCAATTCAGAATCCAATCAGATTTGCTTTCTCTATCCTTACCTTTTATTTTTCGATTTTGTTTATTTGTTTTAGTATTTATTTTCATAAATTCCATTCCTATATGCTTATTTGTTTCATTGCGTGCTTATAATTGATTACATTGAGGAAAATGCAATATTGAAGTGTGGGGGAAGGGATTTATATTTTGAGTTATATATTGAAAAATACAAAAAAAAAAATCCAAAAATGTCAAAAAAAAAAAAAAAAAATTTCGTTGCTTTTATTTATTGAGTCAAAATGATTTTTGGGTGAAATATTTTCTTCATCGTAGGCGCATCTATTAAGGCGTGATGTCTAAGGTCTGGTTTGGATCCGAGAAGTGCTAGCAAAAGGTCTCGTCCCCAGCTAAACAAGTGAGCTGAGCTCCGCCAAAATCCGTCCCCTCCTTACCTGGTCACGTCCCAAAGGAGTTACCAAAAGGAGAAAGGAAATAGCCCTAGTCCATGGTGCGGCTTAAATAGCCTCACAATTTAACCCTGCAAAATGTAGTTGTCAGTATATGATAAGCAGGGATCGTTCAGTCCGGGGATTGTAGGGTACACCTAGACAAAAGGTCAATTAACAAATAAAAGAATAAAATGGGGGTTTTGAGATTTGGTTCCTAATCTACTTAAAATAAAAACAAAACAAATAAAACTATATACAATGATCGACTTCCCTAACCTAGACCAATACCACTCAGAAATTCATTTCAACATGCTACAAAACTGTGCCCATCTTGAATGCATAGATAAGAGCCCAAATGAAAAGCCTCAGCGGATCAATCCATTTATCTGATTCGTTCTAATGTAGGCTTGGATCGGAAAAGTCCTTACCAAGCCTAATACTACTAATTTTCGAAAACACTCAGCGTAATTCTCTTAACTAGTAGTATTATCTAACCCTCGAATCAACTCACACGTGCAAATTAACCATTACACATAGAATTTAACACGTAATTTCCAGAATCATTTAATCATTAAAGCATGATTTTTACCACTTTTTAGAACTAATTACTACTTGTTTAACTCAGCGCCTTAACAAATAACAATTACCCTTGGCAAATTAAGCAAACACACAAGAATACTCAGCGTGATTCTAGCATGCAAACTTATTAACCTAACTCTGAAAATTACCTAAACACGTAAAAGGGCACAAGATTGTGACATGCATCATCAAAGAATTCTCGAAATTAACTCAATAATAAACTGAAAATCTCAAAAATATTAATAAAAATATTCTAAAAATCTCATGTCTCCAATTACACAACTCGCAAATCCAAACACACAAAACCGAAATAAAAATTGTAAGTAGAGTCATAGTTACACTTTGAAGCTTTCCTCAGCGGCTTGGCAACAAGGTGATGAACTCGTCTCTGCTATGGTGGTGGAGCGTCCTTGACTCAGCGTGACAGGACCCGCCCCGGATTTCACCCTGAAATCCGAAGTGACCCTGCGGGGCCCACCTTAGAAGAAATTCTACCAAAAATTTGGCGGAACTTCCCCTAAAATGGGCAACCCAAACCTGTAGGGAACATTTACACTTCTCAATCGAATCATCCTTATGCTCCTGGAGCCACCCTGCTCCCCAAATCAACATCAATCTCCAATTCACAAAACACATATCTCAACTTGAATAACATAAATCCTATAGGTAATCAGAGCAATTCAAACAGAAAGGTATATGAGGAAAACCTAATTCAAAGGCAGATGCGGAAGCCATGCTGCTGACTATGCCTCAATTTCGTGTACGCCCGACCTCAACTAATTCGCCTGCAAACTGGGCATTTGAAACCGAAGGGCCCAGGGGAAAAGTATTGGAAACACGTTAGTGTGAGTGGACAAAAATAAACAATTCTAAACGAAAGAAATTTTATACTTTCCCCATTTATTTCCTTAAAAACTCTCGATGCATGCAACGATTTAGAAAACAAATCACGAGAAGCTCCGCTCAAGAAAAACCGACTAGCCCCGCTAGTCAGAAATAACTGAGAAAAAAGGTCGAAACTCCAATACTCAACAGGATAAGACCAGCCCCGCTGGTTACACGGAAATCAGACTAGGCCCCGCTAGTCGAGAAATAATAGGATATGGGGAAGATATATCACCATACGGGTAATGGAGCCTCCCAGGCTCTACCTATCCTCGACTGCCACTCACACATAGATTGTGCGAGGAGGAGAACTAATAACCTCAACTTCCACTCACACATAGATTGTGCGAGGAGGAGACCAAATAACCTCGACTGCCACCCACGTGAGGAGGAGAATAAATCACCTCTACTGCCACTCACCAACACAAAGTAAGTGAGGAGGAGAATAAGCTACCTCAACTGCCACTCACCAACACAAAGTCGGTGAGGAGGAGACCTAATCACATGACCCGCGTATGGTGAGGAGAAACCATCGAAAACCAGTAAATCCGTAAATCCATAAGGCTTCTCCAAAATCTCTCAAGATAAAATCCATGTATTCAACGACGTGACCCCGCACGCCAAGATAGTCTCGAAATCATAAACAAATGGGCGAGAATTAATAAATAATTATAATTTCTTTAGGAAATCCCATTTCTGATAATATTCCAGAAAAATCTCGAAATCATCATTAAGGCATTCCCAATGCCAAAACCAAAAGTCGATAAATATATAAGAAAATCCAACTCCATCGAAACTCATCTCTAGAATCTTCCAGGAACTTAAATCGGCAATTAGAAATATACTTAATTCCGGAAAATTACCTCGGAAATAAGCAATTGTCAAATAATATTATAAATCATAATCAACCTTTGAAACTCGTTGTCGAGAGCGACTCCACGAGATAAACCGAGATCGAATTTCCGAAAATCAAATCATTTGCTCAATAAGTAATATGATTAAAACTAGAGCATTATTTAAGAAAATAAATGCATGCATCAATATTTAAAAAATAAAAGTCCACTCACAGGTGAGTCTCGCAGCTAATCCTGCTGCCTACCCGTATCCCCTCGCTCAAGGGATCAATCCGTCCTGTAGCGAATGGACAGGATATAATTAACCATAGTAAGGAAATAATCTCAAAATCAAAACTCATTCCCTATGGAGTTAGTATTCGTTACTCATAAATTCTTATAAAATCCCACACTTCAATTTGGGATTAAATTCTTGAATACGGAATTTCCTTAACAATTCGACATCCTCACTAAATCTTAAATCATCGCAAGGATTGATTCGATAACTTAGTCAATTTAATTTCAATTCCTTAACCATAAATAACCACCAAATTATAACACAACTCCTTTTCCAAAATTTCCACATTCTTTCATAATTTCCCTTTTCAATCCACAATCACTTCTCCAACTTTCCAACACATTAATTCAATACTAAACTATAACCAAGAGCATTTTAACCCACAATATTCAAAACAACCTTTACCAACATCAAATTTCCAAGAAACCTCAAACCAAACAACCTCAAGCCTAAAACAAGTTCAAAATAATCACAACAACACACCCATCAACTTCCATACCTGCAACAACAACCAAAATCAAGCAGAAAAGGCCGGAGAAATCAAACAAAAACCAAGAACCCGACAGTTACTGTTCACACGCTCAAACACCTTCAAATCTTCCTCCATAGATCAAAACAAGCTGCAACATGGTTAGGAACACGTTCAGCACCTCACCAACAACCAAAACCCTCAAGGAATCCGGCCGGAAACCGCCGGAAACCGGAGATCAAAGCAAAACCCGATTTTCCCTTTTTTTGAAATCCCTCACCAATTTCTTCTCAAATCAAGGCTACCCAAATCAGAAATCTTACCTTAGATGCAAGAGGAGGAAGAGAGGATCCTCTAATGGCCGGTGGTGCGGACGGTGGCGGTGATTTCGCCGGAAATGGGTTCCGGTTTCGCAGCAAGGAAAGGAAAGAAAGAAGAGAAAAAGAAGAAAGAAGGAGGGGGGGGGGGGGGCTGGAATCGGGTTCTCCCGATTTCACTCTCTCTCTCTCTCCTTTTTTACCCACTTTCCTTTAAAATAATAGGGAAATAATAACCATAATAGTAAATTTCCATTTTTGGTCATAACTTTTCCGTAGAAACTCCGATTTAAACAAACTACGTGTCCACGAACTCGATTTTTCATATTCTACGACATTCTCAAGGAAATTTCCTAATTTACCGGACTAAAGAAAAAGTCACTCTTCGGTCAATAACGGTAAAATTTAACTAGTAAAAATTTTAAGGTACGGGGTATTACACAGCGCCTAAGAACTTCGTAGAATGATGGATGGATGGTGGTCACGGTCTTGTGAGTGATGGAAGTGTAAGGAGTGAATTGGGCAGAGTCTCGGAAAAGTTTTTGGCCAGGAAGTGATGAAAATTCTGTTCTAGATGTTGCCTATTTATAGGGGAGCATTGGTTGGCTTTTGTCGATCATACCCTTCATCATTTGGACGGATGGGATTGCATCATAATTCTTTTAATTTCCCAACTGAAACATCTCCTTTATGGCCTTAATTCCTCTCATAATGGGGTCTTTTAACAGCTGAAACGTCTTTCTCCTTTATTTATTTTCCAGTTGAAACATCTTTCTCCTTTATTCCACAACTAAAAAACGTCTTTCTCCTTTATTTCCCTTCTTCATTGCTCGGTCAAATGTCTTAAATGCTTTATTTTATGACTCCATCATTGCTGTTTCCAATAGTTCCACCAGCCAAGGTTTCCTACAATAAGCAGGAGAATATCAGAATTTTCTAGAGAAAATAAAGGGAATTAAAATGTAAAGACCGCAAAAATAGTCGACAGTGAGGAATCCTGATCCAGCCAGGATTTTTCATGAATTTATCTTTTTCCGCTTATTTCACGCCAAACACTCTACAAGACTCTTAAAATGACTCGATGACTCAAAACACGAAACTTACGGGAGAAACAAGGCTAAAATGGGGCATATACTCAATAATATCGTCGCACTTTATGCTCCTATCAAATACCCCACACTTAGCTTTTGCTAGTCCCTTAGCAAAACAGAAATACAAAACAGAACAAAGACTCGACAAAAAGCAAGTAAATGACTCTACTGCCCCTAACTGTTGTCTCAGAGACTCTAAACTCATGGCTTTCACGTTAAACACTTAATCAAAATCGCATAGATAATTCCATGGTTAATAAACATGTAACACTCATATGACTAAGTAAGATATGGAGAACTTAAGTTATACAGTGAATGATAGCATGTTTCGAACAAGTCCAATCCAAACTCACAAGGCATACTCTCGATTTTTCTCTCAGAAATGGCTATGCTTAAAAGCTTCACACTCAAGTATATGCAAGAGAACATATTGTAAGGCAACAAACAACTTGCATATTTCATCAATAAAAGCATTTTGTGAAGAATTTTTTTTTTTTAAAGACCTCATGAAATGACTAAGTGCACAAATGGACCTAAACCATAAGCTCGACTGCGTAACTGACTCCACTCACCAAAGGCTGCCCATCTCAAGGATCAAGTAAGGACTTGAAACAGGTTGTAATAGGGCTAAGCTAGGGTTTTCGAAATGAAGATTAAGGATACAAAAAACCTAAGGACCTAGCAGAGCATATATGGACCACCTTATGTCACCATTTTTGTGGGCCAATTATCATTGTTTTGAACCCAACCTTCACTCTAACCAACATGGAAACGGACAAAGGCCTAATTTTCAACTTTGAGCCTTCTACAAATATGAAAGTCCAAAACCACACTTCAACAATTTCCCAAGAGTTTTCTTTTGCCGTTTTTCTTTCTTTCTTTTTCATTTTCATTTTCTTTCTTTTTTTTTTTATGGCAAATTTTTTTTTTTTTTCTTTCTCTTCTTTTTTTTTCTTGGATTTTCCCCACCCCACACTTGTCTTTCATCGTCACCCCTACATACTATGTCATGCTCTACTAAGTCCCTAAGACAAAGGTAGAGATATCCTGTACTAAGCTCATGGTAGGGTAGTGAGGGTGATGAAACAAAGGTTTTCAACGTAGGCTCAAAGGGGTTCATTCTAAGGAGTCCCACGACGGGCACAATTGGGGACACATGCTTGTTTGGCTATGGTGGTTACCCTAATGCCTTCTATCCTATCCAGGATCAGTGCATATTATGGCATACAAGTTTTGACAGTCACAACAGCCGAGTTCTAGTACTCTGTAGTCCATTAAAATCTATGGCACATGATCATTGGATTTCCAAGAATGATGAGGTTTTGCAAATACAGCCACGAAATTATGAATTTATCAATAAGCACTCGAAAAGAAAGTATTTTAGCTCAAAAGCTCACTTAGGGTCAAATGAATTAGACTTAATCCTAGCATGCTTAATGAACCAAGTTACGATCCTATCTCAAATCTTCATACAAGTATAACAACATCGATTAACCACAGAATTCAATTAAGTCCTATTTCGATTGTGAAAACCTTCAGCCATGAATTCAGAGACATGGTCATCCTAGACGTTAGGGACATCCTAAGACTCAAACAAACAAAAAGACTCTAAAACCAACGAAATAATTTTTGTTTTGTTTTTTTTTTTTTTTACTGAAAAAAATTCTGAAAATAAAGTTGTAAACCCACCCCATACTTAGAATCTACATTGTCCTCAATGTAGGCAAAAGAATATGGTATATAGACCCTAAATATGGGAAGGGTAAAATAAACAAACAAACAAACAAAGACACAAGTACAATTCAACCTAAGCAAGTGAAGGGATAGAAATGTCAAACTCTCGTTGATGGCTCCTCCACAGCTTCGGTTGAAATGGGTTGCCTCCCATGCAGCGCTTAATATTTATAGTCCTTCAGCCGGGACTCTTTTCCTTGTTCACACGTCATGGGGTGCCTCCTGGAGGGGTATTTCTTCCAATGTGTGCCCCACGAAGGACTCATAGTAGGGCTTGAGACGATGCCCATTTACCTTGAACTCCTTCCCCGTCTTCTCACTCTTGATCTCTACAGCACCATGAGCAAACACATTTGTAACTATAAATGGGCCAACCCAACGAGAACGAAGTTTACCTGGGAATAGCTTAAGTCTGGAATGGAATAACAGAACTTTCTGGCCCACTTGGAAGCTTTTTCCGCGGATCATTTTGTCATGGTAGGCCTTTGTCTTCTCCTTGTAGATCCATGAAGCATCGTAGGCCTCATTCCTTATCTCCTCAAGCTCATTTAGCTGTAGCTTCCTATGTAGTCCCGCTTCATCATAATCCATGTTGAACTTCTGGACAGCCCACCAAGCCTTGTGCTCTAGCTCCACTGGAAGGTGGCATGCCTTTCCGTAGGCCAACCTAAAGGGAGACATCCCAATAGGCGTCTTGTAGGCTGTTCTGTAGGCCCACAATGCATCATCTAATCTCTGGCTCCAATCCTTCCTTGTTGGGCCCACTGTCTTCTCGAGTATCCTCTTGATCTCCCTGTTGGACACTCTGCTTGGCCACTGGTCTGAGGGTGGTAGGGCGTGGACACCTTATGGGTTACCCCATACTTCTTCAGCAAAGTGATAGGAGCATTTTAATGCGACGTTTTACTTGCCTTTCCCTACATTTCTTGCGTTATTTCCTTAATAAAACTCTGTTTAGGAAAGTTTCCATTCTTTGATTGGGAAAGTTCCTATTTGTAGAAAGTTTCTATTTTTGTAGTTTCTATTTATCATTTTTAGTAAGTTTCCATTTTTCGGTTTAGGAAAGTTGCCATTTTTCATTTTAGGAAAGTTTCTATTTTTCTTACTAGTTTCTATTTTCAGGACCTCCGAGCTAAAAAGTGGAAATGAACTCACAAATGGAAAGAGGAGCTTGCGAAAGTCAAGGGGAGCAAAAATGAGAAACAATGGACCACAGAAATGAGCAGAAATGAAGAAAAGAAGTTTTCCTGCTTCAACCAGGAAACCCTGCGAAAAGGAGGAAAGCTTACCAATGAAGTTTCCAACGTTACTATGAAAAAGAAATGGAAAAATAAAGTGTTATGACGTTGGAAGGTGACAAGGCTTGAATGAGAAGCAACAAGGCCCAAGAACTCTCAAGAATGAAGTGGATTTTCGGCAAAATGGATCAAGGCCCATGAAAGCCCATGGAGTTGGGGTTTGTGACGCAAGAAGCAAACCCTAGAGATGTTGTTGCCGTGAAATTCCAAGAGAGAAACAAGGAGATGGCGTGGAAAATCAGAAAATATATAGAAGATTTCGATTGAGATTTTTTAGGGCAATTTATGGAAAGATAAACCCTAGGAGACTCCTTGCCGTCCAAGCCAAGAGAAAGAGAAGGAATTGCCGTGTGAATCAAAGAGAACCCTAGAAAATTCGGCAAGGAGATATTCTCTAGAGAGTTTTAAGGAAAGAGAATATGTGTTGAACACAAAAAGCTCAAAAAGGAGTCTAGATTCATCCCCTATATTCTCTAAATATATTGTTGCCGAAATTGGTGAAGAAAATCAGAAAATATCTCTATATATTTCGGCCAAGATATTAGGGAATTAAAAGAGAATTTTGTGATTGGTTGGAACACATCATAGGGCTTATGTGGCAAGCAAGCATTGGAGGAAATTATGTGGAGTTAGAGACATTGTTGCCGTGAGAATATTGAGGGAGCACACGGCTTGGAGAGCAAGGATTCGTCCCCTATATATACTCCCCCTCTCTCAACGTCAAAGGGTCCGAAGTTTTTACAAGATACACTTTAGAAAAAAAATCAGAAAAGCTCTTAGCATATCCGTGAGTTCTTCCATCCTCTAGGGCAAGCCACGAAGTTCAAGCAAGGAAGAAGAAGAAGAAGAACCAAGCCGTGAGCATCACCATCCATTCTCCACCTTGAAGCTTGCTTTCGAGATTCAAGATTCCAACGTTTTACCTTTCATCCCCATCTCCATCTCACGGTGTAATTCAACCTCTTTCTTTGTAACCTTGTTTGGATTTCGTTGGTTTTGCTTTAGTTGACATATATGTTTGAATGAATATTAATTTCTGGAATTTTTTATGATTGAATGAAATTTTCAGATTCATATTATTGTGATTCGAGAGTTGCTTATGTCGGTTTGTTTAGTTAAATTTGTGTTATAGATAACTTTTGTATTTTAATCTTATGTGGTTCGAAACACTTAGGGTTTTGATATAAATGGTGCTAGGTTTAAGAACATGAAATCGACTTTTCGTTTTGTGTAAACTTGAATCAAAGTAGTAAAGGTTTTGGACAAAGATCGAATTTAATTAACGAGGATTGCAATTAGGTGGACTTTTCCATACTAAGTTGTACACTTGAGTTGATAGCCTTTCTCTATGTGTAATGCGTTGAACATGACATGATTGACTAGCTTTCTAGGGTTTGATTGCATGTTTGATAGGATTAATCTAGGTGCTTTCGCTTAGATTAATTAGCATTAAAAAGTAAAAAATGGGAATTCGTTTGCTTTCGAATGGTTCACATGATCAACTCCTTTCTCATGACTTAGATGAACAATATTAGGGTTTGAATCGATTTTAATCATATGTTTCGGTTTTTGATCTTTGTTCTCTCATTCCATCTTTATTTTTATGTTTTTGCATTTTAATTGTTTTGTTAACTTAGTTTATTTTCGGAAAAACCAAAATCAAAAACCCCCTTTTTCGTGTACAATGTTTATAATTGTGAATATCTTTGTGAATATTATACTTTGTTTTAATTTTAATTGTTTAATTGTTTGACAATGACAGGTGTACCCTCAATCCCCGGAATAGAACGATCCCTATTTGCTTATACTACTAACGATATTTCAGGGTTAAATTATGCGCTTGCAAAAAGCTCATCACAAAGCCTCGATTGTCCGGTTGCAAAAATGAGAACCTCCATCACTGATCAGCACACGTGGCACACCAAACCTGGAAAATATGTTAGTTTTCAAGAAACCTGCAACCACTTTTGAATCGTTAGTCCTGGTGGCTTTTGCTTCCACCCACTTTGATACATAGTCCACAGCCAATAGTATATATAAACAGCCATTAGACGAAGGAAATGGGCCCATAAAGTCAATGCCCCAAACATCAAAAATTTCTACAGTTATTATTGGGCTCATGGGCATTTGATCTTTTGGGCCAAGATTACCAGTCCGTTGGCATCTATCACAAGAAATACAAAACAAGTTTGCATCCTTGAAGATAGTGGGCCAATAAAATCCACAGTCTAAGACCTTCAAGGCCGTTCTACGAGGCCCAAAGTGGCCTCCACAAGCCTCACTATGGCAAAATGACAGAATTGACCTATGCTCAGACTCTGGGACACATCTCCTAATGACTTGGTCACTACAATGTTTCCATAAATAGGGCTCATCCCAAATAAAGTGCCTAGCCATTTTCTTCAATTTATCCTTACTAGCTTTGGAAAGTGTGTCAGGAAATGTCCTAGTGACTAAATAGTTAACTATATCCGCATACCAAGGCACACTAACCTCTATCCCAAAGAGCTGCTCATCTGGGAAAGTTTCCTGTAGGGGCTGGACGTCCTCCTAATGTACTATCCTGCTCAAATGGTCCGCCACCACATTCTCGCTTCCCTTCTTGTCCTTGATCTCTAGGTCAAACTCCTGAAGCAGCATGATCCATCGAATTAATCTGGGCTTGGCCTCCTTCTTGATCATCAGATATCTCAAGGCTGCATGGTCAGAGTAAACAATTACTTTAGAGTGCAATAAATAAGAACGAAATTTATCTAAAGCAAAAACTACAGCTAAGAGTTCTTTTTCAGTGGTGGAGTAGTTGAGCTAGGCGTCGTTGAGGATCCGAGAAGCATAGTAAATAGCATAGGGCTTCTTATCCTTCCTCTGGCCCAACACAGCTCCAACAGCATAGTCTGATGCATCACACATAAGCTCGAAGGGTAGACTCCAATCCGGAGGACATATGATGGGGGCCGTGGTCAACAACTCCTTGAGCTTTTCAAATGCCTTCTTGCAATCCTCATTGAACACAAAGGGCACGTCCTTTTGCAATAGGGCACACATAGGTCTCGCCACCTTGGAGAAGTCTTTGATGAACCGCCTGTAAAATCCTGCATGGCCAAGAAAAGAGCGTACCTCCCTCACAGTTGTGGGGGAGGGTAAGTGACGTACAAGATCAACCTTAGCCTTATCTACCTCAATGCCCCTAGCAGATATTATGTGTCCTAACACTATCCCTTGTGTCACCATGAAGTGACACTTCTCCCAATTCAGCACAAGGTTAGTTTCTACACACCTATCAAGTATCGATCCTAGATTCTCTAAACAAGTATCAAAATTTTTACCGAAGACACTAAAGTCGTCCATAAAGACTTCAATAATATTTTCAATGTATTATGAGAAAATGGAAAGCATACATCTTTGGAAAGTACCTGGTGCGTTGCATAAGCCGAAGGGCATGCGCCTATAAGCAAAGGTCCCAAAGGGGCACGTGAAGGTCGTCTTCTCCTGATCCTCGTGGGCTATGCTGATCTGGTTGTATCCACTATATCCGTCCAAGAAGCAATAGTAGGAATGGCCCGCTAAGCGCTCCAACATCTGGTCAATAAAAGGCAAGGGCATATGATCCTTCCTCGTTGTGGCATTCAGCTACCGGTAGTCGATACATACCCTATGACCAGTCACTAATCTCTGGGGCACTAGCTCATTGTCCTCGTTCTGTACCACTGTCACCCCAGACTTCTTGGGCACCACTTGCACTGGAGAGACCCACTTACTATCAGAAATGGGGTAGATCACCCCACAATCTAGCAACTTGATCACCTCGTCTTGGACCACCTTCATCATGGGCGGATGTAGACGCCTTTGGGCTTCTCTTGTGGGCTTGGCGCCATCTTCTAACAGGATCCGGTGGACACACGTGGTTGGGCTGATTCCCTTAATATCTGCTAGAGTCCAACCAATGGCAGTCTTGTGCTTCTTCAACACGTCCACCAACTTCCTTTCTTGCTCTACTTCCAGCCTTGATGATATGATCACTGGGAGGGTCTCCTTTTCTCCTAGGTACGCGTACTTCAAATGCTCAGGGAGTACCTTCAATTCCAACTTGAGTGCCTGAACAATAGAGCGTAGCATTTTATTAGTAGAAACCGGAATTGACAAATAAGAAATTGACCTCTTTATAGGCTGAGCCTCCAGTGAGGCCACAGTCTTGATCACTCTAGGCTCCTCAACGTCCCACTCAACCTTGGGGATAGGTTCCCCATTTGCATCATATCCGACCCCCTCCTCTAGGGTCAGAGCCAATTCATCCTCAACCATTGCTTCAGAAAAAACCTGCGCGAGTGAATCAACTACATCAATAGCAAAGCACGGTTTCAAGTCAGAAACAGGGTACCTCATGGCTTCAAGAATGTTGAAGCGTATAACATCACCATCAAACTCCATGGTGAGAGTCCCTTTGTACACGTCGATCTTCGTTCTTGCAGTCCTCATAAAGGGACGCCCTAAAAGTAATGGAGTGGTATTTAGGGGTGATTCCTCCATGTCCAATACGTAGAAATCCGCAGGGAATATCAGATGGTTTACCTGCACAAGAACATCCTCAACATACCCTTGAGGGTATTTGTTAGACCTATCAGCAAGTTGAATGACAACATTATCCCTTTTAAGAGGGCCTAGACCTAGGGACACATACAAATTATAAGGCATAACATTTATGGATGCCCCTAAGTCTAACATCACATTTTCAAACCTAGTGTCACCAATGATACATGGAACAGAAAAACTCCCTGGGTCCTTTAACTTTGGGGGTAGTTTCCTCTGGATAACGGCTGATACCGTCTCGCTCATTTTCACCACCTCTTTCTCTCTTGTCTGCCTCCTTGTGGTGCATAGCTCCTTCAAGAACTTGGCGTATTTAGGCACTTGTTTGATGCACTCAATCAGGGGCATATTCACTTGAACCTTCTTGAAGATTTCCAAGATCTCTTGATCAGATTTATCTTTCTTCGTCTTGGCAAACCTGCTTGGGAAAGGTATAGAAACAACTGGGTTAGTCTTAACTAAACCACTAGAGTTAGGAATTGTAACTTTTGGTGCCTCAGCTTGGGGCACGTTAACTTCCACCCTTGATGTAGCTAGGTCCTTCTCAACATCCTCCTTAGACACCTCCACAACGTCTTCTTCTTCATTATGGGTCTTCTTGTGGGCTCTGGGAGGGTCAACTAGTACGCGTCCACTCCTAGTGATGATGGCTTGGGCGTGCTCATTCCTTGGGTTAGGCACTGTGTTGCTTGGTAGCTTCCCTGTTTCAGCAATCCGACCCATGAAATCCACCACTTGGCCCATTTGATTCTTGAGCTCTGCAATATCCTTTGAATGGGTCGCCTGTCCTACAACCAAAGCTTGAGTAGCCGTGTTAAGTTGTTGTTGCCCCGCAGCAAGGGACTTCAACAGTTCATCATAATTAGGGGCACTGAAAGTATTAGAAACAGGAGGTGGAGGGACAGAATTGGGAATACCAAACGTTTGAGGTACCTGAGGCCTAAAAAACAAACCTGGTGGGCGCTGAGAATTCTGACCTGGGCCTTGAGGTGGTCTCAAGGTGTTATCATTGTTGGCCCAACGAAAGTTGGGGTGATCTCTGAGCCCAGGATTGTATGTATTTGAGTAAGGGTTGTACCTCGGGCCGCCCTGACCTCCATGATAACCTAGGGCGTTAACAGATTCCCACCCTTCTGGAGAGGCAAGCTGGGGACATTTATCAGTGGGGTGCCCTTGAGTCGAGCACATCCCACACACTTGAGCCATTGCTCCTCCTCCATTACCATTTAAGACTTGAGACAGCAGAGTAGACATCTTGTTGACCTTGTCTTCAAGAGCAGAGTTAGTGGACACCTCATGTACCCTCCGTTGAGAGGAAAGCACCCCCTCATATTGCTGATAGTTTAGTGCACGATTAGTAAGTAGCTCCCTTGCATCAGCAGGTGTCTTATCCATAAAGGACCCTCCAGCAGCAGCATCTAACAGACCACGCTCATTAGCGGTGAGTCCTTCATAAAAATAGGTAAGGAGGGACCCCTCACTCATCCCATGGTTAGGGCATGATGCTACAAGGCTCTTAAATCTATCCCAATAATTGCAGAAATTCTCCTCATGTCCTTGCGTGATTCCACTAATCTGCTTCCTTAAAACAGTGACCTTTGAGGCAGGAAAGTACTTCGTAAGGAACTCGCCCTTCATCCTATCCCAAGTGTTGATGGTCCCAGCAGGCAGCTCAAATAGCCAAGTCTTGGCCTTGTCCTCCAAAGTAAAGGGGAATGCCTTCATCTTCAAGATATTGATATCAGCTCCTTTAGGGCACATACTCCCACAGACAAACTCGAACTCCTTGAGATGCTTGTTGGTGTCTTCACTACTCATCCCATGAAACTTGGGTAGGTGATGCAGAAACCCACTCTTTAACTCAAAATCATCATTAAGCCCCTCTCCTGGTTCTGGATAGGCAATGCATAAGGGCGCAGCACCCCCACCTGTAGGATTAGACAGTTGCCTAATAGTCTCAGCCATTTGTGCTTGTACTTGCTCAACACTGGCGTGCTCTTCCTCTTCTTCCTCTTCTGTGTTCGCAACGTCCTCTTCAGTGACCTCCTCTTCTTCCTCTTCAAAGACTTGTTCTTCTCCTTCTTCAGAATGGTCAGGTTTGTTGATCTCCTCGGTTGATCTAGTTGAGGAGTTATAACCTGAATAGCTAGAGTCCTGAGAATCCCTCCTTTCTAGAGGAGGGCGGTCTGAAAAAGTGAGTTCTGCCCTTTGCCTAGCACGTTCCAATTTTTCAAAGAGCTCCTTAGTCTTATCAGAGACAGTGGACATTCATGGACCTTTAAGACCAAATCAAGTGTTAGTAACATATACAAGGTTCGAAATACAAACATTATGTCTTTCCTACTTTCTAAGTTACTTTTACATTTACATACTTAGGTACTGGAACAGAGGACCTCGTTTGTGCAATGGGACTATAGAACAGCTACCCTCGACAAGGTCATGTTTAATCCAATATACCTTAAGCATGTCACACAACATTTTTTTTTTTTTTTTTTTTTTTTTTTAAGTTTAAGTTTGTTATAAACTTAGTTAATCTCTCAATTGATTCCAAGTTGTAAGTCGAGCCCAATAGAAACCACTACTATTGGTGAGATACGATATAGGGATAGTCGCCTAGACATAAGTCTCTTTCCTTTGTTTCAGAAGGCCGGATGGCCAGATTAAGAGTTAAGTGAGAGGGAGGACTCATTTTGGTGATACTACGGAGGCTACTCCCTCATTGAGGTTTAGGCCCCTATCGGCTACTCCCACATAGTGGTTTACGCACATTCTATAGTATCTCTGAGATCCTATTGAACCCATCACCCAGGGTCCCAACCTAAGACACCATCCGTATGCGCCCCTTACTCAGCTGGGAAATTAACTTATGTGTTAGACCGTTCTCCAAGTGCTAATAAAGGCCACCCTCAACCTCAAGAGACCTTAGCAAGGTACTAATGAAGGGTTTAGGCCAATATTAACAAAAGGGCCCTTGTCTACTCATACGATTTTACACACTTAAAACAATTAAGTATTTAACTAAATTCATGACTACCTAAGTATATTAATCTAAGTGAAACACATACAATTTACAACATGCTAAAAAAAACAAACTTCTACAAATTGTACAACAATTATAAAATACATGCTTAATTTTGTAACACTAATAAAACTTAAACTAAATCACAATTAAAGCTTGGCCTAACAAAAAATCGCAATTTGTCACCATTCCACAAGTGTAGTACAAAAATTTAGCAGGCATTCTATATACAACAAAATTGATGACACACGTTAAGTACTAGGGATTTTAACAATCCCTGGCAACGGCGCTAAAAATTGATGCGGCTTAAATAGCCTCACAATTTAACCCTGCAAAATGTAGTTGTCAGTATAGGATAAGCAGGGATCGTTCAGTCCGGGGATTGTAGGGTACACCTACACAAAAAGGTCAATTAACAAATAAAAGAATAAAATGGGGGTTTTGAGATTTGGTTCCTAATCTACTTAAAATAAAAACAAAACAAATAAAACTATATACAATGATCGACTTCCCTAACCTAGACCAATACCACTCAGAAATTCATTTCAACATGCTACAAAACTGTGCCCATCTTGAATGCATAGATAAGAGCCCAAATGAAAAGCCTCAGCGGATCAATCCATTTATCTGATTCGTTCTAATGTAGGCTTGGATCGGAAAAGTCCTTACCAAGCCTAATACTACTAATTTTCGAAAACACTCAGCGTAATTCTCTTAACTAGTAGTATTATCTAACCCTCGAATCAACTCACACGTGCAAATTAACCATTACACATAGAATTTAACACGTAATTTCCAGAATCATTTAATCATTAAAGCATGATTTTTACCACTTTTTAGAACTAATTACTACTTGTTTAACTCAGCGCCTTAACAAATAACAATTACCCTTGGCAAATTAAGCAAACACACAAGAATACTCAGCGTGATTCTAGCATGCAAACTTATTAACCTAACTCTGAAAATTACCTAAACACGTAAAAGGGCACAAGATTGTGACATGCATCATCAAAGAATTCTCGAAATTAACTCAATAATAAACTGAAAATCTCAAAAATATTAATAAAAATATTCTAAAAATCTCATGTCTCCAATTACACAACTCGCAAATCCAAACACACAAAACCGAAATAAAAATTGTAAGTAGAGTCATAGTTACACTTTGAAGCTTTCCTCAGCGGCTTGGCAACAAGGTGATGAACTCGTCTCTGCTATGGTGGTGGAGCGTCCTTGACTCAGCGCCTAAGAACTTCGTAGAATGATGGATGGATGGTGGTCACGGTCTTGTGAGTGATGGAAGTGTAAGGAGTGAATTGGGCAGAGTCTCGGAAAAGTTTTTGGCCAGGAAGTGATGAAAATTCTGTTCTGGATGTTGCCTATTTATAGGGGAGCATTGGTTGGCTTTTGTCGATCATACCCTTCATCATTTGGACGGATGAGATTGCATCATAATTCTTTTAATTTCCCAACTGAAACATCTCCTTTATGGCCTTAATTCCTCTCATAATGGGGTCTTTTAACAGCTGAAACGTCTTTCTCCTTTATTTATTTTCCAGTTGAAACATCTTTCTCCTTTATTCCACAACTGAAAAACGTCTTTCTCCTTTATTTCCCTTCTTCATTGCTCGGTCAAATGTCTTAAATGCTTTATTTTATGACTCCATCATTGCTGTTTCCAATAGTTCCACCAGCCAAGGTTTCCTACAATAAGCAGGAGAATATCAGAATTTTCTAGAGAAAATAAAGGGAATTAAAATGTAAAGACCGCAAAAATAGTCGACAGTGAGGAATCCTGATCCAGCCAGGATTTTTCATGAATTTATCTTTTTCCGCTTATTTCACGCCAAACACTCTACAAGACTCTTAAAATGACTCGATGACTCAAAACACGAAACTTACGGGAGAAACAAGGCTAAAATGGGGCATATACTCAATAATATCGTCGCACTTTATGCTCCTATCAGTCCAAAACCTTTTTGGCGTCTGTCTTAGTCTTTTGTTTTTATTTTTGAGTCATAGGATGCCTTTCAACTGTCTAGGATGATTCAATATCTCTGAAATTATGGCTAAAAGAGGATCACAATATTGAGATGATTTTAAAATGGTATTCTTTGGTTAATTAAGATATATGAAAAATATATGCATGAGTAGTGGATATGGACTTTGTGACCTTGGTACAGAATATGAGCATGTTAAGATGAGTTTTGATTCATAACCCATGTGAGATATTTGAGCCCATGTCCCTTTTCTTGGAGTGATAAATGAAAAATATATTCTTATTTTCTTGGCGATGATTTGATGATCTCATTATTCTTTCATTTGATTGATTGCTTGCCATAGATTAAGTTTAATGGACTAGAGAATGCTAGAATTCACTCTTGTGCTTGTTGAGTGGTGCGGCTTAAATAGCCTCACAATTTAACCCTGCAAAATGTAGTTGTCAGTATAGGATAAGCAGGAATCGTTCAGTCCGGGGATTGTAGGGTACACCTACACAAAAAGGTTAATTAACTAATAAAAGAATAAAATGAGGGTTTTGAAATTTGGTTCCTAATCTACTTAAAATAAAAACAAAACAAATAAAACTATATACAATGATCGACTTCCCTAACCTAGACCAATACCACTCGGAAATTACTAAGTGTAAAAACAGAAAATTCATTTCAACATGCTACAAAAATGTGCCCATCTTAAATGCCTAGATAAGAGCCCAAATGAAAAGCCTCAGTGGATCAATCCATTTATCTGATTGGTTCTAATGTAGGCTTGGATCGGAAAAGTCCTTACCAAGCCTAATACTACTAATTTTCGAAAACACTCAGCGTAATTCTCTTAACTAGTGGTATTATCTAACCCTCGAATCAACTCACACGTGCAAATTAACCATTACACATAGAATTTAACACGTAATTTCCAGAATCGTTTAATCATTAAAGCATGATTTTTAACTCAGCGTCTTAACAAATAACAATTACTCTTGGCAAATTAAGCAAACACACTGATACGCTTTGAGCAAGCGCATAATTTAACCCTGAAAAGATCGTTAGTAGTATAAGCAAGTAGGGATCGTTCTATTCCGGGGATTGAGGGTACACCTGTCATTTCAAACAATTAAACAATTAAAATTAAAACAAAGTGTAATATTCACAAAGATATTCACAACTATAAACATTTTACACGAAAAAGGGGGGATTGTGTTTTTGGTTTTTCGAAAATAAAACTAAGTTAACAAAACAATTAAAATGCAAAAACATAAAAAAAATACGAATGGAATGAGAGAACAAAGATCAAAACCGAAACTTATGATTAAAATTGATTCAAACCCTAACATTGTTCATCTAAGTCATGAGAAAGGAGTTGATCATGTGAAACATTCGAAAGCAAATGAATTCCCATTTTTTACTTTTCAATGCTAATTAACCTAAGCGAAAGCACCTAGATCAATCCTATTAAACATGCAATCAAACCCTAGAAAGCTAGTCAATCATGTCATGTTTAATGCATTACACATAAAGAAAGGCTATCAACTCAAGTGTACAACTTAGTATGGAAAAGTCCACCTAATTGCAATCCTCGTTAATTAAATTCGATCTTTGCTCAAAACCTTTACTACTTTGATTCAAGTTTACACAAAATGAAAAGTCAATTTCATGTTCTTAAACCTAGTGATACGCTCAAAGCAAGCGCATAATTTAACCCTGAAAAGATCGTTAGTAGTATAAGCAAATAGGGATCGTTCTATTCCGGGGATTGAGGGTACACCTGTCATTGTCAAACAATTAAACAATTAAAATTAAAACAAAGTATAATATTCACACATATACACTATTCACGAAATAGGGGGGTATTTTTGATTTTGGTTTCTTTCGAAAATAAATAAAGTAAACAAACTAATTAAAATGCAAAAACATAAAAATACAAATGGAATGCAAGAACAAAGATCAAAGTCGAAACTCATGATTAAAATTGATTCAAGTTCATCATTGTTCATCATAGTCATGCAAGAGGAGTTGATCATGTAAATTGTTAGAAAGCAAACAATTCCCATCTTTTACTTTTCAATGCTAAATTAATCTAAGTGAAAGCACAAAGACTAATCCTATCAAACATGCATTCAAGCCCTAGAAAGCTAGTCAATCATACATGTTTAACGCAATAAGCACCTAGAAAGGCTATCAACTCAAATGTGCAACTTAGTATGAAAAAGTCCACCTAATTGCAATCTTCTTTGATTAAACTCGGTTTTTGTACAAAACCTTTACTACTTATTGATTCAAGAACACAAAACCAAAAAGTTGATTCATGTTCTTAAATTCGTAGCAACATTCACATAAAAACCCTAAATGTTTCGAACCATTCAAGATTATCATACAAAAGATTTCTATCATGCAAATTTAATCAAACACTCACACATAAGCAACCATAAATCGCAAAACATGAATCTGAAAATTAACAATTGATCATAAAATTTCAGAAAACAATACTTGTTCAGACATATGTGTCAACTAAGGCATAACCAACGAAAATACAAACAAAGTTACAAGGAGAATCGGATTACACCAAGAGATGGAGATGGTGATGAACGAAAAGGTGATGTGGTCTCTTGAATTTCGAAAGCAATCTTCAAGGTGGAGGATGGATGGTGTTCACGGCTTGTCTTCTTCTTCCTTGGCCTTGCTTGCACTTCGTGGTTGCCCTAGAGGATGGAGAAGAGCACGGCTAGGCTAGAGAGTTTTCTGAATTTTTCTCAAAGTGTAAATTGTATGGGGAGAGGACCCTTTACGTTGAGAATAGGAGAGACTATATAGGGAACGGCAACTTGGTCTCCAAGGCCGTGCAAAACCCTAGAGAAACTCACGGCAAAGACTTGTTAACTCCACATAATTCCTTCCAATGAAATCTTGCCAAGTAAGCCCTATGATGTGTCTCAACCAATCACATAATTTCCTAGAATATTTCCCTTGATTTTCTTGCCGAAATACCTTGAGAATTTTCTGATTTTTGCACTTCCAATTCGGCCAAACTTCCTTTAGGGTTTCAAGGAATGTATCTAGACTTCTTTTGAGAGGTTTTCGAGTTCAACACATATTCTCTTTCCTTTAAAATCTCCCTAAGAAATCTCTTTGCCGAAATCTTCTTTATCCTTGCTTGATTTTCACGCCACTTCTCTCTCCTCCCTTTGGTTTTCACGGCAAAACAACTTTAGGTTTAGGGTTTTGCGTCACAAACCCTAATGTCATGGGCTTTGGTGGGCCTTGGTCCATTTTGCCGAAAATCCACTTCATTCTTGAGAGTTCTTGGGCCACGTTGCTTCATCTTCAAGCCTTCATATTTTCCAACGCAAAACACTTCATTTCTTTCATTTCTTTTCATAGTTGCGTTGGAAACTTCATTGGTAAGCTCTCCTCCAGTTCGCAGGATTTCCTGGTTGCACTAGGAAAGCTTGTTTCTTCATTTCTGCTCAAATGTGTGGTGCAATGTTCTTCATTTTTGTTCCCCTTGACGTTCGCAAGCTCCTCTATCCATTCGTGTGTTCATTTCCACTTTTTAGCTCGGAGGTCCTGAAAATAGAAACTAGTATGAGAAATAGAAACTTTCCTAATTTGAAAAATAGAAACTTACCAGAAATGAGAAATGAAAACTACAAGAATAGAAACTTTCTAAAAATGGAAACTTTCTACAAATAGGAACTTTCCCAATCAAAGAATGGAAACTTTCCTAAACAGAGTTTTACTAAGGAAATGGCGCAAGAAATGTAAGGAAATGCAGTTAAAACGTCGCATTAAAATGCTCCTATCACCTAGCACCAATTATATCGAAACTCTAAGTGTTTGCAACCACATAAGATTAAAATACAAAAGTTATCTATAACGCAAATTTAATTAAACAAACCCACATAAGCAACTCTCGAATTACAATAATAGAATCTGAAAATTCTCATTTAATCATAAAAATTCCAGAAATAATAACTTTGTTCAATCATGAATGTCAACTAAAGCAAACCAACGAAATTCAAACAAAGGTTACTGTGAGCCCCCGAAAATTTTGTTTAATTTTTAGAATGTAATTCTTCGCCAATAAGATTTTCGCAAGGTGATTTAAGTGAAGAAATCGATTTTGGAAATTGTTTTGGTGTCGAGACCACCTACTGGGCCGACAATTTAAGTTTGGGCCTAGGACGAAGTCGAGAAATAATTTAGGAAGTTCTCGATGAAAAACGAAGAAAAGAAAGATTACGAGCCCAAAAACGGAAAGCAGTAAGCTAGGAGAGTTCCGTAATTTGTCTTAAGGGTGAAACCGTCATTCCACACTCATGGGTATAAATAGGAAAAGTGGAAAACCCTAACATCTAAACTCTCATTTTCTCCCTCACTCTCGGCCGCACTCTCTCTCTCCCCGACCTCACTCTCTCATTCTCACCTTCTCCCTCTGCCAGCGCCGGAAACTCCATCTCCGGCCACCAGCTCTTGTTACCGCCACCACCAATCGACGCCGCACCCAAAACCGACCCAAGCCCGAGTCTCACCGTCGACATGCATCGCCTCCAGCCTCCGCACGGGTTCCTCGAAGCAGCGACGCCACTGCTCCTTGTCCTCCTCTGATTTCCGGTCATCACCTCGCCACAACGACGCCGCCGCCTGACTCAGCAAGCAACGAGGAGCAAAACCCAGAAGTTCCGCCACCCACCGAAGCCAGGAAACGCTGTGCTAGCTCGCCGGAACTCGAGGTTCTGCATGTCTCCATTCTCCGATCTCCAGTCCGAAACGAGCCCAACCACCACCATACATGGAGTCAGCATCTCTCCCCTTGACCAAAACCCGATAACCCCGACCTCTAACTCTGACCAGAGCCTCCGCACGCACTACACGCGCCGGCGGCAGCACGTGAGCCACTGCAGCTCCGCCGCTCGTGTTGCCATACCCCCAGGTCGTCACGATTGGGTAATTTCGTCACACCTCCCTATACTTGAATCCTGTAGTTTGATTTGGACAGAAAACCCTAACTCTATCGTTTGAATTCCGGATTGTGTGAGGTTATGGATTTCTGCAGTTTTGAGAGTTTTGGAAACGAGGAAGCCACTGCGTCAGTTTTGATTACGACTGAAAGAGGGTAAGGAGTGCTCACAAGTTATGTTTTGAATACAAGTATTGGTGAAGAGATGGATTGTTAATTTTGTTATGCTCGTTAGGTGTTGAAACTGTTGTCGATGGTGGATTGCAGCAGCAACGACTTGATTCCCAATTTGGAAAAGAAGAATGGTAAGGGTCTGGGTATTTGGATATGATTTTGCTGTATATTGTGTGTACTCGGTGAAGTCATGGTTATGTGAAATATTAGAAACGAAAGTGGTACTTGTTGTTTGAGTTATGTTGGAAACTTGGAATGAATTGGCTTATTGAATAGAGGAGAATTGTCTTGAGAATTAAAAGGATGAATTTTTATCAACGTCGAAATGTAAAATAAGAATGGACCGGTTTTGGATAAGTGAATTAATAGTCCGTGAATAGAAATATTCCAAACCTACCATATCCTGGAATTATCGTATAATGAAATTATTCGGGAATGGTGGTTGCTATTTAATTACTTAGGGTTTAAACGCTAAATAAAATGAGGTCAAACCGGTTGACCGAAATTTTAATATGGGAAGAAGTGTGACCACCATATCCCGAATGAGCTTATTATGTTAAATGAATTGTTCGGGAATGGAAATTGCCATTTGTTTTCTTAAGGTAAAAAGGGTAAAGAAATGAAGGTGAAAGTGCTAAGTATAATCACCATATCCTAAATGATTCAAATGCTATATCATTTGGATTTGGATTGTTTGGGAATGGATAATAGAATTTATCAACTAAAGGAGAATTCTATAAACACAAGTTCTAGATCATTGTTCGATTAAAGGATAATCCGATGGATTATAAGGAAATTAAGTAAATGTTTTGGTTGCTCGGTTAGTTGAGTTATAATGAAGTCAAGTTACTTATTGGTTTAATTTTATTATAAAGGACCGAGCGTGTGCACTTGGATTTGGATAAAGGATCGAAAGTCGGGAACGAACCCGAATGTGGGCAAGCACTCCAATTCCAGGTAGGGTGAGCTGTCCCTTCCTTGTTAGAGGCTTTTCAGTATATGTGGAATGCTATACTATGATAGTATGTTGCCTGCAAGAACGTTTTTGGTTGTTCATCAGTCGATGCCTCGTGATACATGTGTTTTCAGAGCTGATAATTGTTGATTGCGAAAACCGAGGCTAGACTTGCATGTTGAGATACTGTACCCTTTGTATGTTTGTGACCTGAAAGTGAATGGGACCTAGACGCGTTGATTCCTAGGGATCCCACGGTGTCGATAACCGTGAACCTCCGGAGGGGGCTGTGCTCCTATGTTTGTCGGGGAAAGGTAAGTACAGACAGTGAACCAGTCATAGGAGACTCAGAGCCAGGAAATGGACACTTTCGCTACTTGTAGTCACAAGGACTACAAAGTAGTTGGCTGGTTCTCTTACTCAGGACGAACCAGATCAGTCACTGATTTATTTTACTTTAGCCGGCAGGTAAGTATCTCGGAGCTCCAAGTTGTGTGAAACATACTGCATATGTTTTATGAAAGAAAACAAATGTTTGTGGTTGCCTCTTTTCTTAAAGCATTTTTCGATAAACGTGCACAATATTATGTAGTAAATATTTTCAAGTATATTACTTTTCAAACCTAGCATGGTTGGGTCGGCCCCTACTGGGCATGCGAGGACGAAAGCTCACCCCTACTATAGTGTGCAGGTTTCGAGCATGTGGTCGGGGAGCGTCCGAAAGGGGCATATGGCTCGGCTTGGCGCATTCTTCTTTCACTTATTTAAAAGAAGGTTTTGGTCCCTTGTTGGGTTTTGAAATCACTTGTTTAGTTACTTATTTATTTATTTATTTATTTCCTACTCGTTTACAAATATTCCGGGAGACCCGTAACCCTGGGGCGCGTCTCCCATACTTGTAGTTACTTAGTGATCTGTTTTATTTTCCAAATTGGGCTCCGATCGCAAGCCCAAAACTCTTAGCCCATTTCGAATTCCGCTTATGAAAATGTGTTGTTTGGTTGCTAGAATGACTTGTCCAAGAAAATGTTTTGTGAACCAACCAACTAAACCCAAAAGGCCTTGCGGTTTCGGGTTGATGAGTCATCGGGATGTCATGCGTGACATGTCGATTTCTCATTGGCTCGGGGTCGCGGCGCTGTGGGACCCCCCCCTCTCGGGTCACCACAGTAAAGTGGTATCAGAGCCCTAGGTTCCGAAATACTTTCGAAATCGTTTTTGCAAAACTAGCAACCCTTCTCTTATTTTTCAAGTGTCGAATTTGGTTGGTAAAAATATGTTTTCGACGTCCTTCCTTTATTTTGTTCTTCCCGGAGAATACAGTATTGCCTTATTTCACTTGCAAATATTTTCCATTGAGGCTACTTCCGAGTCGTTAAAAGAATTTCCAATGGATTTAAAAAGTAGAGGTACATTTGAGGTTTCTTGAAAAAGAATTTTGTTTGTTTCCTTGTGGTGCTTTAAAGTTTGGTTTAAATTTTAAATTGCCAATGCCGTCATGATGCCACTCGACCACAAACGCTCCAAAGGTAGTAAGTATGAAAAATTGGATAAAGTGTTAGATAAATTATTAGGGGATTGAGCATTAAGGAGTTAACGAGGTTTTATTGGGTGAGTTGATACTCGGAAAAGTAGAATAGAGATGAAGTTGAAGGGAATATTGGTGTACCCCCATGCTAGTGTTATAGAGTAAATTTTATTGATGGATTAAAGTTGTTGTACTACATATATTGTTGCACGTATTGAAAAATAGAGTGTTGTATGGAGCAAAGTGAAAAATTGAGTAAAAAGTGGGATAATGACCCCTATATAGTCATTTGGATCAGTGGTGTTCGTATTTTCGCTCAATTTCCTCTTCTTTCTTCCGAGTGATGGCCCGACTGCAGCGGTTCCCCATCGATGCTCTACGAAAGAAGGTGTGATTTTCGAGTAAGGTAGACACCACTCAAGTGTTTCCCAAGTGTTGGATTGATAGGGAAACTTGTAAGGGCAACACAAACATGAAATTGATTATTGCTTGAGCTTGGCATCTCCCCAATCTTGTTGTTAATTGGTGAAACGATATGAAGCTTTGTTGCTTCGGGAGAATCTAATGTTGTATTGTTGTGCTGACAAGATTACTTTGTGGGGAAGCACAAGAAATTGAGGAAAGACCAGTGGAGTCACATAAACTATTCTTGAGTTGCCATTGGTCTGCATAGAGTTGAGAAATTATGTTCCCTATAATCAGAGAAATTGTTGGGAAAATAAATGATTGCGGAACCAGCAACGTACTTGGAAATGTTAGTATGCTTTGAGTTCATAAGGTCACGACCTTATACTGGTATTTAGTAGGATCACTAGCAACGTTTCTAAGAGTGGTCAAGAAAAGATCCTTAAAGTATTATAACTTTAGCAGCCAGTTTTCTTTACTTCAAGGAGTCTTTGATTGCTTTGAAGTCAATAACGCCACGAATTTCAGAAAGTAGAAAAGTTGGTGGCACACTCTTAAAAGGCAACTTTGGTTACGTGGTTAGAATGAAGTTGAAATGTTGACGTCAAGGCGTAATTGAAAAGTTCAAAAATCTAGGTGACAAATTGCGCATTTACCTCACGTGTTTGCTTTTGAGACAATGAATTCGTAACATTTCTTCCACACCAGGAGTTTACATTAACTATTTTACATTCTTGCCTCTTAGTACAAAAGTTGATTTTCGTCTCTTGCATTACTCAAAATGTTTTCCTCATAAGTCAAGAGACTACACCTTAGACAATCGCATTTTCCTTACTAAAGTGTTCTATTTTACAAAGCTCGAACATTTTGGGTTCTTCAAAAAAAAAAAAAAAAAAAAAAAAAAAAAAAAAAAAATTGCAGCCTAGAATTTGAAAACAAACTCAAACTATTTTCCTGTTCCAGTGAAAAGCCTTTGAAATTATTTCCTTACCTACCAAAAGGTTCTTGTCAACAAATCTTGTTCGAAAAGTACAAAAGTTGATAATTACCCCAAATCTGTTTTCAAGCAAAAATTGAAATTCCGAGAATTTTACTATTTTGTCTCCGCAACTACTTCAAATTTAGTTTTATCCGACCTCTACTGCTTTTAAATTTCTGAAATTTTGACGACGGTCTCAGTCAGTATTTCTAGATTTGAACCTAGGGATTTGGTTGAAATTGCATATCCCAAAATTTTAGTCGTCAACTCATTCGAAATTATTTTCCAACTTCTTGGAAACTTGAAATGATAATCTTGTTGTGGTTTTCTTTTATCCTTGGTTATCATTTCTATGTAAAACTGGTGGTTGGAAGAATGTTAGTTCACCTTCGAATTTACTCAGGACACCCACTTTGAAAGTAAAGGACTACTTTAGAGGAAAATATATAGAAATTACTTTTTCTTGTTGTCGGACGAGGACACAAGAAAATAAAGTGCTTGTAACCGATTCAACTGTTTTGGCTTGACCAAAAATTGAAGGAGCGCTTATGACTTGGTTTCTGAGTATTGACATCAAACGAGTTCGTATGATGAAAATGATAGTTCAAGGTCGAGACCGTTAATGGAAATGCTACGAACTTTACAAATCTCGAGGAGTCAACTTCGATTGGTGATCCTCGAATTTCGTTGAAACTTAGCGAAAAGTATTGTTGCAACTTGATGCCTTGAGCATTGGACGGTTTGTTTGGTCAATGCCAAGCGACCTATTGATTGGTGTCTCATGACGTGTTGTAGGTACTTAGGTGTTGCGATTTCACAATGTGACATCGAATTTACTGAATCGTTTGCTTGGTTTCGACGTCATATGTACAAGCTGCCACAATTGTTTGTTCATGGAGTAAACAGTATCCGCTAAGCTACGTATAAGTGTGCATGAGGTATGACAACCAAGATCGTTGATAACTACGAGGCGGACGACAGCGATGACATCGTTGACGTGTCATTTGTAGTGACGCTCTACGAAACTTATTTAGGTTGACCAATGGAGAAAGCTCGGTTTCTCTCCTTGGTTGCCACTTATATTTAAGGCTCAAATTCCCGAGTAATTTTATACTCTCGTTAAATGGGAATTGAGCGTAGACGTCAATTTGTTTTCAGTGATTTTGAAAAGTAAGCTATTATTGCATGGTTGCAACAAAGTTACTATTTAGCAAGTTGCTAATCGAAAAGAAGCATGATTCACGGAATAAAGTGTATCCTATGGAACGTATGATAGGAACACTTACTGAATTGATAAAGATAGCTCCGGAATGGGGATATGAAATTAATGGAAGCACGAATTGTGAAAGTTTTACGAATGTCATTGTGTTGTGTAAGATAATGTGTGACGGGGCATTCCACGCGAATTGTTTACAAGTAATGCTTGAGGATTCTTACACTAAAATGTTGGTCATTTAGTTGTGGAAATGAGGTCGACGAGTGGATTTGCCACTGCTTTGCAGTATGTGGTTATTGAGATTAGTGGTTGACTAAGTGTTAGTCCCCGATTTGTTATAAGACTCTTTGAATTATTCGGAAAGGCTAAAATTATAATGTCTTTGTATATGGCATTGAGCTCAGAGGAGTTGGATGAGACAATGAAATCAAATGTTTGCACATACACACACAATGTGATAGAGGAAAAGTGCAATTTGCGAAAAAACAAATGGTTATAGAGTTTGATGAGGTCGTCCCCATAAGTGGAGTAAGATGTACCATGTGAATGGTAAAGGTTCAAAAAGTATCAGAGGAAGGTAAAACAATGTCTTGTGCAAACTCGAGCCCGAGGTGAAAAGAAGTAACCTCTCTTATTCATGTATTGGGCAAATTTCGAGGACGAAATTTATTTTAAGGGGGGTAGAGTGTGAGCCCCCGAAAATTTTGTTTAATTTTTAGAATGTAATTCTTCGCCAATAAGATTTTCGCAAGGAGATTTAAGTGAAGAAATCGATTTTGGAAATTGTTTTGGTGTCGAGACCACCTACTGGGCCGACAATTTAAGTTTGGGCCTAGGACGAAGTCGAGAAATAATTTAGGAAGTTCTCGATGAAAAACGAAGAAAAGAAAGATTACGAGCCCAAAAACGGAAAGCAGTAAGCTAGGAGAGTTCCGTAATTTGTCTTAAGGGTGAAACCGTCATTCCACACTCATGGGTATAAATAGGAAAAGTGGAAAACCCTAACATCTAAACTCTCATTTTCTCCCTCACTCTCGGCCGCACTCTCTCTCTCCCCGACCTCACTCTCTCATTCTCACCTTCTCCCTCTGCCAGCGCCGGAAACTCCATCTCCGGCCACCAGCTCTTGTTACCGCCACCACCAATCGACGCCGCACCCAAAACCGACCCAAGCCCGAGTCTCACCGTCGACATGAATCGCCTCCAGCCTCCGCACGGGTTCCTCGAAGCAGCGACGCCACTGCTCCTTGTCCTCCTCTGATTTCCGGTCATCACCTCGCCACAACGACGCCGCCGCCTGACTCAGCAAGCAACGAGGAGCAAAACCCAGAAGTTCCGCCACCCACCGAAGCCAGGAAACGCTGTGCTAGCTCGCCGGAACTCGAGGTTCTGCATGTCTCCATTCTCCGATCTCCAGTCCGAAACGAGCCCAACCACCACCATACATGGAGTCAGCATCTCTCCCCTTGACCAAAACCCGATAACCCCGACCTCTAACTCTGACCAGAGCCTCCGCACGCACTACACGCGCCGGCGGCAGCACGTGAGCCACTGCAGCTCCGCCGCTCGTGTTGCCATACCCCCAGGTCGTCACGATTGGGTAATTTCGTCACACCTCCCTATACTTGAATCCTGTAGTTTGATTTGGACAGAAAACCCTAACTCTATCGTTTGAATTCCGGATTGTGTGAGGTTATGGATTTCTGCAGTTTTGAGAGTTTTGGAAACGAGGAAGCCACTGCGTCAGTTTTGATTACGACTGAAAGAGGGTAAGGAGTGCTCACAAGTTATGTTTTGAATACAAGTATTGGTGAAGAGATGGATTGTTAATTTTGTTATGCTCGTTAGGTGTTGAAACTGTTGTCGATGGTGGATTGCAGCAGCAACGACTTGATTCCCAATTTGGAAAAGAAGAATGGTAAGGGTCTGGGTATTTGGATATGATTTTGCTGTATATTGTGTGTACTCGGTGAAGTCATGGTTATGTGAAATATTAGAAACGAAAGTGGTACTTGTTGTTTGAGTTATGTTGGAAACTTGGAATGAATTGGCTTATTGAATAGAGGAGAATTGTCTTGAGAATTAAAAGGATGAATTTTTATCAACGTCGAAATGTAAAATAAGAATGGACCGGTTTTGGATAAGTGAATTAATAGTCCGTGAATAGAAATATTCCAAACCTACCATATCCTGGAATTATCGTATAATGAAATTATTCGGGAATGGTGGTTGCTATTTAATTACTTAGGGTTTAAACGCTAAATAAAATGAGGTCAAACCGGTTGACCGAAATTTTAATATGGGAAGAAGTGTGACCACCATATCCCGAATGAGCTTATTATGTTAAATGAATTGTTCGGGAATGGAAATTGCCATTTGTTTTCTTAAGGTAAAAAGGGTAAAGAAATGAAGGTGAAAGTGCTAAGTATAATCACCATATCCTAAATGATTCAAATGCTATATCATTTGGATTTGGATTGTTTGGGAATGGATAATAGAATTTATCAACTAAAGGAGAATTCTATAAACACAAGTTCTAGATCATTGTTCGATTAAAGGATAATCCGATGGATTATAAGGAAATTAAGTAAATGTTTTGGTTGCTCGGTTAGTTGAGTTATAATGAAGTCAAGTTACTTATTGGTTTAATTTTATTATAAAGGACCGAGCGTGTGCACTTGGATTTGGATAAAGGATCGAAAGTCGGGAACGAACCCGAATGTGGGCAAGCACTCCAATTCCAGGTAGGGTGAGCTGTCCCTTCCTTGTTAGAGGCTTTTCAGTATATGTGGAATGCTATACTATGATAGTATGTTGCCTGCAAGAACGTTTTTGGTTGTTCATCAGTCGATGCCTCGTGATACATGTGTTTTCAGAGCTGATAATTGTTGATTGCGAAAACCGAGGCTAGACTTGCATGTTGAGATACTGTACCCTTTGTATGTTTGTGACCTGAAAGTGAATGGGACCTAGACGCGTTGATTCCTAGGGATCCCACGGTGTCGATAACCGTGAACCTCCGGAGGGGGCTGTGCTCCTATGTTTGTCGGGGAAAGGTAAGTACAGACAGTGAACCAGTCATAGGAGACTCAGAGCCAGGAAATGGACACTTTCGCTACTTGTAGTCACAAGGACTACAAAGTAGTTGGCTGGTTCTCTTACTCAGGACGAACCAGATCGGTCACTGATTTATTTTACTTTAGCCGGCAGGTAAGTATCTCGGAGCTCCAAGTTGTGTGAAACATACTGCATATGTTTTATGAAAGAAAACAAATGTTTGTGGTTGCCTCTTTTCTTAAAGCATTTTTCGATAAACGTGCACAATATTATGTAGTAAATATTTTCAAGTATATTACTTTTCAAACCTAGCATGGTTGGGTCGGCCCCTACTGGGCATGCGAGGACGAAAGCTCACCCCTACTATAGTGTGCAGGTTTCGAGCATGTGGTCGGGGAGCGTCCGAAAGGGGCATATGGCTCGGCTTGGCGCATTCTTCTTTCACTTATTTAAAAGAAGGTTTTGGTCCCTTGTTGGGTTTTGAAATCACTTGTTTAGTTACTTATTTATTTATTTATTTATTTCCTACTCGTTTACAAATATTCCGGGAGACCCGTAACCCTGGGGCGCGTCTCCCATACTTGTAGTTACTTAGTGATCTGTTTTATTTTCCAAATTGGGCTCCGATCGCAAGCCCAAAACTCTTAGCCCATTTCGAATTCCGCTTATGAAAATGTGTTGTTTGGTTGCTAGAATGACTTGTCCAAGAAAATGTTTTGTGAACCAACCAACTAAACCCAAAAGGCCTTGCGGTTTCGGGTTGATGAGTCATCGGGATTTCATGCGTGACATGTCGATTTCTCATTGGCTCGGGGTCGCGGCGCTGTGGGACCCCCCCCTCTCGGGTCACCACAGTTACAAAGTAGAGGTCGAATTACACCGTGGATGGAAGATGAGGATGGATGATTTTCGTTGTGATCCTTGAAGCTTGAAAGCAAGTCTTCAATGGTGGATGGTGGAGGAATAGTCACGGCTCCTTCTTCTCCCTTCGGCCTTGCTTGAACTCCGTGGCTTGCTTTAGAGGATGGAGAGAAAATGAGAGAAGCTCACGGCAACAATATAATTTTTCTGAATTTTTCTAAGGGATGTGGAACCCTCCTCAACGTCAAAGAGGTGGGTATATATAGGAGCACGGCTAGGGTTCACAAAACAATCAGAAATTTCCACATAGCTTCCACCAATGAGAATTCGCCAAGTAAGCTTTGTGATGTAGTCCAACCAATCATAGAATGCCAAGTAATCCGTGTGATGTGTTCCAACCAATCAAAATTCTCTAAAATACCTCCCTAATATTTAATTGCCGAATTTCCTTGGAATTATTCTGATTTTCTTCATGAATTTCGGCTAATATTCCTTTAGGGAATTTAGGGATGCACCTAGACACGTTTTCAGCTTTTCTTGGTCTCCACCTTTTTCTCTTTCCTTTTATTTCTCCCTTGAATCTCTCTTGGCGTCATCTCCTTGATTATTTCTGATTTTCACGTTGGCAATCCCACCAAATTATTCCTCCAACAATATTTCCTTCCCATAAAAGTCTCCCAAGAAAATCTCTCGGTCTCTCTTTGAAATCCTCAATCAATCATCTTTAATTCTGATGCGGCTGAAATAGCCTCACAATTTAACCCTGCAAAATGTAGTTGTCAGTATAGGATAAGCAGGGATCGTTCAGTCCGGGGATTGTAGGGTACACCTACACAAAAAGGTCAATTAACAAATAAAAGAATAAAATGGGGGTTTTGAAATTTGGTTCCTAATCTACTTAAAATAAAAACAAAACAAATAAAACTATATACAATGATCGACTTCCCTAACCTAGACCAATACCACTCAGAAATTCATTTCAACATGCTACAAAACTGTGCCCATCTTAAATGCATAGATAAGAGCCCAAATGAAAAGCCTCAGCGGATCAATCCATTTATCTGATTCGTTCTAATGTAGGCTTGGATCGGAAAAGTCCTTACCAAGCCTAATACTACTAATTTTCGAAAACACTCAGCGTAATTCTCTTAACTAGTAGTATTATCTAACCCTCGAATCAACTCACACGTGCAAATTAACCATTACACATAGAATTTAACACATAATTTCCAGAATCGTTTAATCATTAAAGCATGATTTTTACCACTTTTTAGAACTAATTGCTACTTGTTTAACTCAGCGCCTTAACAAATAACAATTACCCTTGGCAAATTAAGCAAACACACAAGAACTCTCACCATTATTCTTGCATGCAAACTTATGAACCTAACTCTGAAAATTACCTAAACACATAAAAGGGCACAAGATTGTGACATGCATCATCAAAGAATTCTCGAAATTAACTCAATAATAAACTGAAAATCTCAAAAATATTAATAAAAATATTCTGAAAATTTCATGTCTCCAATTACACAACTCGCAAATCCAAACACACAAAACCGAAATAAAAATTGTAAGTAGAGTCATAGTTACACTTTGAAGCTTTCCTCAGCGGCTTGGCAACAAGGTGATGAACTCGTCTCTGCTATGGTGGTGGAGCGTCCTTGACTCAGCGCCTAAGAACTTCGTAGAATGATGGATGGATGGTGGTCACGGTCTTGTAAGTGATGGAAGTTTGAGAAGTGAATTGGGCAAAGTCTTGGAATAGCTTTTGGCCAGGAAGTGATAGGCCGGGAAGTGATAGGCCGGGAAGTGATACTAATTCTGGTCTGGACGTTGCCTATTTATAGGAGAGCATTGGTTGGCTTTTGTCGATCATACCCTTCATCATTGGACGGATGGGATTGCATCATAATTCCTTTAATTTTCCAACTGAAAACGTCTCCTTTATGGCCTTAACTTCTCTCATAATGGGGTCTTTTAACAGCTGAAACGTCTTTCTCCTTTATTTATTTTCCAGTTGAAACATCTTTCTCCTTTATTCCGCAACTGAAAACGTCTCTCCTTTATTCCCCAACTGAAAACGTCTTTCTCCTTTATTTCCCTTCTTCATTGCTTGGTCAAACGTCTTTAAATGCTTTATTTTCTGATTCCATCGTTGCTGTTTCCAAGAGTTCCACCAGCCAAGGTTTCCTACAACAAGCAGGAGAATATCAGAATTTTCTAGAGAAAATAAAGGGAATTAAAATGTAAAGACTGCAAAAACAGTCGACAGTGAGGAATCCTGATCCAGCTAGGATTTTTCATGAATTTATCTTTTTCCGCTTATTTCACGCCAAACACTCTACAATACTCTTAAAATGACTCGATGACTCAAAACACGAAACTTAAGGGAGAAACAAAGCTAAAATGGGGCATATACTCAATAATATCGTCGCACTTTATGCTCCTATCAAATACCCCACACTTAGCTTTTGCTAGTCCCTTAGCAAAACAGAAATACAAAACAAAACAAAGACTCGACAAAAAGCAAGTAAATGACTCTACTACCCATAACTGTTGTCTCAGAGACTCCAAACTCATGGCTTTCACGTTAAACACTTAATCAAAATCGCATAGATAATTCCATGGTTAATAAACATGTAACGCTCATATGACTAAGTAAGATGTGGAGAACTTAAGTTATACAGTGAATGATAGCATGTTTCGAACGAGTCTAATCCAAACTCACAAGGCATACTCTCGATTTTTCTCTCAGAAATGGCTATGCTTAAAAGCTTCACACTCAAGTATATGCAAGAGAACAAATTGTAAGGCAACAAACAGCTTGCATATTTCATCAATAAACGCATTTTGTGAAGAATTATTAAAGACCTCATGAAATGACTAAGTGCACAAATGGACCTAAACCATAAGCTCGACTGCATAACTGACTCCACTCACCAAAGGCTGCCCATCTCAAGGATCAAGTAAGGACTTGAAACTGGTTGCAATGGGGCTAAGCTAGGGTTTTTGAAATGAAGATTAAGGATACAAAAATCCTAAGGACCTAGCAGAGCATATATGGACCACCTTATGTCACCATTTTTGTAGACCAAATATCATTGTTTTGGGCCAAACCTTCACTCTAACCAACATGGGAATGGACAAAGGCATAATTTTCAACTTTGAGCCTTCTACAAATTTGAATGTCCAAAACCACACTTCAACAATTTCCCAAGAGTTTTCTTTTCAATTTTTCTTCTCTTTTGCCACTTTTCTTTCTTTCTTTCTTTTTCATTTTCATTTTCTTTCAATTTTTTTTTATGGCAAATTTTTTTTTCTTCTTTTTTTTTTTTTTTTTTGAATTTTCCCCACCCCACACTTGTCTTTCATCGTCACCCCTACACATTATGTCATGCTCTACTAAGTCCCTAGGACAAGGGTAGAGATATCCTGTACTAAGCTCATGGTAGGGTAGTGAGGGTGATGAAACAAAGGTTTTCAACGTAGGCTCAAAGGGGTTCATTCTAAGGAGTCCCACGACGGGCACAATTGGGGACACATGCTTGTTTGGCTATGGTGGTTACCCTAATGCCTTCTATCCTATCCAGGATCAGTGCATATTATGGCATACAAGTTTTGACAGTCACAACAGCCGAGTTCTAGTACTCTCTAGTCCATTAAAATCTATGGCACATGATCATTGGATTTTCAAAGAATGATGAGGTTTTGCAAATACAGCCACGAAATTCTAGAATTATCAATTAAGCACTCGAAAAGAAAGTATTTTAGCTCAAAAGCTCACTTAGGGTCAAATGAATCAGACTTAATCCTAGCATGCTTAATGAACCAAGTTACAATCCTATCTCAAATCTTCATACAAGTATCACAACGTCGATTAACCACAGAATTCAATTAAGTCCTATTTCGATTGTGAAAACCTTCAGCCATGAATTCAGAGACATGTTCATCCTAGACGTTAGGAGCATCCTAAGACTCAAACAAACAAAAAGATTATAAAACCAACAAAATAAATTTTTTTTTTTTTTTTTTTTTTTTTTTAAACTGAAAAAAATTCTGAAAATAAAGGTGTAAACCCACCCCATACTTAGAATCTACATTGTCCTCAATGGGAAGGGTAAAATAAACAAACAAACAAACAAAGACACAAGTACAATTCAACCTAAGCAAGTGAAGGGATAGAAATGTCAAACTCTCGTTGATGGCTCCTCCACAGCTTCTGTTGAAATGGGTTGCCTCCCATGCAGCGCTTAATATTTATAGTCCTTCAGCCGGGACTCTTCTCCTTGTTCACACGTCATGGGGTGCCTCCTGGAGGGGTATCTCTTCCAATGTGTGCCCCACGAAGGACTCATAGTAGGGCTTGAGACGATGCCCATTTACCTTGAACTCCTTCCCCGTCTTCTCACTCTTGATCTCTACAGCACCATGAGCAAACACATTTGTAACTATAAATGGGCCAACCCAACGAGAACGAAGTTTACCAGGGAATAGCTTAAGTCTGGAATGGAATAACAGAACTTTCTGGCCCACTTGGAAGCTTTTTCCGCGGATCATTTTGTCATGGTAGGCCTTTGTCTTCTCCTTGTAGATCCATGAAGCATCGTAGGCCTCATTCCTTATCTCCTCAAGCTCATTTAGCTGTAGCTTCCTATGTAGGCCCGCTTCATCATAATCCATGTTGAACTTTTGGACAGCCCACCAAGCCTTGTGCTCTAGCTCCACTGGAAGGTGGCATGCCTTTCCGTAGGCCAACCTAAAGGGAGACATCCCAATAGGCGTCTTGTAGGCTGTTCTGTAGGCCCACAATGCATCATCTAATCTCTGGCTCCAATCCTTCCTTGTTGGGCCCACTGTCTTTTCGAGTATCCTCTTGATCTCCCTGTTGGACACCTCTGCTTGGCCACTGGTCTGAGGGTGGTAGGGCGTGGACACCTTATGGGTTACCCCATACTTCTTCAGCAAAGCCTCGATTGTCCGGTTGCAAAAATGAGAACCTCCATCACTGATCAGCACACGTGGCACACCAAACCTGGAAAATATGTTAGTTTTCAAGAAACCTGCAACCACTTTTGAATCGTTAGTCCTGGTGGCTTTTGCTTCCACCCACTTTGATACATAGTCCACAGCCAATAGTATATATAAACAGCCATTAGACGAAGGAAATGGGCCCATAAAGTCAATGCCCCAAACATCGAAAATTTCTACAGTTATTATTGGGCTCATGGGCATTTGATCTTTTGGGCCAAGATTACCAGTCCGTTGGCATCTATCACAAGAAATACAAAACAAGTTTGCATCCTTGAAGATAGTGGGCCAATAAAATCCACAGTCTAAGACCTTCAAGGCCGTTCTACGAGGCCCAAAGTGGCCTCCACAAGCCTCACTATGGCAAAATGACAGAATTGACCTATGCTCAGACTTTGGGACACATCTCCTAATGACTTGGTCACTACAATGTTTCCATAAATAGGGCTCATCCCAAATAAAGTGCCTAGCCATTTTCTTCAATTTATCCTTACTAGCTTTGGAAAGTGTGTCAGGAAATGTCCTAGTGACTAAATAGTTAACTATATCCGCATACCAGGGCACACTAACCTCTATCCCAAAGAGCTGCTCATCTGGGAAAGTTTCCTGTAGGGGCTGGATGTCCTCCTCATGTACTATCCTGCTCAAATGGTCCGCCACCACATTCTCGCTTCCCTTCTTGTCCTTGATCTCTAGGTCAAACTCCTGCAGCAGCAAGATCCATCTAATCAATCTGGGCTTGGCCTCCTTCTTGATCATCAGATATCTCAAGGCTGCATGGTCAGAGTAAACAATTACTTTAGAGTGTAATAAATAAGAACGAAACTTATCTAAAGCAAAGACTACAGCCAAGAGTTCTTTTTCAGTGGTGGAGTAGTTGAGCTGGGCGTCGTTGAGGGTCCGAGAAGCATAGTAAATAGCATAGGGCTTCTTATCCTTCCTCTGGCCCAACACAGCTCCAACAGCATAGTCTGATGCATCACACATAAGCTCGAAGGGTAGACTCCAATCCGGTGGGCACATGATGGGGGCCGTGGTCAACAACTCCTTGAGCTTTTCAAACGCCTTCTTGCAATCCTCATTGAACACAAAGGGCACGTCCTTTTGCAATAGGGCACACATAGGTCTCGCCACCTTGGAGAAGTCTTTGATGAACCGCCTGTAAAATCCTGCATGGCCAAGAAAAGAGCGTACCTCCCTCACAGTTGTGGGGGAGGGTAAGTGACGTACAAGATCAACCTTAGCCTTATCTACCTCAATGCCCCTAGCAGATATTATGTGTCCTAACACTATCCCTTGTGTCACCATGAAGTGACACTTCTCCCAATTCAGCACAAGGTTAGTTTCTACACACCTCTCAAGTATCAATCCTAGATTCTCTAAACAAGTATCAAAATCTTTACCGAAGACACTAAAGTCGTCCATAAAGACTTCAATAATATTTTCAATGTATTCTGAGAAAATGGAAAGCATACATCTTTGGAAAGTACCTGGTGCGTTGCATAAGCCGAAGGGCATGCGCCTATAAGCAAAGGTCCCAAAGGGGCACGTGAAGGTCGTCTTCTCCTGATCCTCGTGGGCTATGCAGATCTGGTTGTACCCACTATATCCGTCCAAGAAGCAATAGTAGGAATGGCCCGCTAAGCGCTCCAACATCTGGTCAATAAAAGGCAAGGGCATATGATCCTTCCTCGTTGTGGCATTCAGCTTCCGGTAGTCGATACATACCCTATGACCAGTCACTAATCTCTGGGGCACTAGCTCATTATCCTCGTTCTGTACCACTGTCACCCCAGACTTCTTGGGCACCACTTGCACTGGAGAGACCCACTTACTATCAGAAATGGGGTAGATCACCCCACAATCTAGCAACTTGATCACCTCGTCTTGGACCACCTTCATCATGGGCGGATGTAGACGCCTTTGGGCTTCTCTTGTGGGCTTGGCGCCATCTTCTAACAGGATCCGGTGGACACACGTGGTTGGGCTGATCCCCTTGATATCTGCTAGAGTCCAACCAATGGCAGTCTTGTGCTTCTTCAACACGTCCACCAACTTCCTTTCTTGCTCTACCTCCAGCGTTGACGATATGATCACTGGGAGGGTCTCCTTTTCTCCTAGGTACGCGTACTTCAAATGCTCAGGGAGTACCTTCAATTCCAACTTGGGTGCCTGAACAATAGAGCGTAGCATTTTATTAGTAGAAACCGGAATTGACAAATAGGAAATTGACCTCTTTATAGGCTGAGCCTCCAGTGAGGCCACAGTCTTGATCACTCTAGGCTCCTCAACGTCCCACTCAACCTTGGGGATAGGTACCCCATTTGCATCATATCTGACCCCCTCCTCTAGGGTCAGAGCCAATTCATCCTCAACCATTGCTTCAGAAAAAAAACCTGCGCGAGTGAATCAACTACATCAATAGCAAAGCACGGTTTCAAGTCAGAAACAGGGTACCTCATGGCTTCAAGAATGTTGAAGCGTATAACATCACCATCAAACTCCATGGTGAGAGTCCCTTTGTACACGTCGATCTTCTTTCTTGCAGTCCTCATAAAGGGACGCCCTAAAAGTAATGGAGTGGTATTTAGGGGTGATTCCTCCATGTCCAATACGTAGAAATCCGCAGGGAATATCAGATGGTTTACCTGCACAAGAACATCCTCAACATACCCTTGAGGGTATTTGTTAGACCTATCAGCAAGTTGAATGACAACATTATCCCTTTTAAGAGGGCCTAGACCTAGGGACACATACAAATTATAAGGCATAACATTTATGGATGCCCCTAAGTCTAACATCACATTTTCAAACCTGGTGTCACCAATGATACAGGGAACAGAAAAACTCCCTGGGTCCTTCAACTTTGGGGGTAGTTTCCTCTGGATAACGGCTGATACCGTCTCGCTCATTTTCACCACCTCCTTCAATCTTGTCTGCCTCCTTGTGGTGCAAAGCTCCTTCAAGAACTTGGCGTATTTAGGCACTTGTTTGATGCACTCAATCAGGGGCATATTCACTTGAACCTTCTTGAAGATTTCCAAGATCTCTTGATCAGATTTATCTTTCTTCGTCTTGGCAAACCTGCTTGGGAAAGGTATAGAAACAACTGGGTTAGTCTTAATTAAACCACTAGAGTTAGGAATTGTACCTTTGGGTGCCTCAGCTTGGGGCACGTTAACTTCCACCCTTGATGTAGCTAGGTCCTTCTCAACATCCTCCTTAGACACCTCCACAACGTCTTCTTCTTCATTATGGGCCGCTTGGATCTTCTTGTGGGCTCTGGGAGGGTCAACTAGTACGCGTCCACTCCTAGTGATGATGGCTTGGGCGTGCTCATTCCTTGGGTTAGGCACTGTGTTGCTCGGTAGCTTCCCTGTTTCAGCAATTCGACCCATGAAATCCACCACTTGGCCCATTTGATTCTTGAGCTCTGCAATATCCTTTGAATGGGTCGCCTGTCCTACAACCAAAGCTTGAGTAGCCGTGTTAAGTTGTTGTTGCCCCGCAGCAAGGGACTTCAACAGTTCATCATAATTAGGGGCACTCAAAGTATTAGAAACAGGAGGTGGAGGGACAGAATTGGGAATACCAAAAGTTTGAGGTACCTGAGGCCTCAAAAACAAACCTGGTGGGCGCTGAGAATTCTGACCTGGGCCTTGAGGTGGTCTCAAGGTGTTATCATTGTTGGCCCAACGAAAGTTGGGGTGATCTCTGAGCCCAGGATTGTACGTATTGGAGTAAGGGTTGTACCTCGGGCCGCCTTGACCTCCATGATACCCTAGGGCGTTAACAGATTCCCATCCTTCTGGAGAGGCAAGCTAGGTACATTTATCAGTGGGGTGCCCTTGAGTCGAGCACATCCCACACACTTGAGCCATTGCTCCTCCTCCATTACCGTTTAAGACTTGAGACAGCAGAGTAGACATCTTGTTGACCTTGTCTTCAAGAGCAGAGTTAGTGGACACCTCATGTACCCTCCGTTGAGTGGAAAGCACCCCCTCATATTGCTGATAGTTTAGTGCACGATTAGTAAGTAGCTCCCTTGCATCAGCAGGTGTCTTATCCATAAAGGACCCTCCAGCAGCAGCATCTAACAGACCACGCTCATTAGCGGTGAGTCCTTCATAAAAATAGGTAAGGAGGGACCCCTCACTCATCCCATGGTTAGGGCATGATGCTACAAGGCTCTTAAACCTGTCCCAATAATTGCAGAAATTCTCCTCATGTCCTTGCGTGATTCCACTAATCTGCTTCCTCAAAACAGTGACCTTTGAGGCAGGAAAGTACTTCGTAAGGAACTCGCCCTTCATCCTATCCCAAGTGTTGATAGTCCCAGCAGGCAGCTCAAATAGCCAAGTCTTGGCCTTGTCCTCCAAAGTAAAGGGGAATGCCTTCATCTTCAAGATATTGATATCAGCTCCTTTAGGGCACATACTCCCACAGACAAACTCGAACTCCTTGAGATGCTTATTGGTGTCTTCACTACTCATCCCATGAAACTTGGGTAGGTGATGCAGAAACCCACTCTTTAACTCAAAATCATCATTAAGCCCCTCTCCTGGTTCTGGATAGGCAATGCATAAGGGCGCAGCACCCCCACCTGTAGGATTAGACAGTTGCCTAATAGTCTCAGCCATTGGTGCTTGTACTTGCTCAACACGGGCGTGCTCTTCCTCTTCTTCCTCTTCTGTATTCGCAACGTCCTCTTCAGTGACCTCCTCTTCCTCCTCTTCAAAGACTTGTTCTTCTCCTTCTTCAGAATGGTCAGGTTTGTTGATCTCCTCGGTTGATCTAGTTGAGGAGTTATAACCTGAATAGTTAGAGTCCTGAGAATCCCTCCTTTCTAGAAGAGGGCGGTCTGAAAAAGTGAGTTCTGCCCTTTGCTTAGCACGTTCCAATTTCTCAAAGAGCTCCTTAGTCTTATCAGAGACAGTGGACATTCATGGACCTTTAAGACCAAATCAAGTGTTAGTAACATATACAAGGTTCGAAATACAAACATTATGTCTTTCCTACTTTCTAAGTTACTTTTACATTTACATACTTAGGTACTGGAACAGAGGACCTCGTTTGTGCAATGGGACTATAGAACAGCTACCCTCGACAAGGTCATGTTTAATCCAATATACCTTAAGCATGTCACATAACATTTTTTATTTTTTTTTTTATCTTTTTTTTTTTTTTTAAGTTTAAGTTTGTTATAAACTTAGTTAATATCTCAATTGATTTCAAGTTGTAAGTCGAGCCCAATAGAAACCACTACTATTGGTGAGATACGATATAGGGATAGTCGCCTAGACATAAGTCTCTTTCCTTTGTTTCAGAAGGCCGAATGGCCAGATTAAGAGTTAAGTGAGAGGGAGGACTCATTTTGGTGATACTACGGAGGCAACTCCCTCATTGAGGTTTAGGTCCCTATCGGCTACTCCCACATAGTGGTGTACGCACATTCTATAGTATCTCTGAGATCCAATTTAACCCATCACCCAGGGTCTCAACCTTAGACACCATCCGTATGCCCCTTACTCAGCTGGGAAATTAACTTATGTGTTAGACCGTTCTCCAAGTGTTAATAAAGGCCGCCCTCAACCCCAAGAGACCTTAGCAAGGTACTATTGAAGGGTTTAGGCCAATATTAACAAAAGGGCCCTTGTCTACTCATACGATTTTACACACTTAAAACAATTAAGTATTTAACTAAATTAATAACAACCTAAGTATATTAATCTAAGTAAAACACATACAATTTACAACATGCTAAAAAAAACAAACTTCTACAAATTGTACAACAATTATAAAAGACATGCTTAATTTTGTAACACTCATAAAACTTAAACTAAATCACAATTATAGCTTGGCCTAACATAAATCGCAATTTGTCACCATTCCACAAGTGTAGTACAAAAATTAACATGCATTCTATATACAACAAAATCGATGACACTTTAAGTGCAAGGGATTTTAACAATCCCCGGCAACGGCGCCAAAAATTGATGCGGCTGAAATAGCCTCACAATTTAACCCTGCAAAATGTAGTTGTCAGTATAGGATAAGCAGGGATCGTTCAGTCCGGGGATTGTAGGGTACACCTACACAAAAAGGTCAATTAACAAATAAAAGAATAAAATGGGGGTTTTGAAATTTGGTTCCTAATCTACTTAAAATAAAAACAAAACAAATAAAACTATATACAATGATCGACTTCCCTAACCTAGACCAATACCACTCAGAAATTCATTTCAACATGCTACAAAACTGTGCCCATCTTAAATGCATAGATAAGAGCCCAAATGAAAAGCCTCAGCGGATCAATCCATTTATCTGATTCGTTCTAATGTAGGCTTGGATCGGAAAAGTCCTTACCAAGCCTAATACTACTAATTTTCGAAAACACTCAGCGTAATTCTCTTAACTAGTAGTATTATCTAACCCTCGAATCAACTCACACGTGCAAATTAACCATTACACATAGAATTTAACACATAATTTCCAGAATCGTTTAATCATTAAAGCATGATTTTTACCACTTTTTAGAACTAATTGCTACTTGTTTAACTCAGCGCCTTAACAAATAACAATTACCCTTGGCAAATTAAGCAAACACACAAGAACTCTCACCATTATTCTTGCATGCAAACTTATGAACCTAACTCTGAAAATTACCTAAACACATAAAAGGGCACAAGATTGTGACATGCATCATCAAAGAATTCTCGAAATTAACTCAATAATAAACTGAAAATCTCAAAAATATTAATAAAAATATTCTGAAAATTTCATGTCTCCAATTACACAACTCGCAAATCCAAACACACAAAACCGAAATAAAAATTGTAAGTAGAGTCATAGTTACACTTTGAAGCTTTCCTCAGCGGCTTGGCAACAAGGTGATGAACTCGTCTCTGCTATGGTGGTGGAGCGTCCTTGACTCAGCGCCTAAGAACTTCGTAGAATGATGGATGGATGGTGGTCACGGTCTTGTAAGTGATGGAAGTTTGAGAAGTGAATTGGGCAAAGTCTTGGAATAGCTTTTGGCCAGGAAGTGATAGGCCGGGAAGTGATAGGCCGGGAAGTGATACTAATTCTGGTATGGACGTTGCCTATTTATAGGAGAGCATTGGTTGGCTTTTGTCGATCATACCCTTCATCATTGGACGGATGGGATTGCATCATAATTCCTTTAATTTTCCAACTGAAAACGTCTCCTTTATGGCCTTAACTTCTCTCATAATGGGGTCTTTTAACAGCTGAAACGTCTTTCTCCTTTATTTATTTTCCAGTTGAAACATCTTTCTCCTTTATTCCGCAAATGAAAACGTCTCTCCTTTATTCCCCAACTGAAAACGTCTTTCTCCTTTATTTCCCTTCTTCATTGCTTGGTCAAACGTCTTTAAATGCTTTATTTTCTGATTCCATCGTTGCTGTTTCCAAGAGTTCCACCAGCCAAGGTTTCCTACAACAAGCAGGAGAATATCAGAATTTTCTAGAGAAAATAAAGGGAATTAAAATGTAAAGACTGCAAAAACAGTCGACAGTGAGGAATCCTGATCCAGCTAGGATTTTTCATGAATTTATCTTTTTCCGCTTATTTCACGCCAAACACTCTACAATACTCTTAAAATGACTCGATGACTCAAAACACGAAACTTAAGGGAGAAACAAAGCTAAAATGGGGCATATACTCAATAATATCGTCGCACTTTATGCTCCTATCAAATTCCCATGTTGTCACCTTGTTTTTCTCCTTAAGTATTACACGGCAAATTTAATCCCCAAGGAAAATATATTTTCCTTTTTAAAAACTCTTCCTTGATTTCCTCTTGCTTTGGACGGCAAAACTCTTAAGTCTCCACATTTTTCTCTTGACGTCACAAAACCCTAGTTTACATGGGCTTTATCCACTTTTGCCGAAAGTCCATCTTGCTTGATAATTCTTGGGCCTTCTTGCGTCCTCTTCAAGCCTTGATGTCTCCAACGTCATGTCCATCATAATTTCGATCACACATCTCAATGGGCTTCAGAGTTTTGCTTCACACAGTTTCCTCTTTCGAACAGGATTTCCTGGTTGGACCAGGAAAGCTTCATTTCTTCATTTCTGCTCAATTGTGTGGTCCTTTGCATCTCATTTTTGCTCCCCTTGGTGTTCGCAAGCTCCTATTTCCATTTGTGAGTTCATTTCCACTTTTTAGCTCCGAGGTCCTGAAAATAGAAACTATCAATAAAAATAGAAACTTTCCTAAAATGAAAAATGGTAACTTTCCTAAATTGAAAATGGGAAACTTTCTAAAAATGAAAAATAGAAACTACCGAAAATGGAAACTTTCTACAAATAGGAACTTTCCCAATCGAAGAATGGAAACTTTCCTAAACAGAGTTTTATTAAGGGAATAACGCAAGAAATGTAAGGAAATGCAGTTAAAACGTCGCATTAAAATGCTCCTATCACACCCAAGAACTCTCACCGTTATTCTAGCCTGCAAACTTATTAACCTAACTTTGAAAATTACCTAAACACGTAAAAGGGCACAATATTTTGAAACATGCATCATAAAAGAATTCTCGAAATCAACTCAATAATAAACTGAAAATCTCAAAAATATTAATAAAAATATTCTGAAAATTTCATGTCTCCAATTACACAACTCACAAATCCAAACACACAAAACCGAAACAAAAATTATAAGTAGAGTCATAGTGACACTTTGAAGCTTTCCTCAGCGGCTTAGCAACAAGGTGATAAACTAGTCTCTGCTATGGTGGTGGAGCGTCCTTGACTCAGCTCCTAAGAGCTTTGTAGATTGATGGAAGGATGGTGGTCTCGGTCTTGTAGGTGATGGAGGTTTGAGGAGTGAATTGGGCAGAATCTCAAAATAGTTTTTGGCTAGGAAGTGATAGGCAAGGAAGTGATCATAATTCTGGTCTGGACGTTGCCTATTTATAGGGGAGCATTGGTTGGCTTTTGTCGATCATACCCTTCATCATTTGGACGGATGGGATTGCATCATAATTCATTTAATTTCCCAACTGAAACGTCTCCTTTATGGCCTTAATTCCTCTCATAATGGGTCTTTTAACAAGCTGAAACATCTGTCTCTTATTTATTTTCCAGTTGAAACATCTTTCTCCTTTATTCCCCAACTGAAAACGTCTTTCTCCTTTATTTCCCTTCATTGCTTGGTCAAACGTCTTAAATGCTTTATTTTCTGATTCCATCATTGCTGTTTTCAAGAGTTCCACCAAGCAACGTATCCTACAAAATGATAATGTTTTAGAGAAAATAAAGGGAATTAAAATGTAAAGACCGCAAGAATGTTGACAGTGAGTAATCATGATCCAGCTAGGATTTTTCATGAATTTTGCATTTTCTGCCTATTTCACGCCAAACACTCAACAATACTCTCAAAATGATTTAATGACTCAAAACACGAAACTAAGGGAGAAACAAGGCTAAAATAGGGCACATACTCAATAATATCGTCGCACTTTGTGCTCCTATCATTGAGACTTTTATCAATACATGTCCCTGATTCTGGAAAGGATAAAGGCACCCTAGGAATTATCACCATTGCCAAATAAGCATGTGTCCCAAATTGTGTGCACAAGATGTACAACCCCCTAGATAAACCCCTTTGAGCGTACAATTGTAAGCCTTTTCTTTCATCACCCTAAATATCCTTAACCCCAAACCCTTAGTATAGTTACAATCCTACCATTTGTTCTAACAACTTAGTGGAGCTATCTTTTGAGACTTACTACATGGATTTGGCGTTAGAGATGAACATTTAGAAGAGGTGAAAGTTCGAGTGTGGGGGTAGACTTGTCTATGAAAAAAAAAATTATGTGAAAGCTGTGAAAAAGAAAATGAAAAAGAAAAGAAAAGAAAAAAATGTGTACGGCTAGAAAAGAAAAAGAAAGAAAAAAAATTTATGGATTTTAGTCCCCCATACTTTGTGGATTTGGAGTTTGTTTTGAATTGAAGGCCCACTATCGAAAAAATTTGGTTTTTGTCCAGTTCACGAGATTTCAAGGGAAGTTTAGAATGAAGATTAGGCCCAACATAAAGACACTAGGCCTTTTATTTTACCTCTATGGGTGTGGCGTTTTGCTTTGGTGGATTTATAGAAGTCTCTACATCTACATGAGCTCTGCTAGGTTTTTAGGACACTTTGTTAAATTCCTTACCCTTGATAGGAGCATTTTAATGCGACGTTTTAACTGCATTTCCCTACATTTTCTGCGTTATTTCCTTAATAAAACTCTGTTTAGGAAAGTTTCCATTCTTTGATTGGGAAAGTTCCTATTTGTAGAAAGTTTCTATTTTTGTAGTTTCTATTTATCATTTTTAGTAAGTTTCCATTTTCGGTAGTTTCTATTTTTCATTTTTAGAAAGTTTCCCATTTTCAGTTTAGGAAAGTTGCCATTTTTCATTTTAGGAAAGTTTCTATTTTTCTTACTAGTTTCTATTTTCAGGACCTCCGAGCTAAAAAGTGGAAATGAACTCATAAATGGAAAGAGGAGCTTGCGAACGTCAAGGGGAGCAAAAATGAGGAACAATGGACCACAGAAATGAGCAGAAATTTTCCTGCTTCAACCAGGAAACCCTGCGAAAGGGAGGAAAGCTTACCAATGAAGTTTCCAACGTTACCATGAAAAAGAAATGGAAGAATGAAGTGTTATGGCGTTGGAATGTATAAAGGCTTGAAGTTGAAGCAACAAGGCCCAAAAACTCTCAAGACTTATTGGATTTTCGGCAAAATGGATCAAGGCCCATCAAGGCCCAAGCAATTAGGGTTTGTGACGCATGGAAGAAACCCTAGAAAGGTTTGCCGTCCAAAGCAAGAGAGAAAGAAGGAGTCTTGCCTTGAAAATCAGAAAATAATAAGAAGATTTCGTGGAGATTTTATTGGGAGACTTTTAAGGGAAGAGAATATGTGTTGAACACAAAGAGCTCTCAAAGGAAGTCTAGATACATTCCTATATTCTCTAAAGGAGTTGTTGCCGAATTTCAAGAGATAAAATCAGAATATTATCATGGTATTTCGGCAAGAAAATCAAGGGAAATATTCTAGAAAATTATGTGATTGGTTGATACATGTCATAGGGCTTACTTGGCAAGATTCTATTGGAGGAAATTATGTGGAGTTAGACATTGTTGCCGTGAGTTTCTCTAGGGTTTTGCACGGCCTTGGAGACCAAGTTGCCGTTCCCTATATAGTCTCCCCTCTTCTCAACGTCAAGGGTTCCCCTCTCCATACAATTTACAACTCAGAAAAATCAGAAAATCCCTCTAGCATAGCCGTGAGTTTCTCCATCCTCTAGGGCAACCACGAAGTTCAAGCAAGGCCAAGGAAGAAGAGGACAAGCCGTGCACATCATCCATCACCATCCTTGAAGATTGCTTTCGAAATTCAAGAGACCATTCATCCCATCTCCATCTCTTGGTGTAATCCGATTCTCCTTGTAACCTTTGCTTTGTAATTTTCGTTGGTTATGCCCTAGTTGACACATGTGTTTGAACAAGTTTCGAATTCTGAAATTCTATGATTAATTGTTAATTTTCAGATTCATGTTTTGCGATTTATGGTTGCTTATGTGTGAGTGTTTGATTAAATTTGCATGATAGATAACTTTTGTATTTTAATCTTATGTGGTTGCAAACACCTAGGGTTTTTATATAATTGGTGCTACGAATTTAAGAACATGAATCAACTTTTTGGTTTTGTGTTCTTGAATCAATAAGTAGTAAAGGTTTTGTACAAAAACCGAATTTAATCAAAGAAGATTGCAATTAGGTGGACTTTTTCATACTAAGTTGCACATTTGAATTGATAGCCTTTCTAGATGCTTAATGCGTTAGACATGTATGATTGACTAGCTTTCTAGGGCTTGAATGCATGTTTGATAGGATTAGTCTATGTGCTTTCACTTAGATTAATTAGCGTTGAAAGTAAAATATGGGAAATTGTTTGCTTTGAACGTTTCACATGATCAATTCCTCTTGCATGACTATGATGAACAATGATGAACTTGAATCAACTTTAATCATATGTTTCGATTTTGATCTTTGTTCTTGCATTCCATTTATAATTTTATGTTTTTGCATTTTAATTGTTTTATTAACTTAGTTTTATTTTCAGAAAAACCAAAATCAAAAACCCCCTTTTAATTCGTAAATAATGTGCATATGTGTGAATATTATACTTTGTTTTGATTTTAATTGTTTAATTGTTTAACAATGACAGGTGTACCCTCAATCCCCGGAATAGAACGATCCCTATTTGCTTATACTACTAACGATATTTCAGGGTTAAATTATGCGCTTGCTTTGAGCGCATCAACCCTTTGTTTCTTAAAACTGATACGCGCAAAAGCATCGCCAATTTAAACCCTGAAAATGTCGAGCGTTAGTATAGAGTAAGCAGGGATCGTTCTAAACCGGGGATTGAGGGTGCTAACATGTGAGAACAAAATCAAAGAAAAGAATATACAATTTACGAAAATTAAAGAACAAACATACAAGTTTACGAAAAACACTTTACAAATTTACAAGAAAGAACAACAAGAGTTAGAGAGAACACATACATATATCACACGAAATTAGATAGAAAAGAATTATGAGAGAAACAAATATACAAGTCTACATATATATAGGATCCGAAAATTAGAGAGAAAACTAAGTTAGAAAAGGTTTTGGAAATCCTACTCCTAGTTAAATACATTTTACAAATCCATATCACATAGGGAATCCATATACAACAAGGATACATATTATTATTTAATTAGAATTACTTAATCTACAAGAAAACAAATTATTGACCAAGTCAAACAAGAAATCCTAAGTCAAAACTAACTCTAACTACTTTTCCTAAAAAACACCAAAGAATCCCTAAAATATAGGAACACCTAAAAAACACAAAACAAAATCCTAAAAACCACCAAATTAATTCCTAGAAAACACTAACACATATTTACTATTCACGAATTTATAAAACATTTTTTTTATTTTTTTATTTACATGAACATGCTACCTAAAAACTCTAAGTTAATTTTATTTATTTACAAATATACAAAAACACATAACATAAAAGATAGGGGGGTTTTTGAAGATTGAAAAACAGAAATTTTCTAAAACATTAAAAGATTAAAAACGTTTTATTTACATAGGTGGGAAAAGAAGGATTTTTGGAAAACAATTTATCAAGAACCTTTCAAGAACAACATATTCATGCATCCCTTAATCTTGTTAATTACCATGGAAAGATATCGACCAAGAAACAAAGTTACAAGCGCCCAATGTCCCTTATATGACTTCCCTTTACACAATTGACTAGAACAAGCGCCTAACCAATATACTTCAAATGCAGGTATGACACAATCAAAGCGACTCATAATCTCATGCATTCAAATCATTAAGAGCAAGTGAAAGTTTAGTCAATAAACATGCAAATTCAAGTACTCAAAGCAAGTCTTTTCATTACATGCATAATCTGATCTCGACCTTTGTACAAAGCCTTTACTACCGTATTGAATTAGGATCAACAAGCGTTCACCTAATTACTAGCTCCAATTACATGCAATCATCCTAAGCGTGCACTCAAAGAACAAGAACATGCAAAAGTTATCTATAAAACAAAACCAGATTATCATTCCATATTTCGGCAATCAACAAGCATCAAGAACACACAAACACATCAAACATAGAAAAGCATATCAAAATCGCATCCAAAAATCAGAAAGTTAACTCATGGTTTCGGTTTTACACAAAGAAAAACAAAAACAGCAATTATATCTAACAAGTTACAAAACCGAGAGGAAAACATGATGAAGATGGTATGAACAACCCTTGACTACGTCCCAAGGTCCAAAGCAGATCCAAGGCAGCAACACAAGGTGAAGATCACGGCAAAGGATGGAGGATGGCACGGCTAGGAACTTGTAGAAGCAAAAACCTGAAACTCAAGAGCAAACCGGTGAGAAACGAAATTGTGGAGACGTCAAATACACTAGGTATATATATGAGAACGTATCAAGGCACTCCCAATTCGTTTCTACTTGGTTTCTCCAAAGTTGTGTTGATCTAGGACTTGTTTGGCACAAAGCAGATTTCCGGCAGACTTGACCTCAGTGCACTAAAACGGCCATAACTTCTTCTAGAAAATATATATCGCTGAGCTGTAAAACTTTCTGGAAACTAGACATCTGTAGCTTTCCAACCATATAAAGATCATAATTTTCTGAGCTCTGAGAGATTAATGGCACTCCGTTGAAGTTGACTGATCTGCACAGGCAGTAATCCGAATCTGTAATGGATTTGACTTTTAAAGCAGAACTTAAGTCCAACTCCGTTTTCCTTCACATCACATGCCTCTCACATGTCTTCCACGCCTTATTGAAGAATGAAACGTCAAGAACTCCCTAGAACCTTCAAGAATCTCACGACAATTCCAATCCTTTTCCACTTCGAATTCCAACTCCATATTTCTCTCAAAACCGAATCCAAAGTGGATTGCTCTTCCATGTGCACGGCATATGATCTTCTTGAGACTTCTAGATACTTCATGAACGTTCCAAGGCTCTCCTAGTATAAGTAGAACTCCATATGCAAGTAGGTTTCCTAGTTGAATACTGCTTTCTTTTCCGAGATGCTTCTACACTCTTCCGGAACCTTCTTGAGTAATCCTTATCCAACAGGGACTCCTTGTCACACTAGTATTCCTTATCTGAGTAGAATTGGGTTTCCTTGTCCAAGCAGAACTCCTAGTCCAAGTCAGCTTCAGACTCCTACTTCAACTGGGATTCCTTTTCCTAGTCAAACTGGGAAAACTTCCATTTCTTCATTTTTCTTCATTTCTGCGCCACTTGTGCCTTCCTTAGCCATTTTTGGACTTTGAGACTCCATTTACACCTGTAAAACACTAACTAAGTTAAATTGATCAAGATAAAGGAAATAACTTAGCAAAATATAGGGTTTAAACATTATAAACGTCGCATTTTATGCTCCTATCAAATTCCCCCACACTTAGCTTTTGCTAGTCCCTTAGCAAAATCAACATAACAAACCAAAAAGACTAAGAAACAAAACAAAGAACTAACGAAAATACTAAGTATGGAAAACGAAAACCAAAGACTCAAGACTCAAAAACGTAAAACACAAAGAAGACTCCAACGAAAATCAAAACTAAAAACAAAGACACAAACGTTGACATACACAATGACTTCTAAGCCCTTTAACATATTGTCTCAGCAATCTCATACTTTCAAGTCACCAAGATTAGCACTTAACCAAGCATCACATCTTCAAGATATTCGAGAGCTAATTACAAAACATAATCCACATATAAGCATGTAAGACTTGGGAGTAAACAATGGTGATGGGTGAGCTCAACATATTTCGAACAAGTCATGATTCAAACCTCACATAGGTATATCACTCTTTCTTCTCTCAGATTCAAGGCTCATGCTTAAAAGCTCATCACTCAAGTATATGTGAAAGAATAACAAGTGTATCACATATGTATAAGAAACGAAAGCACATATATATTTTTCTTTCTTTAAAAGATCTCATGAAAGATATCAACTACATGCACGAATGAACCCAAGCCATAAGTTCAACAGTTATAACTCATCTCCACAGATCAAAGGCTGTCCCATCTTAAGGATCAAAGAGGTCTTACAATTAAAGGTTGTAATGGGGCCAAGGCTTAAGGTTTAAAGAAACGAAGGGATAGGAAATCATAAAGTATCCTGAAAACCTAGCAGAGCACTTGCTGATGTAGAGAGACTACTTTTTCGAAATCCACCATATGCATAGCAAAACGTCATGTGTCCTCAAAGGCTTTATAAAAGGGCCAAGTGTCATCATGTTGGGCCCAATCTTCATTCTAACCTTCTTTTGAACAAGTGTGAATCGGACAAAGACCAAATTCTTCAACAATGGGCCTTCAATTTAAAGCAAACTCCAAATCCACAAAGTATAGGGGACTAAAATCCATAGAACTTAACCAATAACACATTTTTTCTCTTTAATTGCCGAAAACATTCTTTTTCTTTTCTTTTTTTTTTTTCGATTTCAATTTTTTTTTTTCTTTCTTTCTTTCGGCAATTACATACAATTTTTCTTATGGACAAGTATACCCCCACACTTGAACTTCTTCATGTCTTCAAAATTCATCCTTGACGACAAAACTCCAAGCAAAGTCTCAAAGTATGCTCCACTAAGTCTTTAGAACAAAGGGTAAGGATTTAACTATACTAGGGTTAAAGGTTAAGGAATTTTGAGGGTGATGAAAGAAAAGGTTCAATGTAGGCTCAAAATGGTTAACTAGGGGGGTCCCACGACGGGCACAAATAGGGACACAGGCTTTATTTGGCAATGGTGGTGAAAATCCTAAGTAAGTACCTTTATCCTTTCCAGAATCAGGGCCATGTATTGATATTAAACGTCTCAACAAGCATAACAGTGAATTCTAGCATTCTCTAGTCCATTAAACTTAATCTATGGCATGTAATCAATCAAGATAAAAGAATAATGAGATCAACAAAATCATCGCCAAGAAAATAAGAGTATAATTCATTTTTTTCATTAATCATTCACAAAGAAAGGGCACATGGCTCAAATTCTCACTTAGGGTTATTATGAATCATAACTTATCTTCCACATGTTCATATTCTGTACCAAAGTTACGCATGCACCATATCTACTACACATTCATATGCTTTTCATAAGTCATAATTAACCAAAGAATATCATCAAACATTATCTCAATCTTGTGATCCTCTTTTAGCCTTAATTTCAGAGATATAAGCACATCCTAGACAGTTAAAAGGGCATCCTAAGACTCGATCACAAAACAAAACAACAACAACACATAAATGACGCAACAAACATGACAAAAACGTTTTGGACTTAGGGATTCTTCTCTTCTCCTTTTGGTAACTCCTTTGGAACATGACCAGGTGAAGAGAGGAACGATTTTGGCGGAGCTCAGCTCACTTGATTGACAGGGGACGAGACCCTTTGTCAGCACTTCTCATATCCAAACTAGACCTTAGACATCACATGCCATTGGATGCGCCTACGATGAAGAAGATATTTACCCAAAATTCATTTTGACTCTAACAATAATAACTAAACAAACAAACAAACAAAGAACATAAAGTTAACGCAAATTTTTTTTTTTTTTTTTTTTTTCTGTATTTTCCGATTTTTTATTTTGTTTTCTTTGTATAACCACAAAAACTAGCTAAGTGAAACGTTAAACCCTTCCCCCACACTTAAATCATGCATTGTCCTCAATGTAGAAACAAGTATAAAGCATACAAAGCATCAAGCAAGCATAGAAGAAAAGTTAACGCAACAAATCCTAAAATAAAAACAAAGTTGACGAAAATAAAAGAGAAGGGAAGAGTTCAAGAGAGCAAATCTGCATTGATGGCTCCTCCACAGCTACGGATGAAATGGGTTGCCTCCCATGCAGCGCTTAATGTTTAAAGTCTTTCAGCCTAGACTTGCACCTTCATTTATTCCTCAGTTGGTGGCGTCTCTTGGAGGGGTACATCCTCCACATTATGCTCCACAAACGACTCATAGTAAGGCTTAAGACGATGGCCATTCACCTTGAACTCAGCTCCAGTAGTGTTACTTCTTATCTGTATAGCACCATGAGGAAAAACATTAGTAACAATAAAAGGACCAACCCATCTAGAGCGCAACTTACCAGGAAAAAGTCTTAATCTAGAATGAAATAAAAGAACTTTTTGACCAACTACAAAGGTCTTTCCACGAATCATCTTGTCATGAAAAGCCTTTGTCTTTTCCTTGTAAATCCGTGCACTATCATAGGCATCATTTCGAATTTCCTCAAGCTCATTGAGTTGCAACTTCCTATGAAGTCCAGCTTCGTCCACGTCCATGTTGAATCTCCTCACGGCCCACCAAGCCTTGTGCTCCAACTCCACAGGTAAGTGGCACGCCTTCCCATACACCAACCGAAATGGTGACATCCCTATTGGCGTTTTGAAGGCTGTCCTATACGCCCACAATGCATCCTCCAAACGCTGACTCCAATCCTTCCTTGAAGGGCCCACGGTTTTCTCAAGGATCCTCTTGATCTCCCTATTTGAAACTTCTGCTTGGCCACTCGTTTGAGGATGATAAGGTGTTGAAACCTTATGTGTCACGTGATATTTCCTAAGCAAAGCTTCAATGGTCTTGTTGCAAAAGTGAGAGCCTCCATCACTAATGATTGCTCTAGGCATGCCAAACCTACTAAAAATGTTAGACTTTATAAACTCTGCAACAACTTTAGAATCATTAGTCCTGGTGGCTTTCGCTTCCACCCACTTAGAAACATAATCAACCGCTAAGAGAATATAAAGAAAACCATGAGATGAAGGAAAAGGTCCCATAAAATCAATACCCCAAACATCAAAAATTTCGACAACTATTATAGGAGTTAAAGGCATTTGATCTTTAGGTCCTAAATTCCCAGTTCTTTGGCATCTATCACATGTCATACAAAACTCATATGCATCTTTAAATATAGTAGGCCAATAAAAACCACATTCCAACACCTTCCTAGCAGTTCTATCAGAGCCAAAGTGACCACCACATTGCTTAGCATGATTAAACTCAAGTATAGCTTTTTGTTCATTATTATGCACACATCTCCTTACCAATTTATTTGAACAATATTTCCACAAGTAAGGATCATCCCAAACATATTGTCTAGCTAAAAACTTAAGCCTATCACGTTGAGTACGTGTCATGTTATTAGGGAACGTTTTAGATACCAAATAATTAACAATATCTGCATACCAAGGCTCACTTACCTGGATTCCGAAGAGTTGTTCATCCGGAAACATCTCCACTATAGGTATGGCGTCCTCCTCACTCACAAGTCTGCTTAAGTGGTCAGCTACAACGTTGTCAGAGCCCTTCTTATCCTTGATCTCCACATCAAACTCTTGAAGCAAGAGTATCCAACGAATTAGCCTAGGTTTGGCCTCCTTCTTTGACATAATTAGGTACCTTAAAGCTGCATGATCAGAATAAATAATAACTTTAGTACCCAACAAATAAGATCGAAATTTTTCTACGGCAAAAACAACAGCTAAAAGTTCTTTTTCAGTTGTAGAGTAATTGAGTTGAGCATCATTGAGTGTCCTCGACGCATAGTAGATGGCATAGGGCTTCTTGTCCTTCCTTTGGCCTAGCACGGCCCCAATGGCATAGTCAGAGGCGTCACACATGATCTCAAAGGGAAGAGACCAATCTGGGGGAAGCATAATTGGTGCAGACGTTAGAAGCTCCTTCAAAGTGTTGAACGCCTTCTTGCAATCCTCATCAAACTCAAATGGCACTTCCTTTTGAAGGAGACGACATAAGGGCCTAGAAATCCTGGAAAAGTCCTTGATAAAGCGCCTGTAGAAACCTGCATGTCCAAGAAAAGAACGGACCTCCCTCACACTTGTGGGGTTTGGTAAGTATCTAACAAGATCTACTTTAGCTTTATCTACTTCAATTCCACGTTTAGAAACAATATGCCCTAAAACTATTCATTGTTTAACCATAAAATGACATTTTTCCCAATTTAAAACAAGGTTAGTTTCTTCACAACGTTCAAGTATCAATTCTAAGTTACTTAAGCAATTTTCGAAGTCTTTGCCAAAAACAGAAAAGTCATCCATAAAAACTTCAATAATTTTCTCAATAAAATCAGAAAAGATACTTACCATGCACCTTTGAAACGTACCTGGGGCGTTGCATAGTCCGAATGGCATTCTTCTGTAGGCAAACGTTCCAAAAGGACAAGTGAAGGTCGTTTTCTCTTGGTCCTCATTAGCAATGGCGATTTGGTTGTAACCAAAATACCCATCCAAGAAGCAATAGAACTCATGGCCAGCTAACCTCTCAAGCATCTGATCAATAAATGGCAAAGGGAAGTGATCCTTCCTAGTAGTGGCGTTGAGCTTCCTATAGTCTACGCAAACTCGATGTCCAGTTACAGTTCGTTGAGGCACTAACTCATTCTCTGCATTCTTCACAACAGTTATCCCAGACTTCTTAGGCACTACTTGAACTGGTGAAACCCACTTAGAATCCGAGATAGGGTAGATGACGCCACAATCAAGGAGTTTGATGACCTCCTTCTTTACAACTTCCATCATAGGTGGATTGAGACGTCTCTGAGCTTCCCTAGTTTGCTTGGCTCCTTCCTCAAGCAAAATCCGATGCACACAAGTGGTAGGGCTAATTCCCTTAATATCCGCTAAAGTCCAACCAATTGCAGTCTTGTGCTTCTTAAGCACCTCCACTAGTTCATCCTCTTGAGTAGATGTCAATGATGAAGATATGATCACAGGTAACGTTTCTTTATCTCCCAAGTAAAAATACTTCAAATGATTTGGCAATGGCTTCAATTCTAAGGAAGGTGCCTGAATCACTGAAGGTAGAGGCTTATTAGCAGAGATGGGAAGTGAAAAAGAAGGACTTGACTTACCTACATAGGACGTTGCCTCTAGAGAAGCAACGTTTTCTATGTGGATGGATTCATAAGATTCCGTGTGATAGGAGCATTTTTATGCGACGTTTTAATAATTATTTCCTCATATTTTTCATAGTTATTTCCTTTACTTCATCATTTTTAATCTATTTTCTATTTTCTAGGTACATCGAATAAATGGAGAAGAAATAAGCTTAAAGGCAGAAGGGATGCAGAAATGAAGAAATGGAGTTTTCCTGGTCCAACTAGGAATCCTAGTCAACGCAAGAATCCTGATGAGGCTAGGAAACCTGAAGGCATTAGGAGACTACATGGCTTGAAGATATTATGGGAGATTAAATCTGATTTTTGCATGTTAAATGATGGAGATAATGTGGAAATCAAGGAGATTACGTTGAGAAAATCAAGGGAGAGTTTCAAGGGATTGTGCAACAAGAAAAGGCTCAAAACAAGTCCAGATTCGTTCCTTAATTCCCTCAAGATATGTTGGCTGAAATTAGAGAATAAAATCTGCAATTTTAATGTGGAAATCAAGAGAAAATCAAGGGGAGGACATTAAGGATAAAGCCATGGAGAGATTTAAGAGAGAAAAGGTCCAAGACAAGTCTAGATTCATTCCTAATTTCACTCAAGAGTATTTTGGCCGAAAATTAAGAGAAAAATCAGAAATAATCTTGGGAAAATCAGCAACAATATATTAGGGATTGATTTTGGAGCTTTTTGATTGGTTGGATGACAAAGCAGAGCTGACGTGGCATTATTTGATTGGCTGAAGCTGTGTGGATCAATCTTGAAGACTAAGTTGCCATCCTCCTATAAATAGGAGCATTCTCTACACAATTCAAGACACCATCAAACAACAACAACACCACAACACACTTTTCATTCAGAAAATCCTCCATAACGTCATAAGCTCTCTCTCTCTCTCCATTCTCTAGTTGCAAAGTTCTGCGTTTTCAAGCAAGGAGAGGAAGAAGAAGAAGGAGCCGTGAAGATCATATCCTCCATCATCCACCTTGAAGGCTTGCTTCCCAGATTCAAGATCCAACCATCTAGCTCTCCATCTCCATCTCCACTCACGGTGTAATTCGTTCCTTTTCCTTGTAACCTTTTTGGTTTCCTTGTTTGATTTCGTATGAACTTGTTTCTAGTTAACCTAACGTTTAGGGCAAAGTTTAAGCCCAATTTCTATGTTTAAATAAAGTTTTCAGATTCTATAATTGTGATTCGAGAGTTGCTTATGTGAGTTTGTTTAATTAAATTTGCTTTATAGATAACTTTTGTATTTTAATCTTATGTGGTTGCAAACACTTAGGGTTTCGATATAATTGGTGCTAGGTTTAAGAACATGAAATCGACTTTTCGTTTTGTGTAAACTTGAATCAAAGTAGTAAAGGTTTTGAGCAAAGATCGAATTTAATTAAAGAGGATTGCAATTAGGTGGACTTTTCCATACTAAGTTGTACACTTGAGTTGATAGCCTTTCTTTATGTGTAATGCATTAAACATGACATGATTGACTAGCTTTCTAGGGTTTGATTGCATGTTTGATAGGATTAATCTAGGTGCTTTCGCTTAGATTAATTAGCATTGAAAAGTAAAAAATGGGAATTCATTTGCTTTCGAATGTTTCACATGATCAACTCCTTTCTCATGACTTAGATGAACAATTATAGGGTTTGAATCGAATTTGATTACATGGAATTGGTTTTGATCTTTGTTCCTTGCGTTCCACCCTTGTATATATGTTTTTACGTTTTCTTTATTTGATTTAACTTTTGATTTTATAATTCTTAAACTCCCCTTTTATTTCGTTATTTGTATATATTCTTTTTGTAAATAATACTTTTTACTTTTACTAATTAATTAATTGTTTTTGCAATTACAGGTGTACCCTCAATCCCCAGTTAGAACGATCCCTACTTATTCTATACTAACAACTACATGCAGGGCTAAATTGCGCGCTTACTTTTAGCGTATCACCGTGAGCTCTTCCCTAGGTATGGTGGCGCCATTCTCAAGAATACCAAATCCACTTGCAATGGTTGAACCCATGGCATCATCCTCCATAATGTCCATGAATTTCTGCGCAAGTTCATCAAGGATATCAATAGAAAAACATGATTGAAAATCACTTAAAGGATACGTCATTGCTTCAAAAATGTTGAAGCCAACAACTTCTCCATCAAATTCCATTGTCAAGGTGCCAGAGTACACATCAATTTTGGTCCTAGCTGTCCTCATAAAGGGACGACCTAGCAAAAGTGGCGTTGACTTGGGAGATGACTCCTCCATCTCTAGGACATAGAAATCAGCTGGAACGATTAGCTCACCAACCTGCACAAGTACATCCTCAACTAACCCCTTAGGGTATGCATTAGATCGATCTGCCAATTGAATGATAACATTATCATGTTTGAGTTCACCTAGACCTAGAGATGCATAAACAGAATATGGCATAACATTTATAGAAGCACCTAAGTCTAGCATGGCATTTTCGAATCTAGTAGTTCCAATGACACAAGGGACAGAAAAACTTCCTGGATCCTTACACTTTTCAGGCATTCTGCGTTGAAGCACAGCTGAGACATTCTCACTTACCTTAACCACTTCTTTCTCACGGTTTTGTCTCCTTGTGGTGCAAAGTTCCTTCAAAAATTTGGCATACTTAGGAATTTGCTTGATGGCCTCAAGGAGAGGGATATTGATTTGCACCTTCTTAAAAGTTTCCAAGATGGCCTTTTCGGCCTCATCTTTCTTGGACTTAGCATATCTGCTTGGGAAAGGCAAAGGAGAAGGAGATGGATTAGCAATAACCGAATTGAAAGAGTTAGAAATATGTCCTTGAGTATTCGGTTTTGCATTGGAAGGTGGAGATGTCACTTGAGCCTTTGACGTTGCAGGGTCCTCCTCCTCCTCTAATATTGACGTTGAGATGTTCTTGGGAGGCTTTGGAGGATCTACAAGGGTCTTACCACTCCTTGTAGTGAAGACTTTGGCTTGCTCAAAGTGGGGATTTGGGATGGTACCACTTGGTAGCTTTCCTTGCTCATGAAACTTACCCATAAACTCCACAACTTGACTCATTTGCTTCTTCATCTCATTCACATCCGTGGATATGGCATTGATCTGATTCCCATGATGAGTTTGACCTGCAATAAAAGCTTGAGTAGATTTAGTTAGAGTTCGGATCAATTCATCATTAGAAGAAGAAGAAGCATTTGAATTAAAATTCAAACTAAAAGGAGTAGGGTTAGGAGGTTGAGGCTTTTGATAAAAGCCTTGAGGACGTGGTTGGAACCCTTGTGGTGCATTTTGAACATTCTCATTGTCCTTCCAACGAAAATTGGGGTGGTCCCTCCATCCAGGATTGTAAGTATTCGAGTATGGATCATTCCTAGGACGTTGGAACCCTTGTTGGAAGCCTATGGCGTTGACACCTTCTTGTCCTCCACACACCATGACTTGTCCATGTGATCCCTGAGACACAAGAGAAGTAAGTTTGTTAACTTTCTCTTCCAATTGAGCTAAAGTACTTACCTCATGGACCTTTTCACGATTTGTGGTGGCTTTAGGCCTAGAGCTTCCATATTGTTGTTGATTCAAGGCCCTATTCTCAATAAGTATCATTCCAGCCGCAGGTTCCTTGTCAACAAACGATCCACCAGAAGCTGCATCTAGCATGTCTCGTTCCAAGCTTGTGAGCCCATCATAAAAACAAGTGAGCAAGGTCTCAGTCTTCAAGCCATGTTGAGGGCATTGAGTGGTGAGAGACTTGAACCTCTCATAGTAATCTGCGTAGGACTCATCTTGCCCTTGTTGGATGCCACTTATCTTCTTCCTTAACATGATGATGCGAGATGTAGGAAAGTACTTCTCAAGAAACGCCTTCATCATGTCTCCCCATGATGTAATTCGTCCACTAGGCAACTCATAAAGCCATTGCTTTGCCTTGTCAGCCAACAAAAATGGGAAGGCCTTCAACTTCAAAATATGCTCATCAGCTCCTTGAGGCTTCATGCTAGTGCAGATGAATTGAAATTCCATCAAGTGGTTGTTGGGATCTTCCATAGAGAGTCCATGGAATGTAGGAAGACGATGAAGCAACCCAGACTTCAACTCGAAATCAGCTGTTAATCCCTCAGCTCCAGCAGGGTAGGTTATGCAAGTTGGCACTCCCCCAGGTGGGATGACGGATGTAGAGAGTTGCCTTATGGTGAGAGCCATTGGTGGTGGTGGTGGTAAAATCAAAGGGAGAGGGGCGTTGGGTGGTTCAAGGTGTGGTGAAAGTGGGGTATGTGGTGGTGATTGATCAGATGAAGTGTTTGAAGCTGCTGATCCTCCTTCTACTCGATTCCCTTCAATATCTATTTCAAGCTCACGAATTTGAAGTGGAGTGGAAACTTGAACGTCGAAGATATCCGAGTTCTGCTTCAACCTCTCAATTCGTGCTTGGATGACGTGAAGGGGCGTTTTGGTGTACTTGGGTGGTTCAGACGATCCAGACATTCATTGATCTGTAGTAAAACAAAAGAAAATAGTTAGTAAGTTATAAACAAGACGTGGACCAAGGCACACACATAAAAGAAAAAACGTCACATATATGCAAGTATACACAAGGCCAACGAAAATTTTAGTGGTTAGGTACAATCTTTTACAACTTTCGAATTAATCAACTTTAATAAGAGAATTGTAAGTCAAGGTGTAGACGTGCGGCCCAGAGATTCTAATGTTAAGACAAGTCTCCCCCCCTTCATCCTTTGGTAACTCTTTTCGCACAGAGCCAGGTAGTAGAGAGTAAGAAAGCTACTCCCACATTGTGGTTTACGCCTTCTTAATCAATCAACCTAGACACCCTGTGTTACTAAGGTGCGCCGCAGAGACAAAGGAAGTTGCTTGACAAGTATTAATAAGAGAACTCTCACCTATTCCGTTATGACTTACATTCTACTTACTAAAACCAACTCTTTCGAAAATTGTCTAAGTATATTGATTCAATGAGACGTCATGAACATTGCTTTGGACGTGCGGCCCAAGTCCTTGCCTCCACACTTATTCCTTTTCAAATCCTTTGGGCAACCTTACTAGAATGGCCAGGTGGGGGAGGACGAACACGAGAGGTAAGAACCATTTTGGCACAAGCTACTCCCACATAGTGGTTTACGCTCGTTTGTATGCCTTTCTGGATTCAAAACCCATCATGAACGTTGTCCCCTTTCTAGACACCATCCCACATAGGCTATACTTACTTAGATAAGAAAAGTCCTAATTGCAAGACATTGTTCGATTGTTAATAAAAGCCGCCCTCAACCTTAAGAGACCTGAAGCAGGTACTAGTAAGGGGTTTAGGCTAAAATTAACAAAGGGACTTCACCTATTCCATCAAAGTTCACGGCCCCTTACCAAATCAATACCTTAGTGGCGTTTTCATCACATGAAGACTTTTCAATCCCCGGCAACGGCGCCAAAAATTGATACGCGCAAAAGCATCGCCAATTTAAACCCTGAAAATGTCGAGCGTTAGTATAGAGTAAGCAGGGATCGTTCTAAACCGGGGATTGAGGGTGCTAACATGTGAGAACAAAATCTGATAGGAGCATTTTAATGCGACGTTTTAACTGCATTTCCTTACATTTCTTGCGTCATTTCCTTAGTAAAACTCTGTTTAGGAAAGTTTCTGATAGGAGCATTTTAATGTGGTATTTTAATAGTTAATTCCTCACATTTTGCTTAGTTAATTCCTTAACGAATCGATTTTTAACTCAATTTCTATTTTCTTAGGTACATTGGAGTAAATGATGGTGAAATGAGCATTAGGTCCACACTTACCTATAAATGGTGGAGAAAAATGGAAATGTACTAAAATGTCAATTTTACACATTTTCCTACTCCGGCTAGGAGAAACCAAGCCAAGCAAGGAAGAAGGAGCGGCCGCCTGACCAAATGAACTCCAAATGAGCTGAAACTTTCCAGATCCATTCTAGACATCCTAAGGATCGTTTCTTATGAAGAGTGCCAGAGCTAGAATTGAGTGGAAGGCCTTCAAACAATCAGCCCAATTTCCTGCAGAAGCAAAACTGGAAAACTGGACCCGTAAGGAGTCCAGCAGCATTTTCGGCCCAACCACATGGAATAAAAATCTGAAATTTTACCAGGGTGATCTACACTCATAATGGAACATTTTTTATGAAGAGGTCATAGTGAAATTGGGAATGCTTGTTGGAGAAATAATTGAAGGAATAAAGGGGCAGAAACTGATCTAAAAACAGCTCAACACCACATGTTCAAGTTTCCTACCCACATGAAGAAAGCTAGATGCTTTTCTCTTTTTCCTTGGATATATTTTTCTGCTCCAATAGATCATCATCACTTCCATACTTCTACACCTTCATGCCTTGCTTTCATTTCATCATTACTCCATCTTTTCCATATTTTACAAACCACTTTCATTATTTTTCTTCCATTTATCATTTCACTCTTCTTTTTCTTCCCTATATAAACACCTTCTCCTCTCACTCTAAGAACATTCCTTCATCCATTTCATCTTCTTTGTCTCTCCATTTCCATTCCATTTTTCTCTCCATTCTCTAGTTGCAAAATTCTGCGTTTTCAAGTAAGAAGAAGAAGAAGAAGAAGGAGCCGGGAATATCATATCCTCCATCGTCCACCTTGAAGGCTTGCTTCCAAGATTCAAGATTTCAACGTTTCAAGCACTCCATCTCCATCTCCAACTCACGGTGTAATTCATTCTTTTTCCTTATTTAATTTCGTAGGAATTTGTTTCTAGTTAACAATAACATTAAGGGCAAAGTTTAAGCCCAATTTCTATGTTTGAATAAAAATTGTGATTTCTTTATGTTGATTTTTATGTTGCTTATGTGAGATTGCTTAATTGATTTTGGATTATGGAAAACTTTTATATGTATGTGTTCTTTGATGGCCAACTTAGGATATATGCATGTAATTGGTGCTAGATTTAAGTAGTAAAGGTTTTGGACAAAAGTCGAAATCAATTAAGGAGGATTGCAAATAGATGGACTTTTTCATACTAGGTTGTGCACTTTGGTTGACATCCTTTCTTTGTTCTTCATGCATTGAATGTGTTCTTGATTAGCTAGTTTTCTAGACTATGATTGCATGTTCAATAAGTTTAATTTAGGTGCTTTCACTTAGATTAAATATTCAAGGAAAGTAAAATATGGGAAATCATTTGCTTCGAATGTTTCACATGGTCAACTTATTTCTCATGACATAGATAATCAACTATAAGAATTGTAATTGGATTTCATTCATATGATTGTAGTTTTGATCTTTGTTTCTTGTGTTCCACCCTTGTATATGTGTTTTTACACTTTCTTTATTTCATTTAATTTTAATTCCAATTCTATAATCTCAAAACCCCCCTTTTTATATTAACTTGTATATATTTTTATTCTTTATTTTATTTTTGTACATAATACTTTTTACTTTATTATTTTAATTCTTTATTTGTTTTTTTTTGACAATGACAGGTGTACCCTCAATCCCCGGAATAGAACGATCCCTATTTGCTTATACTACTAACGATGTTTTCAGGGTTAAATTATGCGCTTGCTTTGAGCGTATCAGTTTCCATTCTTTGATTGGGAAAGTTCCTATTTGTAGAAAGTTTCCATTTTTCTTAGTTTCTAGTTTCCATTTTTAGAAAGTTTCTATTCTTGTAGTTTTCATTTCTCATTTCTGGCAAGTTTCTATTTTTCATTTTTAGTAACTTTCTATTTTTCATTTTTGGTAAGTTTCTATTTTTCAAATTAGGTAAGTTTCTATTTTCTCATACTAGTTTCTATTTTCAGGACCTCCGAGCTAAATAGTGGAAATGAACGCACGAATGGGAAGAGGAGCCTGCGAACATCAAGACAAACAAATATGAGAGAAAACGGTCCACACATTTGAGCAGAAATGAAGAAACAAGCTTTCCTAGTGCAACCAGGAAACCCTGCGAAATGGAGGAGAGCTTACCAATGAAGTTTCCAACGCAACTATGAAAAGAAATGAAGAAAATAAAGTGTTGTGACGTTGGAAGATGACATGGCATAAAAGTGACGCATGGAGGCCCAAAAACTCTCAAGACTTGTTGGATTTTCGGCTAATTGGATAAAAGCCCACCAAAGCCCATGGAACTAGGGTTTGTGACGCAAACCCTAGCCCTAAAGATGTTTTTCCGTGAATTTGCAAGAGAGAAACAAGGAAGAGGCGTCCAAAAATCAGAAATTAAAAAGAGATTTTCTAGGGAGATTATCTAGGGCTATTTTTATGGAAAGAAAATACTTGGAGATAAACCCTAGATGTTTTGCCGTGAAAAAGGAAGAGATAAACAAGGGAGAACGTGAAATTCCTAGGGTTTTGGACGGCAAAGATATTCCCTAGAGAGTTTTAAGGAAAGAGAAAAAGGTGGAGACCAAGAAAAGCTCAAATGAAGACTAGATACATTCCTACATTCCCTAAAGAGTTTTGGCCGAATTTAAAGACAGAAAATCAGAAATTATCTCAAGAATTTCGGCAAGAAAATCAAGGGAAATATTCTAGGAAATTATGTGATTGGTTGAGACACCTCATAGGGCTTATGTGGCAAGAAGTCATTGGAGGAAATTATGTGGAAGTGCAAGCAATTGCCGTGAGCTTTTCTAGGGTTTTGGACGGCATGGAGACCTAGGGGCCGTCCCCTATATATTCCTCTCTTCTCTCAACGTCAGGGGTTCCCTTCCTTTGTGTTTTACAACTTTAGAAAAATTCAGAAAAGCTCTCTAGCCTAGCCGTGCTCTTCTCCATCCTCTAAGGCAACCACGAAGTGCAAGCAAGGCCGAGGAAGAAGAAGACAAGCCGTGAACACCATCCATCCTCCACCTTGAAGATTGCTTTCGAAATTCAAGAGACCACATCACCTTTTCGTTCATCACCATCTCCATCTCTTGGTGTAATTCGATTCTTCCTTGTAACTTTGTTTGTATTTTCGTTGGTTATGCCTTAGTTGACACATATGTTTGAACAAGTATTGTTTTCTGAAATTTTATGATTAATAGTTAATTTTCAGATTCATACTTTGCGAATTATGGTTGCTTATGTGTGAGTGTTTGATTAAATTTGCATGATAGAAATCTTTTGTATGTTAATCTTAAAGGGTTCGAAACTTTTAGGGTTTTTATATAATTGGTGCTACGAATTTAAGAACATGAATCAAATTTTTGGTTTTGTGTTCTTGAATCAATAAGTAGTAAAGGTTTTGTACAAAAACCGAATTTAATCAAAGAAGATTGCAATTAGGTGGACTTTTTCATACTAAGTTGCACATTTGAATTGATAGCCTTTCTAGATGCTTAATGCGTTAAACATGTATGATTGACTAGCTTTCTAGGGCTTGAATGCATGTTTGATAGGATTAGTCTATGTGCTTTCACTTAGATTAATTAGCGTTGAAAGTAAAATATGGGAAATTGCTTGCTTTGAGCGTTTCACATGATCAACTCCTCTTGCATGACTATGATGAACAATGATGAACTAGAATTAATTTTAATCATATGTTTCGATTTTGATCTTTGTTCTTGCATTCCATTTATATTTTTATGTTTTAGCATTTTAATTATTTTGTTAACTTAGTTTAATTTTCAGAAAAACCAAAATCAAAAACCCCCTTTTTAATTCGTAAATAATGTGCATATGTGTAAATATATTACTTTGTTTTAATTTTAATTGTTTAATTGTTTGACAATGACAGGTGTACCCTCAATCCCCGGAATAGAACGATCCCTATTTATTCTATGCTACTAATGACATTTCAGGGTTAAATTATGCGCTTGCTAAAAGCGTATCAAAATCAAAGAAAAGAATATACAATTTACGAAAATTAAAGAACAAACATACAAGTTTACGAAAAACACTTTACAAATTTACAAGAAAGAACAACAAGAGTTAGAGAGAACACATACATATATCACACGAAATTAGAGAGAAAAGAATTATGAGAGAAACAAATATACAAGTCTACATATATATAGGATCCGAAAATTAGAGAGAAAACTAAGTTAGAAAAGGTTTTGGAAATCCTACACCTATTTAAATACATTTTACAAATCCATATCACATAGGGAATCCATATACAACAAGGATACATATTATTATTTAATTAGAATTACTTAATCTACAAGAAAACAAATTATTGACCAAGTCAAACAAGAAATCCTAAGTCAAAACTAACTCTAACTACTTTTCCTAAAAAACACCAAAGAATCCCTAAAATATAGGAACACCTAAAAAACACAAAACAAAATCCTAAAAACCACCAAATTAATTCCTAGAAAACACTAACACATATTTACTATTCACGGATTTATAAAACATTTTTTTTATTTTTTTATTTACATGAACATGCTACCTAAAAACTCTAAGTTAATTTTATTTATTTACAAATATACAAAAACACATAACATAAAAGATAGGGGGGTTTTTGAAGATTGAAAAACAGAAATTTTCTAAAACATTAAAAGATTAAAAACGTTTTATTTACATAGGTGGGAAAAGAAGGATTTTTGGAAAACAATTTATCAAGAACCTTTCAAGAACAACATATTCATGCATCCCTTAATCTTGTTAATTACCATGGAAAGATATCGACCAAGAAACAAAGTTACAAGCGCCCAATGTCCCTTATATGACTTCCCTTTACACAATTGACTAGGTTTTTAGGACACTTTGATAAATCCTTACCTTTCATTTCTTTAAACCTTGAGCCTGAGCCCCATTACAACCTTTGAGAGGACCTTCTTGATCCTTAAGATGGGACAGCCTTTGATGTGGAGATGAGTTACAAGAGTTGAACCTATGGCAGTCCATTCGTGCAAGTAGTTGGTATCCTTCATGAGATCTTTTGAAAGAAAATTATATTCACAAAGTGCTTTTCGTTTCTTATATATGTGAGCTATTTGAATGCCTTAAAATATGTTCTCTCACATATACTTGAGTGATTATAAGCTTTTAAGCATTGCCATGATCTGAGAGAAGAAAGAGGGATATACTTTGTTAGATTTGAATCATACTTGTCTGAAGCATGCTGAGCTTAACCCCATCACCATTGTTACAACCAAGTCCTACTTATGTATGTGCGGATTATATGTTTTAGTTAACTCTCGAATGCTTAAATATTGATTCTTGGTTGAGTGCTAATCTTGAGGTTGTGAAAGTAAGAGATTTCTGAGACAAAATGTTGAAGGGCAATAGAGTCATTGTTTGTGTAATGTCTTTGTCTTTTCTTTCTTTAAGTTTTCGTTGAGTCTGAGTCTTTGTTTTTAATTTCTTTGTTTTTATTTTACTAAGGGACTAGCAAAAGGTAAGTGTGGGGGAATTTGATAGGAGCATTTTAATGCGACGTTTTAACTGTTATTTCCTCATATTTACTTAGTTATTTCCTTAAATAAATCCGTATTGATTAGGAAAGTTTCCATCTTTAGAAAGTTTCTATTTTTAGTAATTTTAATAAAAGTTTCTATTTTCTAGGTACATTGGAATAAATGATAAGGAAATAAAGCTGAAATGAAGAAATGGAGTTTTCCTGGTCCGACTAGGAATCCCAGTCAACGCAGGAATCCTGATGAGGCTAGGAAACCTGAAGGTATTAGGAGACCACATGGCTTGAAGATGACGTGGGAGATATTATGGGAGATTAAATCTGATTTTTGCATGGGAAATCAAGGAGATTATGTTGAGAAAATCAAGGGAGAGTTTCAAGGGATTGTGCAACAAGAAAAAGACTCAAAACAAGTCCAGATTCGTTCCTTAATTCCCTCAAGATATGTTGGCTGAAATTAGAGAATAAAATCTGCAATTTTAATGTGAAAATCAGGAGAAAATCAAGGGGAGGATGTTAAGGATAAAGCCATGGAGAGATTTAAGGGAGAAAAGGTCCAAAATGAGTCCGGATACATTGTCTAGGTTCATGCCTAGATATTTGGCCGAAAATTAAGAGAAAAATCAGAAATAATCTTGGGAAAATCAGCAACAATATATTAGGGATTGATTTTGGAGGTTTTTGATTGGTTGGATGACACACAGAGCTGACGTGACGCTACGTGATTGGTCGAAGCTGTGTGGCAAAGCTTGGCTGTTCCCCTATATAAACCCCCCTATGCTAGACGTTTAAGACACACCTTTCATTCAGAAAATCCTCCATAACGTCATAAGCTCTCTCTCTCTCTCCATTCTCTAGTTGCAAAGTTCTGCGTTTTCAAGCAAGGAGAGGAAGAAGAAGAAGGAGCCGTGAAGATCATATCCTCCATCATCCACCTTGAAGGCTTGCTTCCAAGATTCAAGATCCAACCATCTAGCTCTCCATCTCCATCTCCACTCACGGTGTAATTCGTTCCTTTTCCTTGTAACCTTTTTGGTTTCCTTGTTTGATTTCGTATGAACTTGTTTCTAGTTAACCTAACGTTTAGGGCAAAGTTTAAGCCCAATTTCTATGTTTAAATAAAGTTTTCAGATTCTATAATTGTGATTCGAGAGTTGCTTATGTGAGTTTGTTTAATTAAATTTGCTTTATAGATAACTTTTGTATTTTAATCTTATGTGGTTGCAAACACTTAGGGTTTCGATATAATTGGTGCTAGGTTTAAGGACATGAAATCGACTTTTCGTTTTGTGTAAACTTGAATCAAAGTAGTAAAGGTTCTGGACAAGAATCGAATTTAATTAACGAGGATTGCAATTAAGTGGACTTTTCCATACTAAGTTGTACACTTGAGTTGATAGCCTTTCTTTATGTGTAATGCATTAAACATGACATGATTGACTAGCTTTCTAGGGTTTGATTGCATGTTTGATAGGATTAATCTAGGTGCTTTCGCTTAGATTAATTAGCATTGAAAAGTAAAAAATGGGAATTCATTTGCTTTCGAATGTTTCACATGATCAACTCCTTTCTCATGACTTAGATGAACAATTATAGGGTTTGAATCGAATTTGATTACATGGAATTGGTTTTGATCTTTGTTCCTTGCGTTCCACCCTTGTATATATGTTTTTACGTTTTCTTTATTTGATTTAACTTTTGATTTTATAATTCTTAAACCCCCCTTTTATTTTGTTATTTGTATATATTCTTTTTGTAAATAATACTTTTTACTTTTACTAATTAATTAATTGTTTTTTGCAATTACAGGTGTACCCTCAATCCCCGGTTAGAACGATCCCTACTTATTCTATACTAACAAAAGCATCGCCAATTTAAACCCTGAAAATGTCGAGCGTTAGTATAGAGTAAGCAGGGATCGTTCTAAATCGGGGATTGAGGGTGCTAACATGTGAGAACAAAATCAAAGAAAAGAATATACAATTTACGAAAATTAAAGAACAAACATACAAGTTTACGAAAAACACTTTACAAATTTACAAGAAAGAACAACAAGAGTTAGAGAGAACACATACATATATCACACGAAATTAGATAGAAAAGAATTATGAGAGAAACAAATATACAAGTCTACATATATATAGGATCCGAAAATTAGAGAGAAAACTAAGTTAGAAAAGGTTTTGGAAATCCTACTCCTAGTTAAATACATTTTACAAATCCATATCACATAGGGAATCCATATACAACAAGGATACATATTATTATTTAATTAGAATTACTTAATCTACAAGAAAACAAATTATTGACCAAGTCAAACAAGAAATCCTAAGTCAAAACTAACTCTAACTACTTTTCCTAAAAAACACCAAAGAATCCCTAAAATATAGGAACACCTAAAAAACACAAAACAAAATCCTAAAAACCACCAAATTAATTCCTAGAAAACACTAACACATATTTACTATTCACGAATTTATAAAACATTTTTTTTATTTTTTTATTTACATGAACATGCTACCTAAAAACTCTAAGTTAATTTTATTTATTTACAAATATACAAAAACACATAACATAAAAGATAGGGGGGTTTTTGAAGATTGAAAAACAGAAATTTTCTAAAACATTAAAAGATTAAAAACGTTTTATTTACATAGGTGGGAAAAGAAGGATTTTTGGAAAACAATTTATCAAGAACCTTTCAAGAACAACATATTCATGCATCCCTTAATCTTGTTAATTACCATGGAAAGATATCGACCAAGAAACAAAGTTACAAGCGCCCAATGTCCCTTATATGACTTCCCTTTACACAATTGACTAGAACAAGCGCCTAACCAATATACTTCAAATGCAGGTATCACACAATCAAAGCGACTCATAATCTCATGCATTCAAATCATTAAGAGCAAGTGAAAGTTTAGTCAATAAACATGCAAATTCAAGTACTCAAAGCAAGTCTTTTCATTACATGCATAATCTGATCTCGACCTTTGTACAAAGCCTTTACTACCGTATTGAATTAGGATCAACAAGCGTTCACCTAATTACTAGCTCCGATTACATGCAATCATCCTAAGCGTGCACTCAAAGAACAAGAACATGCAAAAGTTATCTATAAAACAAAACCAGATTATCATTCCATATTTCGGCAATCAACAAGCATCAAGAACACAAAAACACATCAAACATAGAAAAGCATATCAAAATCGCATCCAAAAATCAGAAAGTTAACTCATGGTTTCGGTTTTACACAAAGAAAAACAAAAACAGCAATTATATCTAACAAGTTACAAAACCGAGAGGAAAACATGATGAAGATGGTATGAACAACCCTTGACTACGTCCCAAGGTCCAAAGCAGATCCAAGGCAGCAACACAAGGTGAAGATCACGGCAAAGGATGGAGGATGGCACGGCTAGGAACTTGTAGAAGCAAAAACCTGAAACTCAAGAGCAAACCGGTGAGAAACGAAATTGTGGAGACGTCAAATACACTAGGTATATATATGAGAACGTATCAAGGCACTCCCAATTCGTTTCTACTTGGTTTCTCCAAAGTTGTGTTGATCTAGGACTTGTTTGGCACAAAGCAGATTTCCGGCAGACTTGACCTCAGTGCACTAAAACGGCCATAACTTCTTCTAGAAAATATATATCGCTGAGCTGTAAAACTTTCTGGAAACTAGACATCTGTAGCTTTCCAACCATATAAAGATCATAATTTTCTGAGCTCTGAGAGATTAATGGCACTCCGTTGAAGTTGACTGATCTGCACAGGCAGTAATCCGAATCTGTAATGGATTTGACTTTTAAAGCAGAACTTAAGTCCAACTCCGTTTTCCTTCACATCACATGCCTCTCACATGTCTTCCACGCCTTATTGAAGAATGAAACGTCAAGAACTCCCTAGAACCTTCAAGAATCTCACGACAATTCCAATCCTTTTCCACTTCGAATTCCAACTCCATATTTCTCTCAAAACCGAATCCAAAGTGGATTGCTCTTCCATGTGCACGACATATGATCTTCTTGAGACTTCTAGATACTTCATGAACGTTCCAAGGCTCTCCTAGTATAAGTAGAACTCCATATGCAAGTAGGTTTCCTAGTTGAATACTGCTTTCTTTTCCGAGATGCTTCTACACTCTTCCGGAACCTTCTTGAGTAATCCTTATCCAACAGGGACTCCTTGTCACACTAGTATTCCTTATCTGAGTAGAATTGGGTTTCCTTGTCCAAGCAGAACTCCTAGTCCAAGTCAGCTTCAGACTCCTACTTCAACTGGGATTCCTTTTCCTAGTCAAACTGGGAAAACTTCCATTTCTTCATTTTTCTTCATTTTTCTTCATTTCTGCGCCACTTGTGCCTTCCTTAGCCATTTTTGGACTTTGAGACTCCATTTACACCTGTAAAACACTAACTAAGTTAAATTGATCAAGATAAAGGAAATAACTTAGCAAAATATAGGGTTTAAACATTATAAACGTCGCATTTTATGCTCCTATCAAATTCCCCCACACTTAGCTTTTGCTAGTCCCTTAGCAAAATCAACATAACAAACCAAAAAGACTAAGAAACAAAACAAAGAACTAACGAAAATACTAAGTATGGAAAACGAAAACCAAAGACTCAAGACTCAAAAACGTAAAACACAAAGAAGACTCCAACGAAAATCAAAACTAAAAACAAAGACACAAACGTTGACATACACAATGACTTCTAAGCCCTTTAACATATTGTCTCAGCAATCTCATACTTTCAAGTCACCAAGATTAGCACTTAACCAAGCATCACATCTTCAAGATATTCGAGAGCTAATTACAAAACATAATCCACATATAAGCATGTAAGACTTGGGAGTAAACAATGGTGATGGGTGAGCTCAACATATTTCGAACAAGTCATGATTCAAACCTCACATAGGTATATCACTCTTTCTTCTCTCAGATTCAAGGCTCATGCTTAAAAGCTCATCACTCAAGTATATGTGAAAGAATAACAAGTGTATCACATATGTATAAGAAACGAAAGCACATATATATTTTTCTTTCTTTAAAAGATCTCATGAAAGATATCAACTACATGCACGAATGAACCCAAGCCATAAGTTCAACAGTTATAACTCATCTCCACAGATCAAAGGCTGTCCCATCTTAAGGATCAAAGAGGTCTTACAATTAAAGGTTGTAATGGGGCCAAGGCTTAAGGTTTAAAGAAACGAAGGGATAGGAAATCATAAAGTATCCTGAAAACCTAGCAGAGCACTTGCTGATGTAGAGAGACTACTTTTTCGAAATCCACCATATGCATAGCAAAACGTCATGTGTCCTCAAAGGCTTTATAAAAAGGCCAAGTGTCATCATGTTGGGCCCAATCTTCATTCTAACCTTCTTTTGAACAAGTGTGAATCGGACAAAGACCAAATTCTTCAACAATGGGCCTTCAATTTAAAGCAAACTCCAAATCCACAAAGTATAGGGGACTAAAATCCATAGAACTTAACCAATAACACATTTTTTCTCTTTAATTGCCGAAAACATTCTTTTTCTTTTCTTTTTTTTTTTTCGATTTCAATTTTTTTTTTTCTTTCTTTCTTTCGGCAATTACATACAATTTTTCTTATGGACAAGTATACCCCCACACTTGAACTTCTTCATGTCTTCAAAATTCATCCTTGACGCCAAAACTCCAAGCAAAGTCTCAAAGTATGCTCCACTAAGTCTTTAGAACAAAGGGTAAGGATTTAACTATACTAGGGTTAAAGGTTAAGGAATTTTGAGGGTGATGAAAGAAAAGGTTCAATGTAGGCTCAAAATGGTTAACTAGGGGGGTCCCACGACGGGCACAAATAGGGACACAGGCTTTATTTGGCAATGGTGGTGAAAATCCTAAGTAAGTACCTTTATCCTTTCCAGAATCAGGGCCATGTATTGATATTAAACGTCTCAACAAGCATAACAGTGAATTCTAGCATTCTCTAGTCCATTAAACTTAATCTATGGCATGTAATCAATCAAGATAAAAGAATAATGAGATCAACAAAATCATCGCCAAGAAAATAAGAGTATAATTCATTTTTTTCATTAATCATTCACAAAGAAAGGGCACATGGCTCAAATTCTCACTTAGGGTTATTATGAATCATAACTTATCTTCCACATGTTCATATTCTGTACCAAAGTTACGCATGCACCATATCTACTACACATTCATATGCTTTTCATAAGTCATAATAAACCAAAGAATATCATCAAACATTATCTCAATCTTGTGATCCTCTTTTAGCCTTAATTTCAGAGATATAAGCACATCCTAGACAGTTAAAAGGGCATCCTAAGACTCGATCACAAAACAAAACAACAACAACACATAAATGACGCAACAAACATGACAAAAACGTTTTGGACTTAGGGATTCTTCTCTTCTCCTTTTGGTAACTCCTTTGGAACATGACCAGGTGAAGAGAGGAACGATTTTGGCGGAGCTCAGCTCACTTGATTGACAGGGGACGAGACCCTTTGTCAGCACTTCTCATATCCAAACTAGACCTTAGACATCACATGCCATTGGATGCGCCTACGATGAAGAAGATATTTACCCAAAATTCATTTTGACTCTAACAATAATAACTAAACAAACAAACAAACAAAGAACATAAAGTTAACGCAAATTTTTTTTTTTTTTTTTTTTCTGTATTTTCCGATTTTTTATTTTGTTTTCTTTGTATAACCACAAAAACTAGCTAAGTGAAACGTTAAACCCTTCCCCCACACTTAAATCATGCATTGTCCTCAATGTAGAAACAAGTATAAGGCATACAAAGCATCAAGCAAGCATAGAAGAAAAGTTAACGCAACAAATCCTAAAATAAAAACAAAGTTGACGAAAATAAAAGAGAAGGGAAGAGTTCAAGAGAGCAAATCTGCATTGATGGCTCCTCCACAGCTACGGATGAAATGGGTTGCCTCCCATGCAGCGCTTAATGTTTAAAGTCTTTCAGCCTAGACTTGCACCTTCATTTATTCCTCAGTTGGTGGTGTCTCTTGGAGGGGTACATCCTCCACATTGTGCTCCACAAACGACTCATAGTAAGGCTTAAGACGATGGCCATTCACCTTGAACTCAGCTCCAGTAGTGTTACTTCTTATCTGTATAGCACCATGAGGAAAAACATTAGTAACAATAAAAGGACCAACCCATCTAGAGCGCAACTTACCAGGAAAAAGTCTTAATCTAGAATGAAATAAAAGAACTTTTTGACCAACTACAAAGGTCTTTCCACGAATCATCTTGTCATGAAAAGCCTTTGTCTTTTCCTTGTAAATCCGTGCACTATCATAGGCATCATTTCGAATTTCCTCAAGCTCATTGAGTTGCAACTTCCTATGAAGTCCAGCTTCGTCCACGTCCATGTTGAATCTCCTCACGGCCCACCAAGCCTTGTGCTCCAACTCCACAGGTAAGTGGCACGCCTTCCCATACACCAACCGAAATGGTGACATCCCTATTGGCGTTTTGAAGGCTGTCCTATACGCCTGATGCGGCTAAAATAGCCTCACAATTTAACCCTGCAAAATGTAGTTGTCAGTATAGGATAAGCAGGGATCGTTCAGTCCGGGGATTGTAGGGTACACCTACACAAAAAGGTCAATTGACAAATAAAAGAATAAAATGGGGGTTTTGGAATTTGGTTCCTAATCTACTTAAAATAAAAACAAAACAAATAAAACTATATACATTGATCGACTTCCCTAACCTAGACCAATACCACTCAGAAATTACTAAGTGTAAAAACAGAAAATTCATTTCAACATGCTACAAAAATGTGCCCATCTTAAACGCTTAGATAAGAGCCCAAATGAAAAGCCTCAGCGGATCAATCCATTTATCTGATTCGTTCTAATGTAGGTTTGGATCGGAAAAGTCCTTACCAAGCCTAATACTACTAATTTTCGAAAACACTCAGCGTAATTCTCTTAACTAGTAGTATTATCTAACCCTCGAATCAACTCACACGTGCAAATTAACCATTACTCATAGAATTTAACACGTAATTTCCAGAATCGTTTAATCATTAAAGCATGATTTTTACCACTTTTTAGAACTAATTGCTACTTGTTTAACTCAGCGCCTTAACAAATAACAATTACCCTTGGCAAATTAAGCAAACACACAAGAATACTCAGCGTGATTCTAGCATGCAAACTTATGAACCTAACTCTGAAAATTACCTAAACACATAAAAGGGCACAAGATTGTAACATGCATCATAAAAGAATTCTCGAAATTAACTCAATAATAAATTGAAAATCTCAAAAATATTAATAAAAATATTCTGAAAATTTCATGTCTCCAATTACACAACTCGCAAATCCGAACACACAAAACCGAAACAAAAATTGTGAGTAGAGTCATAGTTACACTTTGAAGCTTTCCTCAGCGGCTTGGCAACAAGGTGATGAACTCGTCTCTGCTATGGTGGTGGAGCGTCCTTGACTCAGCGCCTAAGAACTTCGTAGATTGATGGATGGATGGTGGTCACGGTCTTGTAGGTGATGGAAGTTTAAGGAGTGAATTGGGCAGAGTCTTGGAATAGTTTTTGGCCAGGAAGTGAGAGACAAGGAACTGATCTTGGTCAGGAAGTGATACTAATTCTGGTCTGGACGTTGCCTATTTATAGGAGAGCATTGGTTGGCTTTTGTCGATCATACCCTTCATCATTGGACGGATGGGATTGCATCATAATTCCTTTAATTTTCCAACTGAAAACGTCTCCTTTATGGCCTTAACTTCTCTCATAATGGGGTCTTTTAACAGCTGAAACGTCTTTCTCCTTTATTTATTTTCCAGTTGAAACATCTTTCTCCTTTATTCCGCAACTGAAAACGTCTCTCCTTTATTCCCCAACTGAAAACGTCTTTCTCCTTTATTTCCCTTCTTCATTGCTTGGTCAAACGTCTTTAAATGCTTTATTTTCTGATTCCATCGTTGCTGTTTCCAAGAGTTCCACCAGCCAAGGTTTCCTACAACAAGCAGGAGAATATCAGAATTTTTTTAAGAGAAAATAAAGGGAATTAATGTAAAGACCGCAAAAACGTCGACGGTAAGGAATCCTGATCCTGTTAGGATTTTTTTTCATAAATTTCGCATTTTGCGCCTATTTTACGCCAAACACTGTACAAGACTCTTAAACTGACTCGATAACTCAAAACACGAAACTTAAGGGAGAAACAAGCCTAAAATGGGGCATATACTCAATAATATCGTCGCACTTTATGCTCCTATCAAATACCCCACACTTAGCTTTTGCTAGTCCCTTAGCAAAACAGAAATACAAAACAAAACAAAGACTCGACAAAAAGCAAGTAAATGACTCTACTACCCATAACTGTTGTCTCAGAGACTCCAAACTCATGGCTTTCACGTTAAACACTTAATCAAAATCGCATAGATAATTCCATGGTTAATAAACATGTAACGCTCATATGACTAAGTAAGATGTGGAGAACTTAAGTTATACAGTGAATGATAGCATGTTTCGAACGAGTCCAATCCAAACTCACAAGGCATACTCTCGATTTTTCTCTCAGAAATGGCTATGCTTAAAAGCTTCACACTCAAGTATATGCAAGAGAACAAATTGTAAGGCAACAAACAGCTTGCATATTTCATCAATAAACGCATTTTGTGAAGAATTATTAAAGACCTCATGAAATGACTAAGTGCACAAATGGACCTAAACCATAAGCTCGACTGCGTACCTGACTCCACTAACCAAAGACTGCCCATCTCAAGGATCAAGTCAGCACTTAAAATAGGTTGTAATGGGGCTAAGCTAGGGTTTTCGAAATGAAGATTAAGGATACAAAAATCCTAAGGACCTAGCAGAGCATATATGGACCACCTTATGTCATCATTTTTGTAGACCAAATATCATTGTTTTGGGCCAAACCTTCACTCTAACCAACATGGGAATGGACAAAGGCATAATTTTCAACTTTGAGCCTTCTACAAATTTGAAAGTCCAAAACCACACTTCAACAATTTCCCAAGAGTTTTCTTTTCAATTTTTCTTCTCTTTTGCCACTTTTCTTTCTTTCTTTCTTTTTCATTTTCATTTTCTTTCAATTTTTTTTTATGGAAAATTTTTTTTTTCTCTTCTTTTTTTTTTCTTGGATTTTCCCCACCCCACACTTGTCTTTCATCGTCACCCCTACACATTATGTCATGCTCTACTAAGTCCCTAGGACAAGGGTAGAGATATCCTGTACTAAGCTCAAGGTAGGGTAGTGAGGGTGATGAAACAAAGGTTTTAAACGTAGGCTCAAAGGGGTTCACTCTAAGGAGTCCCACGACGGGCACAATTGGGGACACATGCTTGTTTGGCTATGGTGGTTACCCTAATGCCTTCTATCCTATCCAGGATCAGTGCATATTATGGCATACAAGTTTTGACAGTCACAACAGCCGAGTTCTAGTACTCTCTAGTCCATTAAAATCTATGGCACAAGATCATTGGATTTTCAAAGAATGATGAGGTTTTGCAAATACAGCCACGAAATTCTAGAATTATCAATTAAGCACTCGAAAAGAAAGTAGTTTAGCTCAACAGCTCACTTAGGGTCAAATGAATTAGACTTAATCCTAGCATGCTTAATGAACCAAGTTACAATCCTATCTCAAATCTTCATACAAGTATCACAATGTCGATTAACCACAGAATTCAATTAAGTCCTATTTCGATTGTGAAAACCTTCAGCCATGAATTCAGAGACATGTTCATCCTAGACGTTAGGAGCATCCTAAGACTCAAACAAACAAAAAGACTATAAAACCAACAAAATAATTATTATTATTATTATTTTTTTTTAAACTGAAAAAATTCTGAAAATAAAGGTGTAAACCCACCCCATACTTAGAATCTACATTGTCCTCAATGGGAAGGGTAAAATAAACAAACAAACAAACAAAGACACAAGTACAATTCAACCTAAGCAAGTGAAGGGATAGAAATGTCAAACTCTCGTTGATGGCTCCTCCACAGCTTCTGTTGAAATGGGTTGCCTCCCTGATGCGGCTAAAATAGCCTCACAATTTAACCCTGCAAAATGTAGTTGTCAGTATAGGATAAGCAGGGATCGTTCAGTCCGGGGATTGTAGGGTACACCTACACAAAAAGGTCAATTAACAAATAAAAGAATAAAATGGGGGTTTGGAATTTGGTTCCTAATCTACTTAAAATAAAAACAAAACAAATAAAACTATATACAATGATCGACTTCCCTAACCTAGACCAATACCACTCAGAAATTCATTTCAACATGCTACAAAAATGTGCCCATCTTAAACGCTTAGATAAGAGCCCAAATGAAAAGCCTCAGCGGATCAATCCATTTATCTGATTCGTTCTAATGTAGGCTTGGATCGGAAAAGTCCTTACCAAGCCTAATACTACTAATTTTTGAAAACACTCAGCGTAGTCCTCTTAAGTAGTAGTATTATCTAACCCTCGAATCAACTCACACGTGCAAATTAACCATTACACATAGAATTTAACACGTAATTTCCAGAATCGTTTAATCATTAAAGCATGATTTTTACCACTTTTTAGAACTAATTACTACTTGTTTAACTCAGCGTCTTAACAAATAACAATTACTCTTGGCAAATTAAGCAAACACACAAGAACTCTCACCGTTATTCTAGCATGCAAACTTATGAACCTAACTCTGAAAATTACCTAAACACATAAAAGGGCACAAGATTGTAACATGCATCATAAAAGAATTCTCGAAATTAACTCAATAATAAACTGAAAATCTAAAAAATATTAATAAAAATATTCTGAAAATCTCATGTCTCCAATTACACAACTCGCAAATCCAAACACACAAAACCGAAACAACAATTGTAAGTAGAGTCATAGTTACACTTTGAAGCTTTCCTCAGCGGCTTAGCAACAAGGTGATGAACTCGTCTCTGCTATGGTGGTGGAGCGTCCTTGACTCAGCGCCTAAGAACTTCGTAGATTGATGGATGGATGGTGGTCACGGTCTTGTAGTTGTTGGAAGTTTAAGGAGTGAATTGGGCAGTCTTGGAATAGTATTTGGCCAGGAAGTGATAGACAAGGAACTGATCTTGGTCAGGAAGTGATAGACAAGGAACTGATCTTGGTCAGGAAGTGATGGAAATTCTGTTCTGGAAGTTGCCTATTTATAGGGGAGCATTGGTTGGCTTTTGTCGATCATACCCTTCATCATTGGACGGATGGGATTGCATCATAATTCCTTTAATTTTCCAACTGAAAACGTCTCCTTTATGGCCTTAACTCCTCTCATAATGGGGTCTTTTAACAGCTGAAACGTCTTTCTCCTTTATTTATTTTCCAGTTGAAACATCTTTCTCCTTTATTCCGCAACTGAAAACGTCTCTCCTTTATTCCCCAACTGAAAACGTCTTTCTCCTTTATTTCCCTTCTTCATTGCTTGGTCAAACGTCTTTAAATGCTTTATTTTCTGATTCCATCGTTGCTGTTTCCAAGAGTTCCACCAGCCAAGGTTTCCTACAACAAGCAGGAGAATATCAGAATTTTCTAGAGAAAATAAAGGGAATTAAAATGTAAAGACTGCAAAAACAGTCGACAGTGAGGAATCCTGATCCAGCTAGGATTTTTCATGAATTTATCTTTTTCCGCTTATTTCACGCCAAACACTCTACAATACTCTTAAAATGACTCGATGACTCAAAACACGAAACTTAAGGGAGAAACAAAGCTAAAATGGGGCATATACTCAATAATATCGTCGCACTTTATGCTCCTATCAAATACCCCACACTTAGCTTTTGCTAGTCCCTTAGCAAAACAGAAATACAAAACAAAACAAAGACTCGACAAAAAGCAAGTAAATGACTCTACTACCCATAACTGTTGTCTCAGAGACTCCAAACTCATGGCTTTCACGTTAAACACTTAATCAAAATCGCATAGATAATTCCATGGTTAATAAACATGTAACGCTCATATGACTAAGTAAGATGTGGAGAACTTAAGTTATACAGTGAATGATAGCATGTTTCGAACGAGTCCAATCCAAACTCACAAGGCATACTCTCGATTTTTCTCTCAGAAATGGCTATGCTTAAAAGCTTCACACTCAAGTATATGCAAGAGAACAAATTGTAAGGCAACAAACAGCTTGCATATTTCATCAATAAACGCATTTTGTGAATAATTATTAAAGACCTCAAGAAATGACTAAGTGCACAAATGGACCTAAACCATAAGCTCGACTGCGTACCTGACTCCACTAACCAAAGACTGCCCATCTCAAGGATCAAGTCAGCACTTAAAATAGGTTGTAATGGGGCTAAGCTAGGGTTTTCGAAATGAAGATTAAGGATACAAAAATCCTAAGGACCTAGCAGAGCATATATGGACCACTTTATGTCATCATTTTTGTAGACCAAATATCATTGTTTTGGGCCAAACCTTCACTCTAACCAACATGGGAATGGACAAAGGCATAATTTTCAACTTTGAGCCTTCTACAAATTTGAAAGTCCAAAACCACACTTCAACAATTTCCCAAGAGCTTTCTTTTCAATTTTTCTTCTCTTTTGCCACTTTTCTTTCTTTCTTTCTTTTTCATTTTCATTTTCATTTTCTTTCAATTTTTTTTTATGGCAAATTTTTTTTTCTCTTCTTTTTTTTTCTTGGATTTTCCCCACCCCACACTTGTCTTTCATCGTCACCCCTACACATTATGTCATGCTCTACTAAGTCCCTAGGACAAGGGTAGAGATATCCTGTACTAAGCTCATGGTAGGGTAGTGAGGGTGATGAAACAAAGGTTTTCAACGTAGGCTCAAAGGGGTTCATTCTAAGGAGTCCCACGACGGGCACAATTGGGGACACATGCTTGTTTGGCTATGGTGGTTACCCTAATGCCTTCTATCCTATCCAGGATCAGTGCATATTATGGCATACAAGTTTTGACAGTCACAACAGCCGAGTTCTAGTACTCTCTAGTCCATTAAAATCTATGGCACATGATCATTGGATTTTCAAAGAATGATGAGGTTTTGCAAATACAGCCACGAAATTCTAGAATTATCAATTAAGCACTCGAAAAGAAAGCATTTTAGCTCAAAAGCTCACTTAGGGTCAAATGAATCAGACTTAATCCTAGCATGCTTAATGAACCAAGTTACAATCCTATCTCAAATCTTCATACAAGTATCACAACGTCGATTAACCACAGAATTCAATTAAGTCCTATTTCGATTGTGAAAACCTTCAGCCATGAATTCAGAGACATGTTCATCCTAGACGTTAGGAGCATCCTAAGACTCAAACAAACAAAAAGACTATAAAACCAACAAAATAAATTTTTTTTTTTTTTTTTTTTTTTTTTAAACTGAAAAAAATTCTGAAAATAAAGGTGTAAACCCACCCCATACTTAGAATCTACATTGTCCTCAATGGGAAGGGTAAAATAAACAAACAAACAAACAAAGACACAAGTACAATTCAACCTAAGCAAGTGAAGGGATAGAAATGTCAAACTCTCGTTGATGGCTCCTCCACAGCTTCTGTTGAAATGGGTTGCCTCCCATGCAGCGCTTAATATTTATAGTCCTTCAGCCGGGACTCTTCTCCTTGTTCACACGTCATGGGGTGCCTCCTGGAGGGGTATCTCTTCCAATGTGTGCCCCACGAAGGACTCATAGTAGGGCTTGAGACGATGCCCATTTACCTTGAACTCCTTCCCCGTCTTCTCACTCTTGATCTCTACAGCACCATGAGCAAACACATTTGTAACTATAAATGGGCCAACCCAACGAGAACGAAGTTTACCAGGGAATAGCTTAAGTCTGGAATGGAATAACAGAACTTTCTGGCCCACTTGGAAGCTTTTTCCGCGGATCATTTTGTCATGGTAGGCCTTTGTCTTCTCCTTGTAGATCCATGAAGCATCGTAGGCCTCATTCCTTATCTCCTCAAGCTCATTTAGCTGTAGCTTCCTATGTAGGCCCGCTTCATCATAATCCATGTTGAACTTTTGGACAGCCCACCAAGCCTTGTGCTCTAGCTCCACTGGAAGGTGGCATGCCTTTCCGTAGGCCAACCTAAAGGGAGACATCCCAATAGGCGTCTTGTAGGCTGTTCTGTAGGCCCACAATGCATCATCTAATCTCTGGCTCCAATCCTTCCTTGTTGGGCCCACTGTCTTTTCGAGTATCCTCTTGATCTCCCTGTTGGACACCTCTGCTTGGCCACTGGTCTGAGGGTGGTAGGGCGTGGACACCTTATGGGTTACCCCATACTTCTTCAGCAAAGCCTCGATTGTCCGGTTGCAAAAATGAGAACCTCCATCACTGATCAGCACACGTGGCACACCAAACCTGGAAAATATGTTAGTTTTCAAGAAACCTGCAACCACTTTTGAATCGTTAGTCCTGGTGGCTTTTGCTTCCACCCACTTTGATACATAGTCCACAGCCAATAGTATATATAAACAGCCATTAGACGAAGGAAATGGGCCCATAAAGTCAATGCCCCAAACATCGAAAATTTCTACAGTTATTATTGGGCTCATGGGCATTTGATCTTTTGGGCCAAGATTACCAGTCCGTTGGCATCTATCACAAGAAATACAAAACAAGTTTGCATCCTTGAAGATAGTGGGCCAATAAAATCCACAGTCTAAGACCTTCAAGGCCGTTCTACGAGGCCCAAAGTGGCCTCCACAAGCCTCACTATGGCAAAATGACAGAATTGACCTATGCTCAGACTCTGGGACACATCTCCTAATGACTTGGTCACTACAATGTTTCCATAAATAGGGCTCATCCCAAATAAAGTGCCTAGCCATTTTCTTCAATTTATCCTTACTAGCTTTGGAAAGTGTGTCAGGAAATGTCCTAGTGACTAAATAGTTAACTATATCCGCATACCAGGGCACACTAACCTCTATCCCAAAGAGCTGCTCATCTGGGAAAGTTTCCTGTAGGGGCTGGATGTCCTCCTCATGTACTATCCTGCTCAAATGGTCCGCCACCACATTCTCGCTTCCCTTCTTGTCCTTGATCGCTAGGTCAAACTCCTGCAGCAGCAAGATCCATCTAATCAATCTGGGCTTGGCCTCCTTCTTGATCATCAGATATCTCAAGGCTGGTGCGTTGCATAAGCCGAAGGGCATGCGCCTATAAGCAAAGGTCCCAAAGGGGCACGTGAAGGTCGTCTTCTCCTGATCCTCGTGGGCTATGCAGATCTGGTTGTACCCACTATATCCGTCCATGAAGCAATAGTAGGAATGGCCCGCTAAGCGCTCCAACATCTGGTCAATAAAAGGCAAGGGCATATGATCCTTCCTCGTTGTGGCATTCAGCTTCCGGTAGTCGATACATACCCTATGACCAGTCACTAATCTCTGGGGCACTAGCTCATTATCCTCGTTCTGTACCACTGTCACCCCAGACTTCTTGGGCACCACTTGCACTGGAGAGACCCACTTACTATCAGAAATGGGGTAGATCACCCCACAATCTAGCAACTTGATCACCTCGTCTTGGACCACCTTCATCATGGGCGGATGTAGACGCCTTTGGGCTTCTCTTGTGGGCTTGGCGCCATCTTCTAACAGGATCCGGTGGACACACGTGGTTGGGCTGATCCCCTTGATATCTGCTAGAGTCCAACCAATGGCAGTCTTGTGCTTCTTCAACACGTCCACCAACTTCCTTTCTTGCTCTACCTCCAGCGTTGACGATATGATCACTGGGAGGGTCTCCTTTTCTCCTAGGTACGCGTACTTCAAATGCTCAGGGAGTACCTTCAATTCCAACTTGGGTGCCTCATGGCTTCAAGAATGTTGAAGCGTATAACATCACCATCAAACTCCATGGTGAGAGTCCCTTTGTACACGTCGATCTTCGTTCTTGCAGTCCTCATAAAGGGACGCCCTAAAAGTAATGGAGTGGTATTTAGGGGTGATTCCTCCATGTCCAATACGTAGAAATCCGCAGGGAATATCAGATGGTTTACCTGCACAAGAACATCCTCAACATACCCTTGAGGGTATTTGTTAGACCTATCAGCAAGTTGAATGACAACATTATCCCTTTTAAGAGGGCCTAGACCTAGGGACACATACAAATTATAAGGCATAACATTTATGGATGCCCCTAAGTCTAACATCACATTTTCAAACCTGGTGTCACCAATGATACAGGGAACAGAAAAACTCCCTGGGTCCTTCAACTTTGGGGGTAGTTTCCTCTGGATAACGGCTGATACCGTCTCGCTCATTTTCACCACCTCCTTCAATCTTGTCTGCCTCCTTGTGGTGCAAAGCTCCTTCAAGAACTTGGCGTATTTAGGCACTTGTTTGATGCACTCAATCAGGGGCATATTCACTTGAACCTTCTTGAAGATTTCCAAGATCTCTTGATCAGATTTATCTTTCTTCGTCTTGGCAAACCTGCTTGGGAAAGGTATAGAAACAACTGGGTTAGTCTTAATTAAACCACTAGAGTTAGGAATTGTACCTTTGGGTGCCTCAGCTTGGGGCACGTTAACTTCCACCCTTGATGTAGCTAGGTCCTTCTCAACATCCTCCTTAGACACCTCCACAACGTCTTCTTCTTCATTATGGGCCGCTTGGATCTTCTTGTGGGCTCTGGGAGGGTCAACTAGTACGCGTCCACTCCTAGTGATGATGGCTTGGGCGTGCTCATTCCTTGGGTTAGGCACTGTGTTGCTCGGTAGCTTCCCTGTTTCAGCAATTCGACCCATGAAATCCACCACTTGGCCCATTTGATTCTTGAGCTCTGCAATATCCTTTGAATGGGTCGCCTGTCCTACAACCAAAGCTTGAGTAGCCGTGTTAAGTTGTTGTTGCCCCGCAGCAAGGGACTTCAACAGTTCATCATAATTAGGGGCACTCAAAGTATTAGAAACAGGAGGTGGAGGGACAGAATTGGGAATACCAAAAGTTTGAGGTACCTGAGGCCTCAAAAACAAACCTGGTGGGCGCTGAGAATTCTGACCTGGGCCTTGAGGTGGTCTCAAGGTGTTATCATTGTTGGCCCAACGAAAGTTGGGGTGATCTCTGAGCCCAGGATTGTACGTATTGGAGTAAGGGTTGTACCTCGGGCCGCCTTGACCTCCATGATACCCTAGGGCGTTAACAGATTCCCATCCTTCTGGAGAGGCAAGCTGGGGACATTTATCAGTGGGGTGCCCTTGAGTCGAGCACATCCCACACACTTGAGCCATTGCTCCTCCTCCATTACCGTTTAAGACTTGAGACAGCAGAGTAGACATCTTGTTGACCTTGTCTTCAAGAGCAGAGTTAGTGGACACCTCATGTACCCTCCGTTGAGTGGAAAGCACCCCCTCATATTGCTGATAGTTTAGTGCACGATTAGTAAGTAGCTCCCTTGCATCAGCAGGTGTCTTATCCATAAAGGACCCTCCAGCAGCAGCATCTAACAGACCACGCTCATTAGCGGTGAGTCCTTCATAAAAATAGGTAAGGAGGGACCCCTCACTCATCCCATGGTTAGGGCATGATGCTACAAGGCTCTTAAACCTGTCCCAATAATTGCAGAAATTCTCCTCATGTCCTTGCGTGATTCCACTAATCTGCTTCCTCAAAACAGTGACCTTTGAGGCAGGAAAGTACTTCGTAAGGAACTCGCCCTTCATCCTATCCCAAGTGTTGATAGTCCCAGCAGGCAGCTCAAATAGCCAAGTCTTGGCCTTGTCCTCCAAAGTAAAGGGGAATGCCTTCATCTTCAAGATATTGATATCAGCTCCTTTAGGGCACATACTCCCACAGACAAACTCGAACTCCTTGAGATGCTTATTGGTGTCTTCACTACTCATCCCATGAAACTTGGGTAGGTGATGCAGAAACCCACTCTTTAACTCAAAATCATCATTAAGCCCCTCTCCTGGTTCTGGATAGGCAATGCATAAGGGCGCAGCACCCCCACCTGTAGGATTAGACAGTTGCCTAATAGTCTCAGCCATTGGTGCTTGTACTTGCTCAACACGGGCGTGCTCTTCCTCTTCTTCCTCTTCTGTATTCGCAACGTCCTCTTCAGTGACCTCCTCTTCCTCCTCTTCAAAGACTTGTTCTTCTCCTTCTTCAGAATGGTCAGGTTTGTTGATCTCCTCGGTTGATCTAGTTGAGGAGTTATAACCTGAATAGTTAGAGTCCTGAGAATCCCTCCTTTCTAGAAGAGGGCGGTCTGAAAAAGTGAGTTCTGCCCTTTGCTTAGCACGTTCCAATTTCTCAAAGAGCTCCTTAGTCTTATCAGAGACAGTGGACATTCATGGACCTTTAAGACCAAATCAAGTGTTAGTAACATATACAAGGTTCGAAATACAAACATTATGTCTTTCCTACTTTCTAAGTTACTTTTACATTTACATACTTAGGTACTGGAACAGAGGACCTCGTTTGTGCAATGGGACTATAGAACAGCTACCCTCGACAAGGTCATGTTTAATCCAATATACCTTAAGCATGTCACATAACATTTTTTATTTTTTTTTTATCTTTTTTTTTTTTTTTTTTTAAGTTTGTTATAAACTTAGTTAATATCTCAATTGATTCCAAGTTGTAAGTCGAGCCCAATAGAAACCACTACTATTGGTGAGATACGATATAGGGATAGTCGCCTAGACATAAGTCTCTTTCCGTGGTTTCAGAAGGCCAGATAGCCAGATTAAGAGGTAAGTGAGAGGGAGGACTCATTTTGGTGATACTACGGAGGCTACTCCCTCATTGAGGTTTACGCCCCTATTGGCTACTTCCACATTGTGGTTTACGCACAGTCTATAGTATCTCTAAGATCCAATTTGAACCCATCACCCAGGGTCTCAACCTAAGACACCATCTGTAATGCCCCTTACTCAGTTTGGAAATTAACTCATGTGTTAGACTGTTCTCCAAATGCTAATAAAGGCCGCCCTCAACCTCAAGAGACCTTAGAAAGGTACTAATGAAGGGTTTAGGCCAATATTAACAAAAGGGCCCTTGTCTACTCATACGATTTTACACACTTACAACAATTAAGTATTTAACTAAATTCATGACAACATACAATTTACAACAATTAAGTATATTAATCTAAGTGAAACACATACAATTTACAACATGCTTTAAAAAAAAAACTCATTCTACAATTTACAATATGCTTAAAAACTTCTACAAATTGTACAACAATTATAAAAGACATGCTTAATTTCGTAACACTCATAAAACTTAAACTAAATCACAATTATAGCTTGGCCAAACATAAATCGCAATTTGTCACCATTCCACAAGTGTAGTACAAAAATTTAGCATGCATTCTATATACAACAAAATTGATGACACTTTAAGGGCAAGGGATTTTAACAATCCCCGGCAACGGCGCCAAAAATTGATGCGGCTAAAATAGCCTCACAATTTAACCCTGCAAAATGTAGTTGTCAGTATAGGATAAGCAGGGATCGTTCAGTCCGGGGATTGTAGGGTACACCTACACAAAAAGGTCAATTAACAAATAAAAGAATAAAATGGGGGTTTGGAATTTGGTTCCTAATCTACTTAAAATAAAAACAAAACAAATAAAACTATATACAATGATCGACTTCCCTAACCTAGACCAATACCACTCAGAAATTCATTTCAACATGCTACAAAAATGTGCCCATCTTAAACGCTTAGATAAGAGCCCAAATGAAAAGCCTCAGCGGATCAATCCATTTATCTGATTCGTTCTAATGTAGGCTTGGATCGGAAAAGTCCTTACCAAGCCTAATACTACTAATTTTTGAAAACACTCAGCGTAGTCCTCTTAAGTAGTAGTATTATCTAACCCTCGAATCAACTCACACGTGCAAATTAACCATTACACATAGAATTTAACACGTAATTTCCAGAATCGTTTAATCATTAAAGCATGATTTTTACCACTTTTTAGAACTAATTACTACTTGTTTAACTCAGCGTCTTAACAAATAACAATTACTCTTGGCAAATTAAGCAAACACACAAGAACTCTCACCGTTATTCTAGCATGCAAACTTATGAACCTAACTCTGAAAATTACCTAAACACATAAAAGGGCACAAGATTGTAACATGCATCATAAAAGAATTCTCGAAATTAACTCAATAATAAACTGAAAATCTAAAAAATATTAATAAAAATATTCTGAAAATCTCATGTCTCCAATTACACAACTCGTAAATCCAAACACACAAAACCGAAACAACAATTGTAAGTAGAGTCATAGTTACACTTTGAAGCTTTCCTCAGCGGCTTAGCAACAAGGTGATGAACTCGTCTCTGCTATGGTGGTGGAGCGTCCTTGACTCAGCGCCTAAGAACTTCGTAGATTGATGGATGGATGGTGGTCACGGTCTTGTAGTTGTTGGAAGTTTAAGGAGTGAATTGGGCAGTCTTGGAATAGTATTTGGCCAGGAAGTGATAGACAAGGAACTGATCTTGGTCAGGAAGTGATAGACAAGGAACTGATCTTGGTCAGGAAGTGATGGAAATTCTGTTCTGGAAGTTGCCTATTTATAGGGGAGCATTGGTTGGCTTTTGTCGATCATACCCTTCATCATTGGACGGATGGGATTGCATCATAATTCCTTTAATTTTCCAACTGAAAACGTCTCCTTTATGGCCTTAACTCCTCTCATAATGGGGTCTTTTAACAGCTGAAACGTCTTTCTCCTTTATTTATTTTCCAGTTGAAACATCTTTCTCCTTTATTCCGCAACTGAAAACGTCTCTCCTTTATTCCCCAACTGAAAACGTCTTTCTCCTTTATTTCCCTTCTTCATTGCTTGGTCAAACGTCTTTAAATGCTTTATTTTCTGATTCCATCGTTGCTGTTTCCAAGAGTTCCACCAGCCAAGGTTTCCTACAACAAGCAGGAGAATATCAGAATTTTCTAGAGAAAATAAAGGGAATTAAAATGTAAAGACTGCAAAAACAGTCGACAGTGAGGAATCCTGATCCAGCTAGGATTTTTCATGAATTTATCTTTTTCCGCTTATTTCACGCCAAACACTCTACAATACTCTTAAAATGACTCGATGACTCAAAACACGAAACTTAAGGGAGAAACAAAGCTAAAATGGGGCATATACTCAATAATATCGTCGCACTTTATGCTCCTATCACTCCCATGCAGCGCTTAATATTTATAGTCCTTCAGCCGGGACTCTTCTCCTTGTTCACACGTCATGGGGTGCCTCCTGGAGGGGTATCTCTTCCAATGTGTGCCCCACGAAGGACTCATAGTAGGGCTTGAGACGATGCCCATTTACCTTGAACTCCTTCCCCGTCTTCTCACTCTTGATCTCTACAGCACCATGAGCAAACACATTTGTAACTATAAATGGGCCAACCCAACGAGAACGAAGTTTACCAGGGAATAGCTTAAGTCTGGAATGGAATAACAGAACTTTCTGGCCCACTTGGAAGCTTTTTCCGCGGATCATTTTGTCATGGTAGGCCTTTGTCTTCTCCTTGTAGATCCATGAAGCATCGTAGGCCTCATTCCTTATCTCCTCAAGCTCATTTAGCTGTAGCTTCCTATGTAGGCCCGCTTCATCATAATCCATGTTGAACTTTTGGACAGCCCACCAAGCCTTGTGCTCTAGCTCCACTGGAAGGTGGCAGGCCTTTCCGTAGGCCAACCTAAAGGGAGACATCCCAATAGGCGTCTTGTAGGCTGTTCTGTAGGCCCACAATGCATCATCTAATCTCTGGCTCCAATCCTTCCTTGTTGGGCCCACTGTCTTTTCGAGTATCCTCTTGATCTCCCTGTTGGACACCTCTGCTTGGCCACTGGTCTGAGGGTGGTAGGGCGTGGACACCTTATGGGTTACCCCATACTTCTTCAGCAAAGCCTCGATTGTCCGGTTGCAAAAATGAGAACCTCCATCACTGATCAGCACACGTGGCACACCAAACCTGGAAAATATGTTAGTTTTCAAGAAACCTGCAACCACTTTTGAATCGTTAGTCCTGGTGGCTTTTGCTTCCACCCACTTTGATACATAGTCCACAGCCAATAGTATATATAAACAGCCATTAGACGAAGGAAATGGGCCCATAAAGTCAATGCCCCAAACATCGAAAATTTCTACAGTTATTATTGGGCTCATGGGCATTTGATCTTTTGGGCCAAGATTACCAGTCTGTTGGCATCTATCACAAGAAATACAAAACAAGTTTGCATCCTTGAAGATAGTGGGCCAATAAAATCCACAGTCTAAGACCTTCAAGGCCGTTCTACGAGGCCCAAAGTGGCCTCCACAAGCCTCACTATGGCAAAATGACAGAATTGACCTATGCTCAGACTTTGGGACACATCTCCTAATGACTTGGTCACTACAATGTTTCCATAAATAGGGCTCATCCCAAATAAAGTGCCTAGCCATTTTCTTCAATTTATCCTTACTAGCTTTGGAAAGTGTGTCAGGAAATGTCCTAGTGACTAAATAGTTAACTATATCCGCATACCAGGGCACACTAACCTCTATCCCAAAGAGCTGCTCATCTGGGAAAGTTTCCTGTAGGGGCTGGATGTCCTCCTCATGTACTATCCTGCTCAAATGGTCCGCCACCACATTCTCGCTTCCCTTCTTGTCCTTGATCGCTAGGTCAAACTCCTGCAGCAGCAAGATCCATCTAATCAATCTGGGCTTGGCCTCCTTCTTGATCATCAGATATCTCAAGGCTGCATGGTCAGAGTAAACAATTACTTTAGAGTGCAATAAATAAGAACGAAACTTATCTAAAGCAAAGACTACAGCCAAGAGTTCTTTTTCAGTGGTGGAGTAGTTGAGCTGGGCGTCGTTGAGGGTCCGAGAAGCATAGTAAATAGCATAGGGCTTCTTATCCTTCCTCTGGCCCAACACAGCTCCAACAGCATAGTCTGATGCATCACACATAAGCTCGAAGGGTAGACTCCAATCCGGTGGGCACATGATGGGGGCCGTGGTCAACAACTCCTTGAGCTTTTCAAACGCCTTCTTGCAATCCTCATTGAACACAAAGGGCACGTCCTTTTGCAATAGGGCACACATAGGTCTCGCCACCTTGGAGAAGTCTTTGATGAACCGCCTGTAAAATCCTGCATGGCCAAGAAAAGAGCGTACCTCCCTCACAGTTGTGGGGGAGGGTAAGTGACGTACAAGATCAACCTTAGCCTTATCTACCTCAATGCCCCTAGCAGATATTATGTGTCCTAACACTATCCCTTGTGTCACCATGAAGTGACACTTCTCCCAATTCAGCACAAGGTTAGTTTCTACACACCTCTCAAGTATCAATCCTAGATTCTCTAAACAAGTATCAAAATCTTTACCGAAGACACTAAAGTCGTCCATAAAGACTTCAATAATATTTTCAATGTATTCTGAGAAAATGGAAAGCATACATCTTTGGAAAGTACCTGGTGCGTTGCATAAGCCGAAGGGCATGCGCCTATAAGCAAAGGTCCCAAAGGGGCACGTGAAGGTCGTCTTCTCCTGATCCTCGTGGGCTATGCAGATCTGGTTGTACCCACTATATCCGTCCAAGAAGCAATAGTAGGAATGGCCCGCTAAGCGCTCCAACATCTGGTCAATAAAAGGCAAGGGCATATGATCCTTCCTCGTTGTGGCATTCAGCTTCCGGTAGTCGATACATACCCTATGACCAGTCACTAATCTCTGGGGCACTAGCTCATTATCCTCGTTCTGTACCACTGTCACCCCAGACTTCTTGGGCACCACTTGCACTGGAGAGACCCACTTACTATCAGAAATGGGGTAGATCACCCCACAATCTAGCAACTTGATCACCTCGTCTTGGACCACCTTCATCATGGGCGGATGTAGACGCCTTTGGGCTTCTCTTGTGGGCTTGGCGCCATCTTCTAACAGGATCCGGTGGACACACGTGGTTGGGCTGATCCCCTTGATATCTGCTAGAGTCCAACCAATGGCAGTCTTGTGCTTCTTCAACACGTCCACCAACTTCCTTTCTTGCTCTACCTCCAGCGTTGACGATATGATCACTGGGAGGGTCTCCTTTTCTCCTAGGTACGCGTACTTCAAATGCTCAGGGAGTACCTTCAATTCCAACTTGGGTGCCTGAACAATAGAGCGTAGCATTTTATTAGTAGAAACCGGAATTGACAAATAGGAAATTGACCTCTTTATAGGCTGAGCCTCCAGTGAGGCCACAGTCTTGATCACTCTAGGCTCCTCAACGTCCCACTCAACCTTGGGGATAGGTTCCCCATTTGCATCATATCCGACAACCTCCTCTAGGGTCAGAGCCAATTCATCCTCAACCATTACTTCAGAGAAAACCTGCGCGAGTGAATCAACTACATCAATAGCAAAGCAAGGTTTCAAGTCAGAAACAGGGTACCTCATGGCTTCAAGAATGTTGAAGCGTATAACATCACCATCAAACTCCATGGTGAGAGTCCCTTTGTACACGTCGATCTTCGTTCTTGCAGTCCTCATAAAGGGACGCCCTAAAAGTAATGGAGTGGTATTTAGGGGTGATTCCTCCATGTCCAATACGTAGAAATCCGCAGGGAATATCAGATGGTTTACCTGCACAAGAACATCCTCAACATACCCTTGAGGGTATTTGTTAGACCTATCAGCAAGTTGAATGACAACATTATCCCTTTTAAGAGGGCCTAGACCTAGGGACACATACAAATTATAAGGCATAACATTTATGGATGCCCCTAAGTCTAACATCACATTTTCAAACCTGGTGTCACCAATGATACAGGGAACAGAAAAACTCCCTGGGTCCTTCAACTTTGGGGGTAGTTTCCTCTGGATAACGGCTGATACCGTCTCGCTCATTTTCACCACCTCCTTCAATCTTGTCTGCCTCCTTGTGGTGCAAAGCTCCTTCAAGAACTTGGCGTATTTAGGCACTTGTTTGATGCACTCAATCAGGGGCATATTCACTTGAACCTTCTTGAAGATTTCCAAGATCTCTTGATCAGATTTATCTTTCTTCGTCTTGGCAAACCTGCTTGGGAAAGGTATAGAAACAACTGGGTTAGTCTTAATTAAACCACTAGAGTTAGGAATTGTACCTTTGGGTGCCTCAGCTTGGGGCACGTTAACTTCCACCCTTGATGTAGCTAGGTCCTTCTCAACATCCTCCTTAGACACCTCCACAACGTCTTCTTCTTCATTATGGGCCGCTTGGATCTTCTTGTGGGCTCTGGGAGGGTCAACTAGTACGCGTCCACTCCTAGTGATGATGGCTTGGGCGTGCTCATTCCTTGGGTTAGGCACTGTGTTGCTCGGTAGCTTCCCTGTTTCAGCAATTCGACCCATGAAATCCACCACTTGGCCCATTTGATTCTTGAGCTCTGCAATATCCTTTGAATGGGTCGCCTGTCCTACAACCAAAGCTTGAGTAGCCGTGTTAAGTTGTTGTTGCCCCGCAGCAAGGGACTTCAACAGTTCATCATAATTAGGGGCACTCAAAGTATTAGAAACAGGAGGTGGAGGGACAGAATTGGGAATACCAAAAGTTTGAGGTACCTGAGGCCTCAAAAACAAACCTGGTGGGCGCTGAGAATTCTGACCTGGGCCTTGAGGTGGTCTCAAGGTGTTATCATTGTTGGCCCAACGAAAGTTGGGGTGATCTCTGAGCCCAGGATTGTACGTATTGGAGTAAGGGTTGTACCTCGGGCCGCCTTGACCTCCATGATACCCTAGGGCGTTAACAGATTCCCATCCTTCTGGAGAGGCAAGCTGGGGACATTTATCAGTGGGGTGCCCTTGAGTCGAGCACATCCCACACACTTGAGCCATTGCTCCTCCTCCATTACCGTTTAAGACTTGAGACAGCAGAGTAGACATCTTGTTGACCTTGTCTTCAAGAGCAGAGTTAGTGGACACCTCATGTACCCTCCGTTGAGTGGAAAGCACCCCCTCATATTGCTGATAGTTTAGTGCACGATTAGTAAGTAGCTCCCTTGCATCAGCAGGTGTCTTATCCATAAAGGACCCTCCAGCAGCAGCATCTAACAGACCACGCTCATTAGCGGTGAGTCCTTCATAAAAATAGGTAAGGAGGGACCCCTCACTCATCCCATGGTTAGGGCATGATGCTACAAGGCTCTTAAACCTGTCCCAATAATTGCAGAAATTCTCCTCATGTCCTTGCGTGATTCCACTAATCTGCTTCCTCAAAACAGTGACCTTTGAGGCAGGAAAGTACTTCGTAAGGAACTCGCCCTTCATCCTATCCCAAGTGTTGATAGTCCCAGCAGGCAGCTCAAATAGCCAAGTCTTGGCCTTGTCCTCCAAAGTAAAGGGGAATGCCTTCATCTTCAAGATATTGATATCAGCTCCTTTAGGGCACATACTCCCACAGACAAACTCGAACTCCTTGAGATGCTTATTGGTGTCTTCACTACTCATCCCATGAAACTTGGGTAGGTGATGCAGAAACCCACTCTTTAACTCAAAATCATCATTAAGCCCCTCTCCTGGTTCTGGATAGGCAATGCATAAGGGCGCAGCACCCCCACCTGTAGGATTAGACAGTTGCCTAATAGTCTCAGCCATTGGTGCTTGTACTTGCTCAACACGGGCGTGCTCTTCCTCTTCTTCCTCTTCTGTATTCGCAACGTCCTCTTCAGTGACCTCCTCTTCCTCCTCTTCAAAGACTTGTTCTTCTCCTTCTTCAGAATGGTCAGGTTTGTTGATCTCCTCGGTTGATCTAGTTGAGGAGTTATAACCTGAATAGTTAGAGTCCTGAGAATCCCTCCTTTCTAGAAGAGGGCGGTCTGAAAAAGTGAGTTCTGCCCTTTGCTTAGCAAGTTCCAATTTCTCAAAGAGCTCCTTAGTCTTATCAGAGACAGTGGACATTCATGGACCTTTAAGACCAAATCAAGTGTTAGTAACATATACAAGGTTCGAAATACAAACATTATGTCTTTCCTACTTTCTAAGTTACTTTTACATTTACATACTTAGGTACTGGAACAGAGGACCTCGTTTGTGCAATGGGACTATAGAACAGCTACCCTCGACAAGGTCATGTTTAATCCAATATACCTTAAGCATGTCACATAACATTTTTTATTTTTTTTTTATCTTTTTTTTTTTTTTTTTTTAAGTTTGTTATAAACTTAGTTAATATCTCAATTGATTCCAAGTTGTAAGTCGAGCCCAATAGAAACCACTACTATTGGTGAGATACGATATAGGGATAGTCGCCTAGACATAAGTCTCTTTCCGTGGTTTCAGAAGGCCAGATAGCCAGATTAAGAGGTAAGTGAGAGGGAGGACTCATTTTGGTGATACTACGGAGGCTACGCCCTCATTGAGGTTTACGCCCCTATTGGCTACTTCCACATTGTGGTTTACGCACAGTCTATAGTATCTCTGAGATCCAATTTGAACCCATCACCCAGGGTCTCAACCTAAGACACCATCTGTAATGCCCCTTACTCAGTTTGGAAATTAACTCATGTGTTAGACTGTTCTCCAAATGCTAATAAAGGCCGCCCTCAACCTCAAGAGACCTTAGAAAGGTACTAATGAAGGGTTTAGGCCAATATTAACAAAAGGGCCCTTGTCTACTCATACGATTTTACACACTTACAACAATTAAGTATTTAACTAAATTCATGACAACATACAATTTACAACAATTAAGTATATTAATCTAAGTGAAACACATACAATTTACAACATGCTTTAAAAAAAACTCATTCTACAATTTACAATATGCTTAAAAACTTCTACAAATTGTACAACAATTATAAAAGACATGCTTAATTTCGTAACACTCATAAAACTTAAACTAAATCACAATTATAGCTTGGCCAAACATAAATCGCAATTTGTCACCATTCCACAAGTGTAGTACAAAAATTTAGCATGCATTCTATATACAACAAAATCGATGACACTTTATATGTTAGGGATTTTAACAATCCCCGGCAACGGCGCCAAAAATTGATGCGGCTAAAATAGCCTCACAATTTAACCCTGCAAAATGTAGTTGTCAGTATAGGATAAGCAGGGATCGTTCAGTCCGGGGATTGTAGGGTACACCTACACAAAAAGGTCAATTGACAAATAAAAGAATAAAATGGGGGTTTTGGAATTTGGTTCCTAATCTACTTAAAATAAAAACAAAACAAATAAAACTATATACATTGATCGACTTCCCTAACCTAGACCAATACCACTCAGAAATTACTAAGTGTAAAAACAGAAAATTCATTTCAACATGCTACAAAAATGTGCCCATCTTAAACGCTTAGATAAGAGCCCAAATGAAAAGCCTCAGCGGATCAATCCATTTATCTGATTCGTTCTAATGTAGGTTTGGATCGGAAAAGTCCTTACCAAGCCTAATACTACTAATTTTCGAAAACACTCAGCGTAATTCTCTTAACTAGTAGTATTATCTAACCCTCGAATCAACTCACACGTGCAAATTAACCATTACTCATAGAATTTAACACGTAATTTCCAGAATCGTTTAATCATTAAAGCATGATTTTTACCACTTTTTAGAACTAATTGCTACTTGTTTAACTCAGCGCCTTAACAAATAACAATTACCCTTGGCAAATTAAGCAAACACACAAGAATACTCAGCGTGATTCTAGCATGCAAACTTATGAACCTAACTCTGAAAATTACCTAAACACATAAAAGGGCACAAGATTGTAACATGCATCATAAAAGAATTCTCGAAATTAACTCAATAATAAATTGAAAATCTCAAAAATATTAATAAAAATATTCTGAAAATTTCATGTCTCCAATTACACAACTCGCAAATCCGAACACACAAAACCGAAACAAAAATTGTGAGTAGAGTCATAGTTACACTTTGAAGCTTTCCTCAGCGGCTTGGCAACAAGGTGATGAACTCGTCTCTGCTATGGTGGTGGAGCGTCCTTGACTCAGCGCCTAAGAACTTCGTAGATTGATGGATGGATGGTGGTCACGGTCTTGTAGGTGATGGAAGTTTAAGGAGTGAATTGGGCAGAGTCTTGGAATAGTTTTTGGCCAGGAAGTGATAGACAAGGAACTGATCTTGGTCAGGAAGTGATACTAATTCTGGTCTGGACGTTGCCTATTTATAGGAGAGCATTGGTTGGCTTTTGTCGATCATACCCTTCATCATTGGACGGATGGGATTGCATCATAATTCCTTTAATTTTCCAACTGAAAACGTCTCCTTTATGGCCTTAACTTCTCTCATAATGGGGTCTTTTAACAGCTGAAACGTCTTTCTCCTTTATTTATTTTCCAGTTGAAACATCTTTCTCCTTTATTCCGCAACTGAAAACGTCTCTCCTTTATTCCCCAACTGAAAACGTCTTTCTCCTTTATTTCCCTTCTTCATTGCTTGGTCAAACGTCTTTAAATGCTTTATTTTCTGATTCCATCGTTGCTGTTTCCAAGAGTTCCACCAGCCAAGGTTTCCTACAACAAGCAGGAGAATATCAGAATTTTTTTAAGAGAAAATAAAGGGAATTAATGTAAAGACCGCAAAAACGTCGACGGTAAGGAATCCTGATCCTGTTAGGATTTTTTTTCATAAATTTCGCATTTTGCGCCTATTTTACGCCAAACACTGTACAAGACTCTTAAACTGACTCGATAACTCAAAACACGAAACTTAAGGGAGAAACAAGTCTAAAATGGGGCATATACTCAATAATATCGTCGCACTTTATGCTCCTATCAACGCCCACAATGCATCCTCCAAACGCTGACTCCAATCCTTCCTTGAAGGGCCCACGGTTTTCTCAAGGATCCTCTTGATCTCCCTATTTGAAACTTCTGCTTGGCCACTCGTTTGAGGATGATAAGGTGTTGAAACCTTATGTGTCACGTGATATTTCCTAAGCAAAGCTTCAATGGTCTTGTTGCAAAAGTGAGAGCCTCCATCACTAATGATTGCTCTAGGCATGCCAAACCTACTAAAAATGTTAGACTTTATAAACTCTGCAACAACTTTAGAATCATTAGTCCTGGTGGCTTTCACTTCCACCCACTTAGAAACATAATCAACCGCTAAGAGAATATAAAGAAAACCATGAGATGAAGGAAAAGGTCCCATAAAATCAATACCCCAAACATCAAAAATTTCGACAACTATTATAGGAGTTAAAGGCATTTGATCTTTAGGTCCTAAATTCCCAGTTCTTTGGCATCTATCACATGTCATACAAAACTCATATGCATCTTTAAATATAGTAGGCCAATAAAAACCACATTCCAACACCTTCCTAGCAGTTCTATCAGAGCCAAAGTGACCACCACATTGCTTAGCATGATTAAACTCAAGTATAGCTTTTTGTTCATTATTATGCACACATCTCCTTACCAATTTATTTGAACAATATTTCCACAAGTAAGGATCATCCCAAACATATTGTCTAGCTAAAAACTTAAGCCTATCACGTTGAGTACGTGTCATGTTATTAGGGAACGTTTTAGATACCAAATAATTAACAATATCTGCATACCAAGGCTCACTTACCTGGATTCCGAAGAGTTGTTCATCCGGAAACATCTCCACTATAGGTATGGCGTCCTCCTCACTCACAAGTCTGCTTAAGTGGTCAGCTACAACGTTGTCAGAGCCCTTCTTATCCTTGATCTCCACATCAAACTCTTGAAGCAAGAGTATCCAACGAATTAGCCTAGGTTTGGCCTCCTTCTTTGACATAATTAGGTACCTTAAAGCTGCATGATCAGAATAAATAATAACTTTAGTACCCAACAAATAAGATCGAAATTTTTCTACGGCAAAAACAACAGCTAAAAGTTCTTTTTCAGTTGTAGAGTAATTGAGTTGAGCATCATTGAGTGTCCTCGACGCATAGTAGATGGCATAGGGCTTCTTGTCCTTCCTTTGGCCTAGCACGGCCCCAATGGCATAGTCAGAGGCGTCACACATGATCTCAAAGGGAAGAGACCAATCTGGGGGAAGCATAATTGGTGCAGACGTTAGAAGCTCCTTCAAAGTGTTGAACGCCTTCTTGCAATCCTCATCAAACTCAAATGGCACTTCCTTTTGAAGGAGACGACATAAGGGCCTAGAAATCCTGGAAAAGTCCTTGATAAAGCGCCTGTAGAAACCTGCATGTCCAAGAAAAGAACGGACCTCCCTCACACTTGTGGGGTTTGGTAAGTATCTAACAAGATCTACTTTAGCTTTATCTACTTCAATTCCACGTTTAGAAACAATATGCCCTAAAACTATTCCTTGTTTAACCATAAAATGACATTTTTCCCAATTTAAAACAAGGTTAGTTTCTTCACAACGTTCAAGTATCAATTCTAAGTTACTTAAGCAATTTTCGAAGTCTTTGCCAAAAACAGAAAAGTCATCCATAAAAACTTCAATAATTTTCTCAATAAAATCAGAAAAGATACTTACCATGCACCTTTGAAACGTACCTGGGGCGTTGCATAGTCCGAATGGCATTCTTCTGTAGGCAAACGTTCCAAAAGGACAAGTGAAGGTCGTTTTCTCTTGGTCCTCATTAGCAATGGCGATTTGGTTGTAACCAAAATACCCATCCAAGAAGCAATAGAACTCATGGCCAGCTAACCTCTCAAGCATCTGATCAATAAATGGCAAAGGGAAGTGATCCTTCCTAGTAGTGGCGTTGAGCTTCCTATAGTCTACGCAAACTCGATGTCCAGTTACAGTTCGTTGAGGCACTAACTCATTCTCTGCATTCTTCACAACAGTTATCCCAGACTTCTTAGGCACTACTTGAACTGGTGAAACCCACTTAGAATCCGAGATAGGGTAGATGACGCCACAATCAAGGAGTTTGATGACCTCCTTCTTTACAACTTCCATCATAGGTGGATTGAGACGTCTCTGAGCTTCCCTAGTTTGCTTGGCTCCTTCCTCAAGCAAAATCCGATGCACACAAGTGGTAGGGCTAATTCCCTTAATATCCGCTAAAGTCCAACCAATTGCAGTCTTGTGCTTCTTAAGCACCTCCACTAGTTCATCCTTTTGAGTAGATGTCAATGATGAAGATATGATCACAGGTAACGTTTCTTTATCTCCCAAGTAAAAATACTTCAAATGATTTGGCAATGGCTTCAATTCTAAGGTAGGTGCCTGAATCACTGAAGGTAGAGGCTTATTAGCAGAGATGGGAAGTGAAAAAGAAGGACTTGACTTACCTACATAGGACGTTGCCTCCAGAGAAGCAACGTTTTCTATGTGGATGTATTCATAAGATTCCGTGAGCTCTTCCCTAGGTATGGTGGCGCCATTCTCAATAATACCAAATCCACTTGCAATGGTTGAAGCCATGGCATCATCCTCCATAATGTCCATGAATTTCTGCGCAAGTTCATCAAGGATATCAATAGAAAAACATGATTGAAAATCACTTAAAGGATACGTCATTGCTTCAAAAATGTTGAAGCCAACAACTTCTCCATCAAATTCCATTGTCAAGGTGCCAGAGTACACATCAATTTTGGTCCTAGCTGTCCTCATAAAGGGACGACCTAGCAAAAGTGGCGTTGACTTGGGAGATGGCTCCTCCATCTCTAGGACATAGAAATCAGCTGGAAAGATTAGCTCACCAACCTGCACAAGTACATCCTCAACTAACCCCTTAGGGTATGCATTAGATCGATCTGCCAATTGAATGATAACATTATCATGTTTGAGTTCACCTAGACCTAGAGATGCATAAACAGAATATGGCATAACATTTATAGAAGCACCTAAGTCTAGCATGGCATTTTCGAATCTAGTAGTTCCAATGACACAAGGGACAGAAAAACTTCCTGGATCCTTACACTTTTCAGGCATTCTGCGTTGAAGCACAGCTGAGACATTCTCACTTACCTTAACCACTTCTTTCTCACGGTTTTGTCTCCTTGTGGTGCAAAGTTCCTTCAAAAATTTGGCATACTTAGGAATTTGCTTGATGGCCTCGAGGAGAGGGATATTGATTTGCACCTTCTTAAAAGTTTCCAAGATGGCCTTTTCGGCCTCATCTTTCTTGGACTTAGCATATCTGCTTGGGAAAGGCAAAGGAGAAGGAGATGGATTAGCAATAACCGAATTGAAAGAGTTAGAAATATGTCCTTGAGTATTCGGTTTTGCATTGGAAGGTGGAGATGTCACTTGAGCCTTTGACGTTGCAGGGTCCTCCTCCTCCTCTAATATTGACGTTGAGATGTTCTTGGGAGGCTTTGGAGGATCTACAAGGGTCTTACCACTCCTTGTAGTGACGACTTTGGCTTGCTCAAAGTGGGGATTTGGGATGGTACCACTTGGTAGCTTTCCTTGCTCATGAAACTTACCCATAAACTCCACAACTTGACTCATTTGCTTCTTCATCTCATTCACATCCGTGGATATGGCATTGATCTGATTCCCATGATGAGTTTGACCTGCAATTAAAGCTTGAGTAGATTTAGTTAGAGTTCGGATCAATTCATCATTAGAAGAAGAAGAAGCATTTGAATTAAAATTCGAATTAAAAGGAGTAGGGTTAGGAGGTTGAGGCTTTTGATAAAAGCCTTGAGGACGTGGTTGGAACCCTTGTGGTGCATTTTGAACATTCTCATTGTCCTTCCAACGAAAATTGGGGTGGTCCCTCCATCCAGGATTGTAAGTATTCGAGTATGGATCATTCCTAGGACGTTGGAACCCTTGTTGGAAGCCTATGGCGTTGACACCTTCTTGTCCTCCACTTTCCATGAGTTGAGGGCATTGGTCAGACACATGCCCTTGCATAGAACATACTCCACACACCATGACTTGTCCATGTGATCCCTGAGACACAAGAGAAGTAAGTTTGTTAACTTTCTCTTCCAATTGAGCTAAAGTACTTACCTCATGGACCTTTTCACGATTTGTGGTGGCTTTAGGCCTAGAGCTTCCATATTGTTGTTGATTCAAGGCCCTATTCTCAATAAGTATCATTCCAGCCGCAGGTTCCTTGTCAACAAACGATCCACCAGAAGCTGCATCTAGCATGTCTCGTTCCAAGCTTGTGAGCCCATTATAAAAACAAGTGAGCAAGGTCTCAGTCTTCAAGCCATGTTGAGGGCATTGAGTGGTGAGAGACTTGAACCTCTCATAGTAATCTGCGTAGGACTCATCTTGCCCTTGTTGGATGCCACTTATCTTCTTCCTTAACATGATGATGCGAGATGTAGGAAAGTACTTCTCAAGAAACGCCTTCATCATGTCTCCCCATGATGTAATTCGTCCACTAGGCAACTCATAAAGCCATTGCTTTGCCTTGTCAGCCAACGAAAATGGGAAGGCCTTCAACTTCAAAATATGCTCATCAGCTCCTTGAGGCTTCATGCTAGTGCAGATGAACTGAAATTCCATCAAGTGGTTGTTGGGATCTTCCATAGAGAGTCCATGGAATGTAGGAAGACGATGAAGCAACCCAGACTTCAACTCGAAATCAGTTGTTAATCCCTCAGCTCCAGCAGGGTAGGTTATGCAATGATAGGAGCATAAAGTGCGACGATATTATTGAGTATATGCCCCGTTTTAGACTTGTTTCTCCCTTAAGTTTCGTGTTTTGAGTCATCGAGTCAGTTTAAGAGTCTTGTACAGTGTTTGGCGTAAAATAGGCGCAAAATGGAAAATTTATGAAAAAAAATCCTAACGGGATCAGGATTCCTTACCGTCGACGTTTTTGAGGTCTTTACATTAATTTCCTTTATTTTCTCTTAAAAAAAATCTGATATTCTCCACCTTTTTGTAGGAAATTTAAGACGTTTGACCAAGCAATGAAGAAGGGAAATAAAGGAGAAAGACGTTTCAGCTGGAAAATAAATAAAGGAGAAAGACGTTTCAGCTGTTAAAAGACCCCATTATGAGAGGAGTTAAGGCCATAAAGGAGACGTTTTCAGTTGGAAAATTAAAGGAATTATGATGCAATCCCATCCGTCCAATGATGAAGGGTATGATCGACAAAAGCCAACCAATGCTCCCCTATAAATAGGCAACGTCCAGAACAGAATTTCCATCACTTCCTAGCCAAGATCACTTCCTGACCAAGATCAGTTCCTTGTCTATCACTTCCTGGCCAAAAACTATTCCAAGACTCTGCCCAATTCACTCCTTAAACTTCCATCACCTACAAGACCGTGACCACCATCCATCCATCAATCTACGAAGTTCTTAGGCGCTGAGTCAAGGACGCTCCACCATCATAGCAGAGACGAGTTCATCACCTTGTTGCCAAGCCGCTGAGGAAAGCTTCAAAGTGTAACTATGACTCTACTCACAATTTTTGTTTCGGTTTTGTGTGTTTGGATTTGCGAGTTGTGTAATTGGAGACATGAAATTTTCAGAATATTTTTATTAATATTTTTGAGATTTTCAGTTTATTATTGAGTTAATTTCGAGAATTCTTTTATGATGCATGTTACAATCTTGTGCCCTTTTATGTGTTTAGGTAATTTTCAGAGTTAGGTTCATAAGTTTGCATGCTAGAATAACGGTGAGAGTTCTTGTGTGTTTGCTTAATTTGCCAAGAGTAATTGTTATTTGTTAAGACGCTGAGTTAAACAAGTAGTAATTAGTTCTAAAAAGTGGTAAAAATCATGCTTTAATGATTAAACGATTCTGGAAATTACGTGTTAAATTCTATGTGTAATGGTTAATTTGCACGTGTGAGTTGATTCGAGGGTTAGATAATACTACTAGTTAAGAGAACTACGCTGAGTGTTTTCGAAAATTAGTAGTATTAGGCTTGGTAAGGACTTTTCCGATCCAAGCCTACATTAGAACGAATTAGATAAATGGATTGATCCGCTGAGGCTTTTCATTTGAGCTCTTATCTAAGCGTTTAAGATGGGCACATTCTTGTAGCATGTTGAAATGAATTTTCTGTTTTTACACTTAGTAATTTCTGAGTGGTATTGGTCTAGGTTAGGGAAGTCGATCAATGTATATAGTTTTATTTGTTTTGTTTTTATTTTAAGTAGATTAGGAACCAAATGCCAAAACCCCCATTTTATTCTTTTATTTGTCAATTGACCTTTTTGTGTAGGTGTACCCTACAATCCCCGGACTGAACGATCCCTGCTTATCCTATACTGACAACTACATTTTGCAGGGTTAAATTGTGAGGCTATTTTAGCCGCATCATGCAAGTTGGCACTCCCCCAGGTGGGATGACGGATGTAGAGAGTTGCCTTATGGTGAGAGCCATTGGTGGTGGTGGTGGTAAAATCAAAGGGAGAGGGGCGTTGGGTGGTTCAAGGTGTGGTGAAAGTTGGGTATGTGGTGGTGATTGATCAGATGAAGTGTTTGAAGCTGCTGATCCTCCTTCTACTCGATTCCCTTCAATATCTATTTCAAGCTCACGAATTTGAAGTGGAGTGGAAACTTGAACGTCGAAGATATCCGAGTTCTGCTTCAACCTCTCAATTCGTGCTTGGATGACGTGAAGGGGCGTTTTGGTGTACTTGGGTGGTTCAGACGATCCAGACATTCATTGATCTGTAGTAAAACAAAAGAAAATAGTTAGTAAGGTATAAACAAGACGTGGACCAAGGCACACACATAAAAAAAAAAACGTCACATATATGCAAGTATACACAAGGCCAACGAAAATTTTAGTGGTTAGGTACAATCTTTTACAACTTTCGAATTAATCAACTTTAATAAGAGAATTGTAAGTCAAGGTGTAGACGTGCGGCCCAGAGATTCTAATGTTAAGACAAGTCTCCCCCCCCTTCATCCTTTGGTAACTCTTTTCGCACAGAGCCAGGTAGTAGAGAGTAAGAAAGCTACTCCCACATTGTGGTTTACGCCTTCTTAATCAATCAACCTAGACACCCTGTGTTACTAAGGTGCGCCGCAGAGACAAAGGAAGTTGCTTGACAAGTATTAATAAGAGAACTCTCACCTATTCCGTTATGACTTACATTCTACTTACTAAAACCAACTCTTTCGAAAATTGTCTAAGTATATTGATTCAATGAGACGTCATGAACATTGCTTTGGACGTGCGGCCCAAGTCCTTGCCTCCACACTTATTCCTTTTCAAATCCTTTGGGCAACCTTACTAGAATGGCCAGGTGGGGGAGGACGAACACGAGAGGTAAGAACCATTTTGGCACAAGCTACTCCCACATAGTGGTTTACGCTCGTTTGTATGCCTTTCTGGATTCAAAACCAATCATGAACGTTGTCCCCTTTCTAGACACCATCCCACATAGGCTATACTTAGATAAGAAAAGTCCTAATTGCAAGACATTGTTCGATTGTTAATAAAAGCCGCCCTCAACCTTAAGAGACCTGAAGCAGGTACTAGTAAGGGGTTTAGGCTAAAATTAACAAAGGGACTTCACCTATTCCATCAAAGTTCACGGCCCCTTACCAAATCAATACCTTAGTGGCGTTTTCATCACATGAAGACTTTTCAATCCCCGGCAACGGCGCCAAAAATTGATACGCGCAAAAGCATCGCCAATTTAAACCCTGAAAATGTCGAGCGTTAGTATAGAGTAAGCAGGGATCGTTCTAAACCGGGGATTGAGGGTGCTAACATGTGAGAACAAAATCAAAGAAAAGAATATACAATTTACGAAAATTAAAGAACAAACATACAAGTTTACGAAAAACACTTTACAAATTTACAAGAAAGAACAACAAGAGTTAGAGAGAACACATACATATATCACACGAAATTAGAGAAAAAAGAATTATGAGAGAAACAAATATACAAGTCTACATATATATAGGATCCGAAAATTAGAGAGAAAACTAAGTTAGAAAAGGTTTTGGAAATCCTACTCCTATTTAAATACATTTTACAAATCCATATCACATAGGGAATCCATATACAACAAGGATACATATTATTATTTAATTAGAATTACTTAATCTACAAGAAAACAAATTATTGACCAAGTCAAACAAGAAATCCTAAGTCAAAACTAACTCTAACTACTTTTCCTAAAAAACACCAAAGAATCCCTAAAATATAGGAACACCTAAAAAACACAAAACAAAATCCTAAAAACCACCAAATTAATTCCTAGAAAACACTAACACATATTTACTATTCACGGAGACACTATTCACGAATTTATAAAACATTTTTTTATTTTTATTTATTTTATTATTTACATGAACATGCTACTTAAAAACTCTAAGTTAATTTTATTTATTTACAAATATACAAAAACACATAACATAAAAGATAGGGGGGTTTTTGAAGATTGAAAAACAGAAATTTTCTAAAACATTAAAAGATTAAAAACGTTTTATTTACATAGGTGGGAAAAGAAGGATTTTTGGAAAACAATTTATCAAGAACCTTTCAAGAACAACATATTCATGCATCCCTTAATCTTGTTAATTACCATGGAAAGATATCGACCAAGAAACAAAGTTACAAGCGCCCAATGTCCCTTATATGACTTCCCTTTACACAATTGACTAGAACAAGCGCCTAACCAATATACTTCAAATGCAGGTATCACACAATCAAAGCGACTCATAATCTCATGCATTCAAATCATTAAGAGCAAGTGAAAGTTTAGTCAATAAACATGCAAATTCAAGTACTCAAAGCAAGTCTTTTCATTACATGCATAATCTGATCTCGACCTTTGTACAAAGCCTTTACTACCGTATTGAATTAGGATCAACAAGCGTTCACCTAATTACTAGCTCCGATTACATGCAATCATCCTAAGCGTGCACTCAAAGAACAAGAACATGCAAAAGTTATCTATAAAACAAAACCAGATTATCATTCCATATTTCGGCAATCAACAAGCATCAAGAACACAAAAACACATCAAACATAGAAAAGCATATCAAAATCGCATCCAAAAATCAGAAAGTTAACTCATGGTTTCGGTTTTACACAAAGAAAAACAAAAACAGCAATTATATCTAACAAGTTACAAAACCGAGAGGAAAACATGATGAAGATGGTATGAACAACCCTTGACTACGTCCCAAGGTCCAAAGCAGATCCAAGGCAGCAACACAAGGTGAAGATCACGGCAAAGGATGGAGGATGGCACGGCTAGGAACTTGTAGAAGCAAAAACCTGAAACTCAAGAGCAAACCGGTGAGAAACGAAATTGTGGAGAATATTGTCACACCTGAGACGTCAAATACACTAGGTATATATAGGAGAACGTCTCAAGGCACTCCCAATTCGTTTCTACTTGGTTTCTCCAAAGTTGTGTTGATCTAGGACTTGTTTGGCACAAAGCAGATTTCCGGCAGACTTGACCTCAGTGCACTAAAACGGCCATAACTTCTTCTAGAAAATAGATATCGCTGAGCTGTAAAAATTTCTGGAAACTAGACATCTGTAGCTTTCCAACCATATAAAGATCATAATTTTCTGAGCTCTGAGGGATTAATGGCACTCCGTTGAAGTTGACTGATCTGCACAGGCAGTAATCCGAATCTGTAATGGATTTGACTTTTAAAGCACAACTTAAGTCCAACTCCGTTTTCCTTCACATCACATGCCTCTCACATGTCTTCCACGCCTTATTGAAGAATGAAACGTCAAGAACTCCCTAGAACCTTCAAGAATCTCACGACAATTCCAATCCTTTTCCACTTCGGATTCCAACTCCATATTTCTCTCAAAACCGAATCCAAAGTGGATTGCTCTTCCATGTGTACGGCATATGATCTTCTTGAGACTTCTAGATACTTCATGAACGTTCCAAGGCTCTCCTAGTATAAGTAGAACTCCATATGCAAGTAGGTTTCCTAGTTGAATACTGCTTTCTTTTCCGAGATGCTTCTACACTCTTCCGGAACCTTCTTGAGTAATCCTTATCCAACAGGGACTCCTTGTCACACTAGTATTCCTTATCTGAGTAGAATTGGGTTTCCTTGTCCAAGCAGAACTCCTAGTCCAAGTCAGCTTCAGACTCCTACTTCAACTGGGATTCCTTTTCCTAGTCAAACTGGGAAAACTTCCATTTCTTCATTTTTCTTCATTTCTGCGCCACTTGTGCCTTCCTTAGCCATTTTTGGACTTTGAGACTCCATTTACACCTGTAAAACACTAACTAAGTTAAATTGATCAAGATAAAGGAAATAACTTAGCAAAATATAGGGTTTAAACATTATAAACGTCGCATTTTATGCTCCTATGAAAAACCTTGAGCCTTGGCCCCATTACAAACCTTAATAAGACCTTCTTGATCCTTAAGATGAGACAACCTTTGATCTGTGGAGATGAGTTATAAGAGTTGAACCTATGGTTTGGGTCCATTCGTGTAAGTAGTTGATATTTTTCATGAGATCTTTTGAAAAAAAATTATATTCACAAAGTGCTTTTCGTTTCTTATATATGTGAGCTATTTGATTGCCTTAAAATATGTTCTCTCACTGGCTGCGGCTGAAATAGCCTCACAATTTAACCCTGCAAAATGTAGTTGTCAGTATAGGATAAGCAGGGATCGTTCAGTCTGGGGATTGTAGGGTACACCTACACAAAAAGGTCTAACAACTAAAAGAATAAAATGGGGGGTTTTGAAATTTGGTTTCTAATCTATTTCAAATAAAAATAAAACAAATAAAACTATCTACAATGATCGACTTCTTCACACTCAAATCAGAATTTTCAAACCATATCAACATGCAATGAATTGTCTCAATCTATACAACCTAAAATCGTGCCAACACTAAATATCATAAATGAATTCGAAGTACAAGTCTGAAGAGATCGAGTACCACTTTAATTCTTCTTTTTAATCTCCTAAGTTAGGAAAAGTCCATAACTTAAAATATTTCATATAAAACATCACGTTAATACTGAAGAGCATCCGTCAACATTAAATATGAATCATTAAGTGCAATTAGAATTCTGAATCCAAACATGTATGCATCCATAAGAAGTTACAAACGCACAAACATGTAGCATATAATCTCGACCATTGTACATAGCCTTTACCACTTCAATTTATGCCCTAAAACGATTAGGTGAATCAGAACACAAATTTGGCTTTATTAACCTGCAGATTAACATCATTGTTCAACCAAAATCATATGCTTAAAGATATAACAGGATGGCACAAAATCAGATTATAGAGATATCATAAACAACTCAAGAACATAAAGAAATGAATCTGAAAATTACTAACATTGTAAGACCTCGGATGTTACGTCCCGAACCCAAATTCACCCGTTTACTGGTCATTTGGACGGTAAACGACAACTACTTTCACTTTGACTGTCGTTTCAGCACGTTTAGTGGCCCTAAAAGTTGACTTTTTGTTCGGGTCAGAATTTGAGAAAAATTTCTTCACGAAAGTTGTAGAGGATGTTAAACCGAGCGCGTGCATATGTGGTTCGTAAAATTCGGAGCTCATATGCGAAAGTTATAGGCGAAAAAGGAAAGTTACTGTTCATGGTAATTAATATATATATGGAAGTTACTGTTGGTAGATTTCCATTTTCGGAAAATCTACCTAGCCCCCGGTAACTCTTTCTTCTTCTCCCCCCCCCCGACCCTTTCCTTCCCTTCGGCCCGTTTTTCTTCCTTCAATTTCTTCCCCCTCCGGCCGACCCACGACGAAGTCCGGGCATCCCCAAGCTCGTCTCCTTCCCCTTGTTGCATATGTGGTGGTGTTTTGCAGAAATTTGGCCGGAGGAGCTCGATTTTGAGCTGGGAAGGTTACTGTAGCAACTTGTGGTTTTTGCCGATTTCGGGCGATTCCGGCCACCTCCGGTCACCATCTTGCCGTCGAAGCTTGGGTTTTCCACGAAGATCATTTCCCCTAAGGCCTTGCATTCCAATTTGCTGTGTGGAGGCCGAATCGACGAAGAACATCTTTGGGTCCGAAGCAATTTTCTGGGCAAACTTCATCAGCTTAATCCGAGCTCTTAAAGGTAAAATTGTGAGATGTTGTAGTTGAATGAATGGTTAGTTTTGTTGAGTAGAAGCTACTGTCCAAATTTGGTGGCCATCGGAGGTGGTGGCCGCCGGCGCGTGGGCCCCACTCGCCGCCACTGTGGGTGGCGCGTGGTGGCGCGTAGGGCTGACATTTAATTCCAATTTTTAGCCCATTAAATCCTATAATTTGAGTAGAGCTTGTTTATGAAGTTTGGTAATTTTTGGAGGAGTTTGGAATTGTTTGTGAATTTTGAAAGTGTGGAGTTTCGGTTGTTGATTTGTGGGAATCCGGCCTTCGGATTTCCCTTATTCCGTCATGGAATACCTTAATCGATGGATTGATATAAATGGTGAAGTTTGGCTTGAAGTCGAAAGGAGTTGGAGTTGCTAGTTTACGTGGGGTTTTCGGGATTCATTATAGAATCGTATTGTTTTATCGAATTGTTGTTTACGGAATACAATTGTGTACAGGACGAGATACTGACTCATCGCTCGACGAGGATCCTTACGCTTGGATACCACGCTATGATGCGGCTAAAATAGCCTCACAATTTAACCCTGCAAAATGTAGTTGTCAGTATAGGATAAGCAGGGATCGTTCAATCCGGGGATTGTAGGGTACACCTACACAAAAAGGTCAATTAACAAATAAAAGAATAAAATGGGGGTTTTGAAAGTTGGTTCCTAATCTACTTAAAATAAAAACAAAACAAATAAAACTATATTCAATGATCGACTTCCCTAACCTAGACCAATACCACTCGGAAATTACTAAGTGTAAAAACAGAAAATCCATTTCAACATGCTACAAAACTGTGCCCATCTTGAATGCATAGATAAGAGCTCAAATGAAAAGCCTCAGCGGATCAATCCATTTATCTGATTCGTTCTAATGTAGGCTTGGATCGGAAAAGTCCTTACCAAGCCTAATACTACTAATTTTCGAAAACACTCAGCGTAATTCTCTTAACTAGTAGTATTATCTAACCCTCGAATCAACTCACACGTGCAAATTAACCATTACACATAGAATTTAACACGTAATTTCCAGAATCGTTTAATCATTAAAGCATGATTTTTACCACTTTTTAGAACTAATTGCTACTTGTTTAACTCAGCGCCTTAACAAATAACAATTACCCTTGGCAAATTAAGCATACACACAAGAATACTCAGCGTGATTCTAGCATGCAAACTTATTAACCTAACTCTGAAAATTACCTAAACACATAAAAGGGCACAAGATTGTAACATGCATCATAAAAGAATTCTCGAAATTAACTCAATAATAAACTGAAAATCTCAAAAATATTAATACAAATATTCTGAAAATTTCATGTCTCCAATTACACAACTCGCAAATCCAAACACACAAAACCGAAACAAAAATTGTAAGTAGAGTCATAGTTACACTTTGAAGCTTTCCTCAGCGGCTTAGCAACAAGGTGATGAACTCGTCTCTGCTATGGTGGTGGAGCGTCCTTGACTCAGCGCCTAAGAACTTCGTAGATTGATGGATGGATGGTGGTCACGGTCTTGTAGGTGATGGAAGTTTAAGGAGTGAATTGGGCAGAGTCTTGGAATAGTTTTTGGCCAGGAAGTGATAGACAAGGAACTGATCTTGGTCAGGAAGTGATAGGCCGGGAAGTGATGGAAATTCTGTTCTGGACGTTGCCTATTTATAGGGGAGCATTGGTTGGCTTTTGTCGATCATACCCTTCATCATTGGACGGATGGGATTGCATCATAATTCCTTTAATTTTCCAACTGAAAACGTCTCCTTTATGGCCTTAACTCCTCTCATAATGAGGTCTTTTAACAGCTGAAACGTCTTTCTCCTTTATTCCCGAACTAAAAACGTCTTTCTCCTTTATTTATTTTCCAGCTGAAACGTCTTTCTCCTTTATTTCCCTTCTTCATTGCTTGGTCAAACGTCTTAAATTTCCTACAAAAAGGTGGAGAATATCAGATTTTTTTAAGAGAAAATAAAGGGAATTAATGTAAAGACCGCAAAAACGTCGACGGTAAGGAATCCTGATCCCGTTAGGATTTTTTTTTCATAAATTTCGCATTTTGCGCCTATTTTACGCCAAACACTGTACAAGACTCTTAAACTGACTCGATAACTCAAAACACGAAACTTAAGGGAGAAACAAGTCTAAAATGGGGCATATACTCAATAATATCGTCGCACTTTATGCTCCTATCACGCTAGCCATATACTGTGAGTGGACGTTTGTTTTTGAATATTGATGCATGCATTTATTTCTCTAAAGAAATGCTTTATTTAATTATCATCTTTTATATTTTGAGCATATGATGATTTGCTATTCTTACTGATTTTGGTTTTCGGATTCTGAAGTGATTTCAGATTTGTTTGGGTTTTGAGATTTATGAAATATTATAAAGTGATTTCGGAAATGAATTGGTTTCGGATCTTAATTTGGATTTACGAATTATGATGATTGTCGACGAATCATTTTTCCGAGGTGACTTCCGGATTTAAATATTATATTTCTATTCGTCGATTTGAGATTTTTAAAGGATTTTCGAAATGGGATTTCGATGGAGTGATATTTCTTCTTTATTTACCGACTTTCGATTTTGGCATTGGGAATGCCTTATTAATAATCTAGCTATTCTTTTAGCGTGTGGGACACGCTGTTGCTTTATACGACTTTTACGAGAATTTCCGGGTACGATTCCCGTTTTCTTTATTCGTGGGACATGGGGAAGCCTTATAGATTTACTGGATTTTAATGGTTTTTACCCGCCATACCTGGGTCGTCATATTTATTGCTAGCTAGCCTATTAGTACTCCTCCCTGCTTACTATGTGTTTGTGGGTGAGTAAGAGCAGAGCATGGGATGCTCCAGAGTGTGGGACACTCCGACCCGAGCCTGGGAGGCTCCCTTCTCGTATGGTGATAACTTCTTCCCCATACTTTTTCGTGACTTGACTAGCGGGGCTAGTCCATTATTTTCGTAACCAGCGGGGCTGGTGTGTTTTCACGAGAATTTTGGATTTCGATGTTATCGTAACCAGCGGGGCTGGTGTGTTTTTACGAGAATCTTGGATTTGTTGATAAATGTGTTTTTCTTAAAAGTTGCATGCATCGGGTTTTTAAAAGGGATAAATGTGGAAAAGCACAAAACCCACTTTTCTTTACAATTATTTATTTATTTATTTTGTCCACTCACGCTAACGTTTTATGTGCTTTTCCCCTGGGCCCTTCGGTTTCAAATGCCCAGTTTGCAGAGTAGCTGGTTCGGCATAGTAGGATTCGGGGCATTGCATCTGCTGCCGTTGTTTTCATATTGTAGGTTAATCGTTGAACCTACTTGTATTATGAATTCTTAATCTTCTTTAGATTGCTCTGATAACCTGTGGGACAATTGTTGTAAAGTTTGGGTGTTGCCCCTGTGTATGTTGAAATGTTCGGTTTTTAGTTGTAAATTGTGGAGTTGTTGGATTTTGGGGAGCAGGGTGGCTCCAGGAGATTATGGATGATTTGTTAGAAGTGTGATTGTAATTCTACAGGTTGGGTAGTCCATTTTTAGGGGTGACTCTGCTGAATTTTCGGTAGAGTTATTCCTAAGGTGGGCCCCACAGGGCCACCTCGGATTTCAGGGTGAAATTCGGGGCGGGTCCTGTCATCGGAAATTTGTTATTAATTCCTAAATGTTTCCTGGGATTAATAAGGTGTTCGTTTGTACGATTTCGTGGTTCGAGGGTGGAGTGGAATTATTTTTGAACGAATAATTATTCGAAGTGCACGTTTTGGGGGGGGTTACGAAGTTTGACTTTTTATACGTTTAGATTCTGTGAGAACTTCCTTCACGAAAGTCGTAGAGCGCGTCGATACGAGTTCGTGGACATGTGACACACGGAAATCGGAGTTCGTATGAAGAAGTTATGGCCGTCGGAAAAACTTTCCATTTTAGTATATATGGGATTTTTCCGGAAAAATATCAGAAAAATCTGACTTTTCATTTTGGGAAAGTTTTCTCTCTCCTCTCTCCCGACCCGGTTTCGCCCCTCCCACTTCGCCGGCCGATATCTTCACCGTCCGGTCACCAATCGGCGCGATTCCAAAGGGAATCATGCTCTCCTCAGTCCCCTCTACACGTCTGTGGTGGTTATTCGTCGTGGGAAGCACCGTACACGGCGGTACAAGGCCGAGAAGTGGAGCTGCCGACGTTGAAATCGCCTCCGTGGGTTCTTCCTCCTCCGGCCACTATAGCTCTAGTTCTTTGAGGGCTTTTCTAGCCCATTGGACGTTGATGCTTCCCTCCAAGCGGCTTGCAACGATTCAAAGTGTGGAGGTCGAATTTGGAAGATTGGGAATCTAGGGTTCATTGGTTTTCTGAAATTGCGAGGTAAATTCCGGCCAAATGGCTTTGATTCTGACTTTGTGCTAGTTATGAATGTTTTAATTGGAGTTGAGATGAAGAACTTTGATGTTGGAAGTTTTGTCAAATTTTGACTTTGGTTTGGTGGCGGTGCCGCCATTGTGGTGGTGGTTTCCGGCGGTTTCCGGTCACCTCTGGGGCAGTTTCTGCTCCTCAGTGCGATCTACTCATTGATACGAGCATTTCGATATATAGTTTGTAATTTTTGGAAATCGTATGAGCATGTTATGAATTTTCCAAGTTTTAGGGTTTTCGGTTCGATCGGTTTTCTATCCGTGAGGATTCCGCTGTCCGATCGACTTGTAGTTTTGATATAGTGATCATTGATGTGTTCAGAAGATGTTGGATGGTCTCGGATGAGGATCCGACTGTGGATCGTCGTATAATTGTGTTTTGTGAATTGTGTGTTTTGTGTGGTATTGAGTGTGACCTTGATGTGATTAGGTGATTGACGGAATTGCGTGAGCGGAGTTTGGATGATTTTGTGCTTGTCTTGGTATTTATGTGAAGACGCAGATGGAGTTAGAGGTGAGTAAATCTCACGTGGTTCATTTACGAACGGATTTATTTATTACTGGGAATTACTTGTTTAATTGTTAAATCATTTTCGAAACAAATTATTTGTTTTAAAATATATGAACTTGATCGACAACGGTTCATGGGTAAGTTAAAACAATGTTTTGTTATAAAATGATTTTTGAGAGTAGTAATTTATAAAACTATAGTTGGTATTAGTGGTCATTCCTGCGTGAATGACTACGTATATATATATTTACGTGGAATATATATATTGGATGATGTGACATTGGTGAAGTTGTGTTTGAGAGTGTGATTAATCATATTGTTGTACCAAAGTGGTGACCAAAGTGGCGATAGTTTATACAGTAGTACCAAAGTGGTGACCAAAGTGGCGACAATTCATCATGTTTGAGATTGATGTAATTGTATGAGTCTAACGGTATACAATTCATCATGTTTGAGATTGATGTAATTGTATGAGTGTAGCGGTATACAATTCATCATGTTTGAGATTGATGTAATTGTACGAGTCTAGCGGTATACAATTCATCATGTTTGAGATTGATGTAATTGTATTAAAAGAGTATTTGGAGTTGATGGGTGATCATCTACTTTAGTCTGAGTCGATGGGTGAACATCGACTATCGACTTTAGTTTGGAGTTGATGGGTGATCATTGACTTTAGTGTGAGTTGTTGGACTTCTTCATTGATTTCCTTTTCCTTCTAATTGTTGAATTTTAAGTAATCTCCTGAACTAAGTTATATGCAGGGATTACTGCCTTTTGTATTGTTTGCTTTATTGTAATCTCCTGAACTAAGTTATATGCAAGGATTACTGTCTTTTGAATTGTTTGCTTTATTGTAATCTCCTGAACTAAGTTATATGCAGGGATTACTGCCTTTTGTATTGTTTGCTTTATTGTAATCTCCTGAACTAAGTTATATGCAGGGATTACTGCTTTATGTATTGTTTGTTTTAAGGGCTAATTACTGTTTAGTACCCTGTGGTTTGGGTCGAACATCAATTCAGTCCCTCGACTTTCAATTTCATCAAAAACACCCCCACACTATCATTTTCTCGTCCAATAAGTCCATCCGTTATGATTCCGTTAATTTCTGCCGTTACCTGCTGACGTGGCGATCCAACTCAGCACAGGTGGGCCCCACATGGAAGTGAAATTCCTAAAATGACCCTGGCCAATCTGAAATGAAAAAATCCAAAACATATCAACACTTTGCTCTTGGGGAGACTCGAACACACGCAAGTGGGTGTGAAAGTGAAAGCCCCAACCACCGGACCACATGCATGGTTCTAATATATTCCCACAAAATTAATATATATTTGTATACCCAACCGGATATGGATTAAATCCAAAATAAATCAACACTTTGCGTTTCGGGAGACTCGAACCCATGCAAGTGGGTGTAAAAGTGAAAACCCCAACCACCGGACCACATGCATATTGTTGACATGCTCCAACAAAAATTAATATATATCTCTGTTCGAATTGGTTCAGTGATATATTAATTTTTGTTGGAGCATGTCAACAATATGCATGTGGTCCGGTGGTTGGGGCTTTCACTTTTACACCCACTTGCGTGGGTTCGAGTCTCCCCAAACGCTAAGTGTTGATTTATTTTGGATTTAATTCATATCCGGTTGGGTATACAAATATATATTAATTTTGTGGGAATATATTAGGACCATGCATGTGGTCCGGTGGTTGGGGCTTTCACTTTCACACCCACTTGCATGGGTTCAAGTCTCCCCAAAAGCAAAGTGTTGATTTATTTTGGATTTTTTCATTTTAGATTGGCCAGGGTCATTTTAGGAATTTCACTTCCATCTGGGGCCCACCTGTGCTGAGTTGGATCGCCACGTCAGCATCTAACGGCAGAAATTAACGGAATCATAACGGATGGACCTATTGGACGAGAAAATGATAGTGTGGGGGTGTTTTTGATGAAATTGAAAGTCGAGGGACTGAATTAATGTTCGACCCAAACCACAGGGTACTAAACAGTAATTAGCCCTTGTTTTAATGTAAATTCCTGAACTAAAATCTATGCAGGGATTTATATGATTTCTTTTGTTTGTTTTTATGTGATCTCCTGAACTAAATTTCTATGCAGGGATTACTGATTTTGCTTAATTCTTATTGTGGGTATCGTTGTGGGTTGTGATCTGTAGTGATTGGAAATGAGTATGTTTTCCTGGTTGTGCCGTTGAGGCAAAGGAATAGTGATCTGATCGATTGTGGGGACGTGAAATGTTTAAAATATTGGGAGTTATTTGTATAGTTGGAGATTGTGGGAAGTGAGATAAAATGAATGATGCGCTCAAAGCAAGCGCATAATTTAACCCTGAAATATCGTTAGTAGTATAAGTAAGTAGGGATCGTTCTATTCCGGGGATTGAGGGTACACCTGTCATTGTCATACAATTAAACAATTAAAATCAAAACAAAGTGTAATATTCACACATATGCACATTATTTACGAATTAAAAGGGGGTTTTTGATTTTGGTTTTTCTGAAAATAAAACTAAGTTAATAAAACAATTAAAATGCAAAAACATAAAATTATAAATGGAATGCAAGAACAAAGATCAAAAACGAAACATATGATTAAAATTAATTCAAGTTCATCATTGTTCATCATAGTCATGCAAGAGGAATTGATCATGTGAAACGTTCAAAGCAAACAATTTTCCCATATTTTACTTTCAACGCTAATTAATCTAAGTGAAAGCACATAGACTAATCCTATCAAACATGCATTCAAGCCCTAGAAAGCTAGTCAATCATACATGTCTAACGCATTAAGCATCTAGAAAGGCTATCAATTCAAATGTGCAACTTAGTATGAAAAAGTCCACCTAATTGCAATCTTCTTTGATTAAATTCGGTTTTTGTACAAAACCTTTACTACTTATTGATTCAAGAACACAAAACCAAAAAGTTGATTCATGTTCTTAAATTCGTAGCACCAATTATATAAAAACCCTAGGTGTTTGCAACCACATAAGATTAAAATACAAAAGTTATCTATCATGCAAATTTAATCAAACACTCACACATAAGCAACCATAAATCGCAAAACATGAATCTGAAAATTAACAATTAATCATAGAATTTCAGAATTCGAAAATTGTTCAAACACATGTGTCAACTAGGGCATAACCAACGAAAATTACAAAGCAAAGGTTACAAGGAGAATCGGATTACACCAAGAGATGGAGATGGGGTGAATGGTCTCTTGAATTTCGAAAGCAATCTTCAAGGATGGTGATGGATGATGTGCACGGCTTGTCCTCTTCTTCCTTGGCCTTGCTTGAACTTCGTGGTTGCCCTAGAGGATGGAGAAGAACACGGCTAAGCTAGAGAGAGTTTTCTGATTTTTTCTAAAGTTGTAAAACGCAAAAGTGGGACTCTTGACGTTGAGAGAAGAGAGGAATATATAGGGGACGGCCCCTAGGTCTCCATGCCGTCCAAAACCCTAGAAAAGCTCACGGCAATTGCTTGCACTTCCACATAATTTCCTCCAATGACTTCTTGCCACATAAGCCCTATGAGGTGTCTCAACCAATCACATAATTTCCTAGAATATTTCCCTTGATTTTCTTGCCGAAATTCTTGAGATAATTTCTGATTTTCTGTCTTTAAATTCGGCCAAAACTCTTTAGGGAATGTAGGAATGTATCTAGTCTTCATTTGAGCTTTTCTTGGTCTCCACCTTTTTCTCTTTCCTTAAAACTCTCTAGGCAATATCTTTGCCGTCCAAAACCCTAGGAATTTCACGTTCTCCCTTGTTTATCTCTTCCTTTTTCACGGCAAAGCATCTAGGGTTTATCTCCAAGTATTTTCTTTCCATAAAAATAGCCCTAGATAATCTCCCTAGAAAATCTCTTTTTAATTTCTGATTTTTGCACGCCTCTTCCTTGTTTCTCTCTTGCAAATTCACGGCAAAACATCTTTAGGGCTAGGGTTTGCGTCACAAACCCTAGTTCCATGGGCTTTGGTGGGCTTTTATCCAATTAGCCAAAAATCCAACAAGTCTTGAGAGTTTTTGGGCCTCCATGCGTCACTTCTATGCCATGTCATCTTCCAACGTCACAACACTTTATTTTCTTCATTTCTTTTCATAGTTGCGTTGGAAACTTCATTGGTAAGCTCTCCTCCATTTCGCAGGGTTTCCTGGTTGCACTAGGAAAGCTTGTTTCTTCATTTCTGCTCAAATGTGTGGACCGTTTTCTCTCATATTTGTTTGTCTTGATGTTCGCAGGCTCCTCTTTCCATTTGTGAGTTCATTTCCACTTTCTAGCTCGGAGGTCCTGAAAATAGAAACTAGTATGAGAAATAGAAACTTTCCTAATTTGAAAAATAGCAACTTACCAAAAATGAAAAATAGAAAGTTACTAAAAATGAAAAATAGAAACTTGCCAGAAATGAGAAATGAAAACTATAAGAATAGAAACTTTCTAAAAATGGAAAATAGAAACTAAGAAAAATGGAAACTTTCTACAAATAGGAACTTTCCCAATCAAAGAATGGAAACTTTCCTAAACAGAGTTTTACTAAGGAAATGGCGCAAGAAATGTAAGGAAATGCAGTTAAAACGTCGCATTAAAATGCTCCTATCAATATGCAGGGATTACTGTCTTTTGAATTGTTTGCTTTATTGTAATCTCCTGAACTAAGTTATATGCAGGGATTATTGCCTTTTGTATTGTTTGCTTTATTGTAATCTCCTGAACTAAGTTATATGCAGGGATTACTGCTTTATGTATTGTTTGTTTTAATGTAAATTCCTGAACTAAAATCTATGCAGGGATTTATATGATTTCTTTTGTTTGTTTTTATGTGATCTCCTGAACTAAATTTCTATGCAGGGATTACTGATTTTGCTTAATTCTTATTGTGGGTATAGTTGTGGGTTGTGATCTGTAGTGATTGGAAATGAGTATGTTTTCCTGGTTGTGCCGTTGAGGCAAAGGAATGGTGATCTGATCGATTGTGGGGACGTGAAATGTTTAAAATATTGGGAGTTATTTGTATAGTTGGAGATTGTGGGAAGTGAGATAAAATGAATTGAGAGTCAGAGCATGTGGGTTTTAGTTGGGTTGAAATTATTGAGCATGATATTGATTAGTTTGAAACTTGATGTTTTGTTGTGATAATAAAATATTGTTGCTTTATTTCATCTCACGAATTGAGAGATTATAAGCATGAGTGACGTGAGTCACTTTATTTGAGTTTACTCATACGGGCTGAAAAGCTTACCGGGTTTGTTGTTTACATTCCCGGTGCACTATTCTATGGTGTAGGGGTTATTGTGCAGGTTAGAATATCGGATGATCGTTATCAAAGCTGAGGTGGACTTTCCGTTACGTGGTGTAGAAGGGCGCATATACTTGTAGTCTTCCGCTGTGTAGTGAGTTGTGGTGGGTGTGTTTACTTATTGAATTGTCGTTCAGTTTAATTTGTAAACTATTGTAATGTAATATGTGACTCTAAAGAACGAGTCGGTATTGACATTGTGAGTTCAGTTCGTTTGTTGCTTAGTTTAAATGAAAAATTTTCTGTATGTGTTTTCTTGTGTTTGGAGAGCGTTTTGATGCGCTCAAAGCAAGCGCATAATTTAACCCTGAAATATCGTTAGTAGTATAAGCAAATAGGGATCGTTCTATTCCGGGGATTGAGGGTACACCTGTCATTGTCAAACAATTAAACAATTAAAATTAAAACAAAGTATAATATTTACACACATGCACATTATTTACGAATAAAAAGGGGGTTTTTGATTTTGGTTTTTTTTCTGAAAATTAAACTAAGTTAACAAAATAATTAAAATGCTAAAACATAAAAAATATAAATGGAATGCAAGAACAAAGATCAAATCGAAACCCATGATTAAAGTTGATTCAAGTTCATCATTGTTCATCATAGTCATGCAAGAGGAATTGATCATGTGAAACGTTCAAAGCAAACAATTTCCCATATTTTACTTTCAACGCTAATCTATCTAAGTGAAAGCACATAGACTAATCCTATCAAACATGCATTCAAGCCCTAGAAAGCTAGTCAATCATACATGTTTAACGCATTAAGCATCTAGAAAGGCTATCAATTCAAATGTGCAACTTAGTATGAAAAAGTCCACCTAATTGCAATCTTCTTTGATTAAATTCGGTTTTTGTACAAAACCTTTACTACTTATTGATTCAAGAACACAAAACCAAAAAGTTGATTCATGTTCTTAAATTCGTAGCACCAATTATATAAAAACCCTAAAAGTTTCGAACCCTTTAAGATTAACATACAAAAGATTTCTATCATGCAAATTTAATCAAACACTCACACATAAGCAACCATAATTCGCAAAGTATGAATCTGAAAATTAACTATTAATCATAAAATTTCAGAAAACAATACTTGTTCAAACATATGTGTCAACTAAGGCATAACCAACGAAAATACAAACAAAGTTACAAGGAAGAATCGAATTACACCAAGAGATGGAGATGGTGATGAACGAAAAGGTGATGTGATCTCTTGAATTTCGAAAGCAATCTTCAAGGTGGAGGATGGATGGTGTTCACGGCTTGTCTTCTTCTTCCTTGGCCTTGCTTGCACTTCGTGGTTGCCTTAGAGGATGGAGAAGAGCACGGCTAGGCTAGAGAGCTTTTCTGAATTTTTTCTAAAGTTGTAAAACACAAAGGAAAGGAACCCTTGACGTTGAGAATGTGTGAGAATATATAGTGGACGCCTCCTTGCTTTCCAAGCCGTGTAAACCTCTAAATATCCCAAGGAATTAATCTGAAAATGCCACATAATTTCCTCCAATAATAGCTTGCCAAATAAGCCCTATGACATGGTTCAACCAATCACAAAACTCCATTTTAATTCCCTAATATTTTTGGCCGAAATATATAAAGATATATTCTGATTTTGTAGTTCAATTTCGGCCAAACTTCCTTAGAGAATATAGGGAACGAACCTAGACTCCTTTTTGGCCGTTTCTTGGTCTCCACACTTTGGCTTTCCTTAAAACTCTCCCCTAGAATCTCTCCTTGCCGAATTCTCTAGGGTTTCTTCATGAATATCACGGCAATTCCTTCTTTTCCTCTTGGCTTGGACGGCAAAAGATCTTCTAGGGTTTATCTCTTGATGTATTTCCATAAAAATAGCCCTAGAAAATCTCCCTAGAATATCTCCTTTTAATTTCTGATTTTTGGACGCCAACTCCTTGTTTCTCTCTTCATTTTGGACGGCAAAACTCTCCTAGGGTTTCTTCATGCGTCACAAACCCTAATCTCTTGGGCCATGATGGGCCATGATCCATTTTGCCGAAAATTCAAAGTGCTCTTGGGCTTCGTCGCTTCATCTTCAAGCCTTCTTATTTTCCAACGCAAAACACTTCATTTTCTTCATTTCTTTTCATAGTTGCGTTGGAAACTTCATTGGTAAGCTCTCCTCCATTTCGCAGGGTTTCCTGGTTGCACTAGGAAAGCTTGTTTCTTCATTTCTGCTCAAATGTGTGGACCGTTATCTCTCATATTTGTTCGTCTTGATGTTCGCAGGCTCCTCTTTCCATTAGTGCGTTCATTTCCACTTTTTAGCTCGGAGGTCCTGAAAATAGAAACTAGTATGAGAAATAGAAACTTTCCTAATTTGAAAAATAGAAACTTACTAAAAATGAAAAATAGAAAGTTACTAAAAATGAAAAATAGAAACTTGCCAGAAATGAGAAATGAAAACTACAAGAATAGAAACTTTCTAAAAATGGAAAATAGAAACTAAGAAAAATGGAAACTTTCTACAAATAGGAACTTTCCCAATCAAAGAATGGAAACTTTCCTAAACAGAGTTTTACTAAGGAAATGACGCAAGAAATGTAAGGAAATGCAGTTAAAACGTCGCATTAAAATGCTCCTATCAAATTCCCCCACACTTAGCTTTTGCTAGTCCCTTAGCAAAATCAAACAAAGACACACACTAAGACTCAACGAAAATTAAAGACTCAAACAAACAAAGACTCTATTGCCCTTCAACTTTTTGTCTCAGCAATCTCTTACTTTCACCACACCAAGATTAGCACTTCACCAAGAATCAATGTTTAGGCATTCGAGAATTAATTAAAACATATAATCCACACATACACAAGTAGGACTTGGTTGTAACAATGGTGATGGGTTTAAGCTTAGCATGCTTCAGACAAGTATGATTCAAATCTCACAAGTATATCCCTCTTTCTTTTCTCAGATCATGGCAATGCTTAAAAGCTTATTCACTCAAGTATATGTGAAAGATAAACAAGTGTATCACATATAAAGAAACGAAAGCACATAAATATTCTTTTAAAGATCTCATGAAGGATATCAACTACTTGCACGAATGGACTGCCATAGGTTCAACTCTTGTAACTCATCTCCACATCAAGGGCTGTCCCATCTTAAGGATCAAGAAGGTCCTCTCTCTCAAGGATTGTAATGGGGCTCAGGCTCAAGGTTTAAAGAAACGAAAGGTAAGGATTTATCAAAGTGTCCTAAAAACCTAGTAGAGCTCATATGAATGTAGAGATCTCGAAATTCCACCAAGGCATTGCAAAAACGTCACTTCCCCATATAGGTCACATAAAAGGGCCAAATGTCTTCATGTTGGGCCCAATCTTCAATGTAAACTTCCCTTGACCCTAGTGAAATGGACAAAGGCCAAATTTTTCTGTAGTGGGCCTTCAATTTAAAGTAAACTCCGAAATCACTAAGTATGGGGGACTAAAATCCATAAACATTTCTTTCTTTTTATTTCTTTTTAGCCGTATATATTTTTTCTTTCTTTTCATTTTTTTTTTTTTTTTTTTTTTACGGCTTTCTCATATTTTTTTCTTTTCATGGACAAGTCTACCCCCACACTTGAACTTTCACCTCTCCTCAATCTTCATCTTTAACACCAAACCCATGTAATATGTCTCAAAAGTTAGCTCTACTAAGTTCTTAGAACAAAGGGTAGAGTTGTAACTATACTAAGCTTCATGGTTAAGGATTTTAAAGTGATGAACGAAAAGGCTTAATGTAGGCTCAAAGGGGCTTATCTAGGGGGGTCCCACGACGGGCACAAATAGGGACACAAGTTTATATGGCAATGGTGGTAATTCCTAGAGAACCTCTATCCCTTCCAGAATCAGGGCCATGTATTGATATTACGTCTCAACAAGCACAAGAGCGAATTCTAGCATCTCTAGTCCATTAAACTTAATCTATGGCAAGCAGTCAATCAAGATGAAAGAATAATGAGATCATCAAAACATCGCCAAGAAATTAAGAATATATTTTCATTTTCACTCCAAGAAAAAGGAACATGGCTCAAATATCTCACATGGGTTTTATGAATCAAAACTCATCCTAACATGCTCATATTCTGTACCAAGGTCACGAGATCCATATCCACTACACATGCATACATTTTTCATATATCTCAATTAACCAAAGAATACCATGTTAAAGATCATCTCAATGTTGTGATCCTCTTTTAGTCATGATTTCAGAGATATAGAATCATCCTAGACAGTTGAAAGGGCATCCTATAGACTCAAAACAAAAACAAAAGCAACGAAATTTTTTTTTTTTTTTTTATTTTTATGACATTTTTCGATTTTTTTGTATTTTTCAATATATATGACTCAAAATAAAAGACAAAAATGTAAATCCCTTCCCCCACACTTAAATATTGCATTGTCCTCAATGTAAGCAATTATAAGCATGCAATGAAACACTTAAGCATATAGAGATGGAATTTACGAAAATAAAGTTCAAAGACAAACAAAAAGCATAAAATAAAGAAGTAGGGAGGAAAAAGAGCAAATCAGCGTTGAAGGCTCCTCCACAGCTACTTCTGAATTGGGTTGCCTCCCAAGCAGCGCTTAATGTTTATAGTCTTTCAGCCTAGACTTGTACCTCCATTTAATCCTCAAGAGGTGGAACGTTTTGGAGGGGTACTTCCTCCACTTCGTGTTCCACAAAGGCCTCATAGTAAGGCTTCAAGCGATGGCCATTCACTTTGAACTCGTTACCTGTTTGTTCACTCTTTATCTGCACAGCTCCATGAGAAAACACATTAGTGATAACAAAAGGTCCAATCCAACGAGAACGAAGTTTACCTGGGAAGAGTTTTAGACGAGAATGGAAGAGAAGAACTTTTTGACCCACAACAAAAGTCTTCCTTCGAATCATTTTATCATGGAATGCCTTAGTCTTTTCTTTATAGATGTTGGCACTTTCGAAAGCATCATTCCTAATCTCCTCTAACTCTTGCAACTGCAGCTTCCTATGAAGCCCAGCTTCATCAATATCCATGTTAAACTGCTTCACAGCCCACCAAGCTTTGTGCTCTAACTCCACAGGTAAATGGCAAGGTTTGCCATAGACAATACGATATGGGGACATACCTATGGGAGTCTTGTATGCAGTTCTGTAGGCCCACAAAGCATCCTCCAAGCGGAGGGACCAATCCTTCCTGTTGGGGTTCACAGTCTTTTCCAATATCCCCTTGATCTGACGATTTGAGACCTCAGCCTGCCCACTAGTTTGGGGGTGATAAGGTGTAGAAACCTTATGTGTAACATCATATTTCTTCAACAAGGCCTCAATCGTCCGATTGCAAAAATGGGATCCACCATCACTAATGAGAACTCTAGGCATTCCAAACCTGCTAAAGATGTTAGACTTGATAAAATCTGCAACAACCTTAGAGTCATTAGTTCTAGTGGCCTTTGCTTCCACCCATTTGGAAACATAGTCCACTGCAAGTAAGATATATAGAAACCCAAAAGATGAAGGGAAAGGTCCCATGAAATCTATGCCCCAGACATCAAATATTTCAACAGTTATGATATTGGACAATGGCATTTGATCTCTAGAACTTAGATTTCCGGTTCGTTGGCATCTATCACAAGTTAAACAATATGCATGTGCATCCTTAAATAACGTTGGCCAAAAGAACCCAGACTCTAACACCTTAAAAGCAGTCTTTTTAGACCCAAAGTGACCCCCACATGCTTTAGAATGGCAAAACGAAAGTATGGCATTATGTTCATGTTCAGGCACACATCTCCTAATCAGTTGATCAGAGCAATATTTCCACAAATAAGGTTCATCCCAAACATATTGCTTAACAGTTTTCTTAAGCCTATCTCTATGAGCACGTGACATGGTATCAGGAATCTTCCTAGAAACAATATAGTTCACAATATCAGCATACCATGGTTCACTTACCTGAAGTCCAAAAAGCTGCTCATCTGGAAACGTCTCCACCAGAGGGAGAGGGTCTTCTGCATGTACCAAACGACTCAAGTGGTCAGCTACCACGTTTTCACTACCCTTCTTGTCCTTGATTTCAACGTCAAACTCTTGTAAGAGTAGGATCCATCTGATAAGTCTTGGTTTCGCCTCCTTCTTGGTCATCAAGTACTTCAAAGCTGCATGGTCAGTATAAATAATTACCTTGGTACCAAGTAAGTAGGAACGAAACTTTTCAAGGGCAAAGACAACTGCAAGGAGCTCCTTCTCTGTAGTGGAATAATTCATTTGGGCATCATTTAGAGTCCTTGAGGCGTAATAGATGGCATAGGGTCGTTTGTCCTTCCTTTGCCCCAAAACAGCTCCAACTGCATAGTCAGAGGCATCACACATCAACTCAAAGGGCAAGGACCAATCTGGAGGTAGCATGATGGGGGCTGACGTCAACAACTCCTTAAGCTTGTCAAAAGCAGCTTGACATTCCTTGTCAAAGTGAAAGGGCACATCCTTCTGGAGCAGTTGACATAGAGGTCTCGAAATCTTGGAGAAGTCCTTAATAAACCTCCTATAAAAACCTGCATGGCCAAGGAAAGAACGAATCTCTCTCACAGAAGTGGGAGAGGGTAAGTAACGCACAATGTCAACCTTGGCCTTATCGACCTCTATTCCCCTAGCAGAGACAATATGTCCTAAAACTATGCCTTGTTTAACCATAAAATGGCATTTCTCCCAATTAAGTACAAGGTTAGTTTCCATGCAACGTTTTAGAATTATTTCCAGATTATTAAGACAATCATCAAAATTCTTTCCAAAAACTGAAAAGTCATCCATGAATACCTCTATGATTTTCTCAATATAATCTGAAAAAATACTTACCATACACCTCTGAAAGGTACCTGGAGCGTTGCAAAGGCCAAAGGGCATGCGTCTATAGGCAAACGTCCCAAAGGGGCAAGTGAAGGTTGTCTTCTCTTGATCTTCATTGGCTATGGCAATCTGATTGTAGCCTGAGTAGCCATCCAAGAAGCAGTAGTAGTCATGTCCAGCTAGGCGCTCAAGCATCTGATCAATGAATGGAAGAGGAAAGTGATCTTTCCTTGTTGTTGCGTTGAGCTTCCTATAATCAATGCACACTCGGTGACCTGTGACTGTCCTTTGGGGCACCAGTTCGTTCTCAGCATTCTTCACCACAGTTACCCCAGATTTCTTGGGCACAACCTGAACTGGAGAGACCCACTTGGAGTCTGAAATGGGGTAGATCACCCCACAATCTAGGAGTTTGATAACCTCCTTCTTCACAACTTCCATCATTGGAGGGTTGAGACGACGTTGAGCCTCTCTAGTGGGTTTAGACCCCTCCTCTAGAAGTATCCTATGGACGCAAGTTGTAGGGCTAATTCCCTTGATGTCCGCCAATGTCCATCCTATGGCGGTCTTGTGTTGTTTCAGCATCTCCACCAACTTCTCTTCTTGTGGAGTCGTAAGCGCAGAGGACACTATCACTGGTAAGGTCTCCTTGTCTCCTAAGTAGACATACTTCAAATGGTCTGGAAGAGGTTTAAGCTCAAGTTCTGGGGCCTGGACCACTGAAGGTAAAGTCTTGTTAGTAGATAACTGAATGGACAAAGGAGAATTAGACTTACCTACATAAGGGGATGCTTCAAGGAAGGAGACGTTTTCAATTATCTTTCCTTCACAAGTGTCCTTCAATTCCTCCTTTGAGATAATGGCACCACCTTTTGTGTACCCTACTCCTTGTTCGAGGGTTGTGGCTAGGGTATCCTCATTCATGGCCTCAAACATTTTCTGGGCAAGGTCATCCAAAATATCAATAGAATAACAGTCATTTATATCAAGAGGATACCTCATGGCTTCAAAAATGTTGAAGCCAATAACGTCACCATCAAACTCCATGGTGAGAGAACCTGCATACACATCTATCTTTGTCCTAGCTGTCCTTAAGAAAGGACGTCCCAAAAGCAAAGGAGTGGAACTCACAGGGGAGTCCTCCATTTCTAACACATAAAAATCAGCTGGGAAGATAAGATGGTTAACCTGCACAAGCACATCCTCCAACAAACCTCTAGGGTATGCATTGGATCTGTCAGCTAACTGAATGATAACATTATCAGATTTAAGTTCCCCTAGACCTAGGGTTTCATAAACAGAGTAGGGCATAACATTAACAGATGCACCTAGATCTAGCATGGCATTCTTAAATCTGGAGTTACCAATAGTACATGGAATAGTAAAGCTTCCAGGATCCTTACACTTTGGAGGAATCTTCCTCTGAATCAAGGCAGAAACGTTCTCACTTACCTTTACCACCTCCTTTTCACGGTTCACTCTCCTAGTAGTGCAAAGCTCTTTAAGGAACTTGGCATACTTAGGGACTTGCTTGATGGCCTCTAGGAGGGGTAAGTTTACTTGTACCTTCTTGAAAGTTTCCAAGATAGCTTGGTCACTTTCATCCTTCTTGGATTTAGCAAATCTGCGTGGAAAGGGCATGCAAGAAGAAGAAGGGTTAGTGATAACCGAATTGGATAAGTTAGAATTAATACCTTGAATATCCGGTTTGGCCTTTTGTGGTGAGGACGCCTTGACTTCTTCCTTGGACGTTGCAGGGTCCTTTTCAATACCCAACTTTGTGGGTTCATGGTCTTCCTCAATCTCTATGCTTACTTGGGCTTTCTTGGGTGGCTTGGGTTGATCCACAAATGGCCTTCCACTCCTTGTAGTCACAACTGATGCATTCTCCACATTACCCTTAGGATTAGGTATTGTGACACTAGGGAGCTTCCCATTCTCATGAATCTTGCTCATGAAATCCACAACTTGGCCCATCTGCTTCTTGAGTTCTGCAATGTCCTTAGTATGGGTCTGTTGTCCTTGGATCAAAGCCTGAGTAGAGTTTGTCAAGGCTTGTGTAGAAGCAGTCAAGGCTTCCAACGTCTTATCATAATGGGAATTGGAATTCCCAGAGTTCTGTTGAGGCGGAGGCATGTAAGGAGCTTGAGGACGTTGAAAGGTAGGCCCTTGAGGACGTTGAAAGTTACCACCAAGAGGATTCTGAACATTGTCATTGTTGGTCCACTTGAAGTTGGGATGGTCCCTCCATCCTGGGTTATAAGTATTGGAATAAGGGTCATGTCTAGGACGTTGAGGTCCTCCCTGATATCCTCCTTGAAATCCCCCTTGGTATCCTCCAATAGCATTGGCAGATTCCCATCCTCCATTTTCATTGAGTTGAGGGCATTGATCAGTAACATGCCCTTGCATAGAGCATACCCCACAAGCTATGGATGCACTAGGTCCTTTGGAACTTATGACTTGGTTCATGAGCAAGGTGAGCTTATTCAGTTGATCCTCAATGGCATTGTTCCTACCCACTTCATGTACCTTTCGAATGGAGTGCCCTACACCCTCGTATTGTTGACTGTTGAGGGCACGATTCTCAATAAGTTCCTTTCCCTCTGCAGGCGACTTGTCCACAAAAGCTCCTCCAGCTGCAGCATCAAGCATTTGCCTCTCTAAGGGTAAGAGTCCCTCATAGAAGCATGTCAGTAGGGTCTCATCCTTCATCTGATGTTGAGGACATTGAGCAAGTAAGGAATTGAACCTCTCATAATAGGCAGAATAGGATTCATCTGGAGCTTGTTCAATTCCACTAAGCTTCTTCCTGAGTGTGATGACCTTGGAAGCTGGGAAGTATCTTTCCAAGAAGGCCTTCCTCATAGTGTCCCAAGAGGTGATACGTCCAGCAGGAATCTCATATAGCCAATCTTTGGCTCTGTCAGCTAAGGAAAATGGAAATGCTTTCATCCTTAGAATGTTCTCATCTGCTCCTTGTGGTTGCATATTAGAACACACAACCTGAAATGCCCTAAGATGCTTGTTGGCGTCCTCCATAGGAAGCCCATGAAACTTAGGGAGTTGGTGCAATAATCCACTCTTCAGCTCAAACTCTGCATTCCTTCCTGCAGCAGGGGCAGGGTACACAATACCTATAGGGGGTCCTCCCTCAACTGTTGCTGTGGATAGTTCCCTAATGGATGCCATTCTCTCTTCTTGAACTTCTTCAGGTGGTGGTGTAGGTGGTGGTGTAGAGTTAGACGAAATCACAGGTGACGGTGAACGTGAAGGAGGAGATGGGGTAGGTGTAGGTGATGTAGATTCCTCAGAAGGATAGATTCTCTTCCCTTGCTCGTTAAACTTGTACTCTTTGAATTGCAAGGAAGAAGGTCTTCTGTACTCAAGTGTAGGAGGATTTTTCAAACGAGCGAGCCTTTCTTCAATCTCTCGTATGGTAGGGAGTTTAGAGGACTCGGACATTCATGGAATTCCTGAACAACATTAAGATGTACAGAAGTGAGTAACTTACGAAAACAAACAAAATACAAGTTAATATTTTCATACAAAAACGTCACTATTCACAATGCAACAAAAGAGACTTACACTTTGTACAAGTAAGAGAAGTAAAAACAAAACACTTTACATGTGAAGGGTATGTACAAGTATTTTATTACTATTTTTTTAGAACTTATAAACATCGTTAATAACTCAATTGATTCCAAGTTGTAAGTCGAGCCCAATAGAAACCACTACTATTGGTGAGCTACGATATAGGGATAGTCGCCTAGACATAAGTCTCCTTCCGTGGTTTCAGAAGGCCAGATAGCCAGATTAAGAGGTAAGTGAGAGGGAGGACTCATTTTGGTGATACTACGGAGGCTACTCCCTCATTGAGGTTTACGCCCCTATTGGCTACTTCCACATTGTGGTTTACGCACAGTCTATAGTATCTCTGAGATCCAATTGAACCCATCACCCAGGGTCTCAACCTAAGACACCATCTGTAATGCCCCTTACTCAGTTTGGAAAGTACTCATGTGTTAGACTGTTCTCCTAATGCTAATAAAGGCCGCCCTCAACCTCATAAGACCTTAGAAGGGTACCAATGAAGGGTTAAGGCCAATATTAACAAAAGGGCCCTTGTCTACTCATAAAAAAATAAAAAAAATAAAAAAAAAAAAAAAAAAAAAAAAAAAAAAGCGCATAATTTAACCCTGAAATATCGTTAGTAGTATAAGCAAATAGGGATCGTTCTATTCCGGGGATTGAGGGTACACCTGTCATTGTCAAACAATTAAACAATTAAAATTAAAACAAAGTATAATATTTACACACATGCACATTATTTACGAATAAAAAGGGGGTTTTTGATTTTGGTTTTTTTTCTGAAAATTAAACTAAGTTAACAAAATAATTAAAATGCTAAAACATAAAAAATATAAATGGAATGCAAGAACAAAGATCAAATCGAAACCCATGATTAAAGTTGATTCAAGTTCATCATTGTTCATCATAGTCATGCAAGAGGAATTGATCATGTGAAACGTTCAAAGCAAACAATTTCCCATATTTTACTTTCAACGCTAATCTATCTAAGTGAAAGCACATAGACTAATCCTATCAAACATGCATTCAAGCCCTAGAAAGCTAGTCAATCATACATGTTTAACGCATTAAGCATCTAGAAAGGCTATCAATTCAAATGTGCAACTTAGTATGAAAAAGTCCACCTAATTGCAATCTTCTTTGATTAAATTCGGTTTTTGTACAAAACCTTTACTACTTATTGATTCAAGAACACAAAACCAAAAAGTTGATTCATGTTCTTAAATTCGTAGCACCAATTATATAAAAACCCTAAAAGTTTCGAACCCTTTAAGATTAACATACAAAAGATTTCTATCATGCAAATTTAATCAAACACTCACACATAAGCAACCATAATTCGCAAAGTATGAATCTGAAAATTAACTATTAATCATAAAATTTCAGAAAACAATACTTGTTCAAACATATGTGTCAACTAAGGCATAACCAACGAAAATACAAACAAAGTTACAAGGAAGAATCGAATTACACCAAGAGATGGAGATGGTGATGAACGAAAAGGTGATGTGATCTCTTGAATTTCGAAAGCAATCTTCAAGGTGGAGGATGGATGGTGTTCACGGCTTGTCTTCTTCTTCCTTGGCCTTGCTTGCACTTCGTGGTTGCCTTAGAGGATGGAGAAGAGCACGGCTAGGCTAGAGAGCTTTTCTGAATTTTTTCTAAAGTTGTAAAACACAAAGGAAAGGAACCCTTGACGTTGAGAATGTGTGAGAATATATAGTGGACGCCTCCTTGCTTTCCAAGCCGTGTAAACCTCTAAATATCCCAAGGAATTAATCTGAAAATGCCACATAATTTCCTCCAATAATAGCTTGCCAAATAAGCCCTATGACATGGTTCAACCAATCACAAAACTCCATTTTAATTCCCTAATATTTTTGGCCGAAATATATAAAGATATATTCTGATTTTGTAGTTCAATTTCGGCCAAACTTCCTTAGAGAATATAGGGAACGAACCTAGACTCCTTTTTGGCCGTTTCTTGGTCTCCACACTTTGGCTTTCCTTAAAACTCTCCCCTAGAATCTCTCCTTGCCGAATTCTCTAGGGTTTCTTCATGAATATCACGGCAATTCCTTCTTTTCCTCTTGGCTTGGACGGCAAAAGATCTTCTAGGGTTTATCTCTTGATGTATTTCCATAAAAATAGCCCTAGAAAATCTCCCTAGAATATCTCCTTTTAATTTCTGATTTTTGGACGCCAACTCCTTGTTTCTCTCTTCATTTTGGACGGCAAAACTCTCCTAGGGTTTCTTCATGCGTCACAAACCCTAATCTCTTGGGCCATGATGGGCCATGATCCATTTTGCCGAAAATTCAAAGTGCTCTTGGGCTTCGTCGCTTCATCTTCAAGCCTTCTTATTTTCCAACGCAAAACACTTCATTTTCTTCATTTCTTTTCATAGTTGCGTTGGAAACTTCATTGGTAAGCTCTCCTCCATTTCGCAGGGTTTCCTGGTTGCACTAGGAAAGCTTGTTTCTTCATTTCTGCTCAAATGTGTGGACCGTTATCTCTCATATTTGTTCGTCTTGATGTTCGCAGGCTCCTCTTTCCATTAGTGCGTTCATTTCCACTTTTTAGCTCGGAGGTCCTGAAAATAGAAACTAGTATGAGAAATAGAAACTTTCCTAATTTGAAAAATAGAAACTTACTAAAAATGAAAAATAGAAAGTTACTAAAAATGAAAAATAGAAACTTGCCAGAAATGAGAAATGAAAACTACAAGAATAGAAACTTTCTAAAAATGGAAAATAGAAACTAAGAAAAATGGAAACTTTCTACAAATAGGAACTTTCCCAATCAAAGAATGGAAACTTTCCTAAACAGAGTTTTACTAAGGAAATGACGCAAGAAATGTAAGGAAATGCAGTTAAAACGTCGCATTAAAATGCTCCTATCACGTTTCGGATTTGAATTCCTTTATTCAAAATTCGGGGCGTGACAGTTTGGTATCAGAGCGTAAGGTACATATTTGGTGATTGTCAGTACTACCCGAGTGATGGCCCGTCTGCAGCGGATCCCCATCTGATGCTCTTCAGTACTGATATAGTCATTGGGTATGTGGAGTGTTAGGTGTCGTCTAGAACGTTAAGTCATCAGGGCATAGGTTGGCTCTGTAAGTGAAGTGTAGGAGCTTTGAGTAGCTTTTTGAGTTGTAGTCTTTTGAGGAATGGGAACCTCTGGATTAAACTCTGGTGGAGTGGTCGAGGATGGTTTTCATGGAAAATTGTATCCTTTTGTGCGGAGTAATCGTTCGGTTGTTGGGGTCATGGCGTTTGACCTATGCTTGTATGTAATGTTGGTACAAGTATTTGACCAGTGGTTGTTGTGCTTTTCCTGAGTTGGATCAGCAGATGTTTTGGGATTGGAAGGTACTTATCGGTTATTAGTTTCTTGGTGATAGGGTTGTGATATAGTCGAGCTTTCATTTCTACACATCCGTTTTGTGTTCGGAATGGCTTCGGTGTATCTAACTAGATGTTTGGGGTGGTCTGTGTTCTAATGTGATATTGGGAATGATTGTGGAGTGCTGCTTCTCTGATTTTTGCTATAGTAGAGGTTTCGGCAATGCTGATTTTGTTTGTGGAATGCTTTGTGTTGATTTATGTGTGAGTATGGTCATTGTTGTGGTAGTAGAGGATCTATACCACTTTGATTGTAATTACAATGACAAGTTTCATTTTCAATTCTTGTAATGTTGGGGTTACATTATTGATGTAATGATGCAGATACTGTTGTGATAACAGGATTCTGGACTCTTATGTAGTTTGTACATAGAGCCGTAGTTTTACAGACTGAGGTCTGTTGGACCTGATGCGTTTTCAGTGAAGGGTGGAGATTCGACGATTAGGTTTGTCTTATCTCCTTGTGTTCTGGTTATGCGGAACACATGAGGTGATTATGATGAAGATGATGACTACAATGGATCCTATGTGTTGATCGTGGTACTGTTGGAAAGGGTGTCGATGCGACCATTGTGGATGATCGGCTTGTTTTTCCAGACGGGACTACATAGCAACTTGGGTCGAAGGATATTGACTTGCTCAATATCGGGTGGAGGCTTAATGACGAGAGCATTACTTACAGGAGAGCGTGGACTGGATTTGAGAATGAGTTAGCCTTACCTGATTTTTTGGGTAGTGTGCTTAAATTTCGTCCCGAAATTTCTTTAAGGAGGGTAGAATGTAAGACCTCGGAAATTTGTTATTAATTCCTAAATGTTTCCTGGGATTAATAAGGTGTTCGTTTGTACGATTTCGTGGTTCGAGGGTGGAGTGGAATTATTTTTGAACGAATAATTATTCGAAGTGCACGTTTTAGGGGGGGTTACGAAGTTTGACTTTTTATACGTTTAGATTCTGTGAGAACTTCTTTCACGAAAGTCGTAGAGCGCGTCGATACGAGTTCGTGGACATGTGAAACGCGGAAATCGGAGTTCGTATGAAGAAGTTATGGCCATCGGAAAAACTTTCCATTTTAGTATATATGGGATTTTTAGGGAAAAATATCAGAAAAATCTGACTTTCCATTTTGGGAAAGTTTTCACTCTCCTCTCTCCCGACCCGGTTTCGCCCCTCCCACTTCGCCGGCCGATATCTTCACCGTCCGGTCACCAATCGGCGCGATTCCAAAGGGAATCCTGCTCTCCTCAGTCCCCTCTACACGTCTGTGGTGGTTATTCGTCGTGGGAAGCACCGTACACGGCGGTACAAGGCCGTGATGCGGCTAAAATAGCCTCACAATTTAACCCTGCAAAATGTAGTTGTCAGTATAGGATAAGCAGGGATCGTTCAGTCCGGGGATTGTAGGGTACACCTACACAAAAAGGTCAATTAACAAATAAAAGAATAAAATGGGGGTTTTGAGATTTGGTTCCTAATCTACTTAAAATAAAAACAAAACAAATAAAACTATATACAATGATCGACTTCCCTAACCTAGACCAATTCCACTCAGAAATTACTAAGTGTAAAAACAGAAAATTCATTTCAACATGCTACAAAAATGTGCCCATCTTAAACGCTTAGATAAGAGCCCAAATGAAAAGCCTCAGCGGATCAATCCATTTATCCGATTCGTTCTAATGTAGGTTTGGATCAGAAAAGTCCTTACCAAGCCTAATACTACTAATTTTCGAAAACACTTAGCGTAATTCTCTTAACTAGTAGTATTATCTAACCCTCGAATCAACGTACTCATACGTGCAAATTAACCATTACACATAGAATTTAACACGTAATTTCCAGAATCGTCTAACCTTTGAACATGATTTTTACCACTTTTTAGAACTAATTGCTACTTGTTTAACTCAGCGCCTTAACAAATAACAATTACCCTTGGCAAATTAAGCAAACACACAAGAACTCTCACCATTATTCTAGCATGCAAACTTATGAACCTAACTCTGAAAATTACCTAAACACATAAAAGGGCACAAGATTGTAAAATGCATCATAAAAGAATTCTCGAAAATTAACTCAATAATAAACTGAAAATCTCAAAAATATTAATAAAAATATTCTGAAAATTTCATGTCTCCAATTACACAACTCGCAAATCCAAACACACAAAACCGAAATAAAAATTGTAAGTAGAGTCATAGTTACACTTTGAAGCTTTCCTCAGCGGCTTGGCAACAAGGTGATGAACTCGTCTCTGCTATGGTGGTGGAGCGTCCTTGACTCAGCGCCTAAGAACTTCGTAGATTGATGGATGGATGGTGGTCACGGTCTTGTAGGTGATGGAAGTTTAAGGAGTGAATTGGGCAGAGTCTTGGAATAGTTTTTGGCCAGGAAGTGATAGGCCGGGAAGTGATAGGCCGGGAAGTGATAGACAAGGAACTGATCTTGGTCAGGAAGTGATAGAAATTCTGTTCTGGACATTGCCTATTTATAGGGGAGCATTGGTTGGCTTTTGTCGATCATACCCTTCATCATTGGACGGATGGGATTGCATCATAATTCCTTTAATTTTCCAACTGAAAACGTCTCCTTTATGGCCTTAACTCCTCTCATAATGGGGTCTTTTAACAGCTGAAACGTCTTTCTCCTTTATTTATTTTCCAGCTGAAACGTCTTTCTCCTTTATTTCCCTTCTTCATTGCTTGGTCAAACGTCTTAAATTTCCTACAAAAAGGTGGAGAATATCAGATTTTTTTAAGAGAAAATAAAGGAAATTAATGTAAAGACCGCAAAAACGTCGACGGTAAGGAATCCTGATCCCGTTAGGATTTTTTTTCATAAATTTTCCATTTTGCGCCTATTTTACGCCAAACACTGTACAAGACTCTTAAACTGACTCGATGACTCAAAACACGAAACTTAAGGGAGAAACAAGTCTAAAATGGGGCATATACTCAATAATATCGTCGCACTTTATGCTCCTATCAAATACCCCACACTTAGCTTTTGCTAGTCCCTTAGCAAAACAGAAATACAAAACAAAACAAAGACTCGACAAAAAGCAAGTAAATGACTCTACTACCCCTAACTGTTGTCTCAGAGACTCCAAACTCATGGCTTTCACGTTAAACACTTAATCAAAATCGCATAGATAATTCCATGGTTAATAAACATGTAACGCTCATATGACTAAGTAAGATGTGGAGAACTTAAGTTATACAGTGAATGATAGCATGTTTCGAACAAGTCCAATCCAAACTCACAAGGCATACTCTCAATTTTTCTCTCAGAAATGGCTATGCTTAAAAGCTTCACACTCAAGTATATGCAAGAGAACAAATTGTAAGGCAACAAACAACTTGCATATTTCATCAATAAACGCATTTTGTGAAGAATTATTAAAGACCTCAAGAAATGACTAAGTGCACAAATGGACCTAAACCATAAGCTCGACTGCGTACCTGACTCCACTAACCAAAGACTGCCCATCTCAAGGATCAAGTAAGGACTTAAAACTGGTTGCAATGGGGCTAAGCTAGGGTTTTTGAAATGAAGATTAAGGATACAAAAATCCTAAGGACCTAGCAGAGCATATATGGACCACCTTATGTCACCATTTTTGTGGGCCAATTATCATTGTTTTGAACCCAACCTTCACTCTAACCAACATGGAAACGGACAAAGGCCTAATTTTCAACTTTGAGCCTTCTACAAATATGAAAGTCCAAAACCACACTTCAACAATTTCCCAAGAGTTTTCTTTTCAATTTTTCTTCTCTTTTGCCACTTTTCTTTCTTTCTTTCTTTTTCATTTTCATTTTCTTTCAATTTTTTTTTATGGCAAATTTTTTTTTTCTCTTCTTTTTTTTTTCTTGGATTTTCCCCACCCCACACTTGTCTTTCATCGTCACCCCTACACATTATGTCATGCTCTACTAAGTCCCTAGGACAAGGGTAGAGATATCCTGTACTAAGCTCATGGTAGGGTAGTGAGGGTGATGAAACAAAGGTTTTCAACGTAGGCTCAAAGGGGTTCATTCTAAGGAGTCCCACGACGGGCACAATTGGGGACACATGCTTGTTTGGCTATGGTGGTTACCCTAATGCCTTCTATCCTATCCAGGATCAGTGCATATTATGGCATACAAGTTTTGACAGTCACAACAGCCGAGTTCTAGTACTCTCTAGTCCATTAAAATCTATGGCACATGATCATTGGATTTTCAAAGAATGATGAGGTTTTGCAAATACAGCCACGAAATTCTAGAATTATCAATTAAGCACTCGAAAAGAAAGCATTTTAGCTCAAAAGCTCACTTAGGGTCAAATGAATCAGACTTAATCCTAGCATGCTTAATGAACCAAGTTACAATCCTATCTCAAATCTTCATACAAGTATCACAACGTCGATTAACCACAGAATTCAATTAAGTCCTATTTCGATTGTGAAAACCTTCAGCCATGAATTCAGAGACATGTTCATCCTAGACGTTAGGAGCATCCTAAGACTCAAACAAACAAAAAGACTATAAAACCAACAAATTTTTTTTTTTTTTAGGATTGATGCGGCTAAAATAGCCTCACAATTTAACCCTGCAAAAATGTAGTTGTCAGTATAGGATAAGCAGGGATCGTTCAGTCCGGGGATTGTACGTATTGGAGTAAGGGTTGTACCTCGGGCCGCCTTGACCTCCATGATACCCTAGGGCGTTAACAGATTCCCATCCTTCTGGAGAGGCAAGCTGGGGACATTTATCAGTGGGGTGCCCTTGAGTCGAGCACATCCCACACACTTGAGCCATTGCTCCTCCTCCATTACCGTTTAAGACTTGAGACAGCAGAGTAGACATCTTGTTGACCTTGTCTTCAAGAGCAGAGTTAGTGGACACCTCATGTACCCTCCGTTGAGTGGAAAGCACCCCCTCATATTGCTGATAGTTTAGTGCACGATTAGTAAGTAGCTCCCTTGCATCAGCAGGTGTCTTATCCATAAAGGACCCTCCAGCAGCAGCATCTAACAGACCACGCTCATTAGCGGTGAGTCCTTCATAAAAATAGGTAAGGAGGGACCCCTCACTCATCCCATGGTTAGGGCATGATGCTACAAGGCTCTTAAACCTGTCCCAATAATTGCAGAAATTCTCCTCATGTCCTTGCGTGATTCCACTAATCTGCTTCCTCAAAACAGTGACCTTTGAGGCAGGAAAGTACTTCGTAAGGAACTCGCCCTTCATCCTATCCCAAGTGTTGATAGTCCCAGCAGGCAGCTCAAATAGCCAAGTCTTGGCCTTGTCCTCCAAAGTAAAGGGGAATGCCTTCATCTTCAAGATATTGATATCAGCTCCTTTAGGGCACATACTCCCACAGACAAACTCGAACTCCTTGAGATGCTTATTGGTGTCTTCACTACTCATCCCATGAAACTTGGGTAGGTGATGCAGAAACCCACTCTTTAACTCAAAATCATCATTAAGCCCCTCTCCTGGTTCTGGATAGGCAATGCATAAGGGCGCAGCACCCCCACCTGTAGGATTAGACAGTTGCCTAATAGTCTCAGCCATTGGTGCTTGTACTTGCTCAACACGGGCGTGCTCTTCCTCTTCTTCCTCTTCTGTATTCGCAACGTCCTCTTCAGTGACCTCCTCTTCCTCCTCTTCAAAGACTTGTTCTTCTCCTTCTTCAGAATGGTCAGGTTTGTTGATCTCCTCGGTTGATCTAGTTGAGGAGTTATAACCTGAATAGTTAGAGTCCTGAGAATCCCTCCTTTCTAGAAGAGGGCGGTCTGAAAAAGTGAGTTCTGCCCTTTGCTTAGCACGTTCCAATTTCTCAAAGAGCTCCTTAGTCTTATCAGAGACAGTGGACATTCATGGACCTTTAAGACCAAATCAAGTGTTAGTAACATATACAAGGTTCGAAATACAAACATTATGTCTTTCCTACTTTCTAAGTTACTTTTACATTTACATACTTAGGTATTGGAACAGAGGACCTCGTTTGTGCAATGGGACTATAGAACAGCTACCCTCGACAAGGTCATGTTTAATCCAATATACCTTAAGCATGTCACATAACATTTTTTATTTTTTTTTTATCTTTTTTTTTTTTTTTTTTTTTTTTTTTTTTTTTTTTTTTTCTCGAAATTAGCGGGTTTTGTCAATCAACGGCGCCAAAACTTGATGCGGCTAAAATAGCCTCACAATTTAACCCTGCAAAATGTAGTTGTCAGTATAGGATAAGCAGGGATCGTTCAGTCCGGGGATTGTAGGGTACACCTACACAAAAAGGTCAATTGACAAATAAAAGAATAAAATGGGGGTTTTGAGATTTGGTTCCTAATCTACTTAAAATAAAAACAAAACAAATAAAACTATATACAATGATCGACTTCCCTAACCTAGACCAATTCCACTCAGAAATTACTAAGTGTAAAAACAGAAAATTCATTTCAACATGCTACAAGAATGTGCCCATCTTAAACGCTTAGATAAGAGCCCAAATGAAAAGCCTCAGCGGATCAATCCATTTATCCGATTCGTTCTAATGTAGGTTTGGATCGGAAAAGTCCTTACCAAGCCTAATACTACTAATTTTCGAAAACACTCAGCGTAATTCTCTTAACTAGTAGTATTATCTAACCCTCGAATCAACGTACTCATACGTGCAAATTAACCATTACACATAGAATTTAACACGTAATTTCCAGAATCGTCTAACCTTTGAACATGATTTTTACCACTTTTTAGAACTAATTGCTACTTGTTTAACTCAGCGCCTTAACAAATAACAATTACCCTTGGCAAATTAAGCAAACACACAAGAACTCTCACCATTATTCTAGCATGCAAACTTATGAACCTAACTCTGAAAATTACCTAAACACATAAAAGGGCACAAGATTGTAAAATGCATCATAAAAGAATTCTCGAAAATTAACTCAATAATAAACTGAAAATCTCAAAAATATTAATAAAAATATTCTGAAAATTTCATGTCTCCAATTACACAACTCGCAAATCCAAACACACAAAACCGAAATAAAAATTGTAAGTAGAGTCATAGTTACACTTTGAAGCTTTCCTCAGCGGCTTGGCAACAAGGTGATGAACTCGTCTCTGCTATGGTGGTGGAGCGTCCTTGACTCAGCGCCTAAGAACTTCGTAGATTGATGGATGGATGGTGGTCACGGTCTTGTAGGTGATGGAAGTTTAAGGAGTGAATTGGGCAGAGTCTTGGAATAGTTTTTGGCCAGGAAGTGATAGGCCGGGAAGTGATAGGCCGGGAAGTGATAGACAAGGAACTGATCTTGGTCAGGAAGTGATAGAAATTCTGTTCTGGACATTGCCTATTTATAGGGGAGCATTGGTTGGCTTTTGTCGATCATACCCTTCATCATTGGACGGATGGGATTGCATCATAATTCCTTTAATTTTCCAACTGAAAACGTCTCCTTTATGGCCTTAACTCCTCTCATAATGGGGTCTTTTAACAGCTGAAACGTCTTTCTCCTTTATTTATTTTCCAGCTGAAACGTCTTTCTCCTTTATTTCCCTTCTTCATTGCTTGGTCAAACGTCTTAAATTTCCTACAAAAAGGTGGAGAATATCAGATTTTTTTAAGAGAAAATAAAGGAAATTAATGTAAAGACCGCAAAAACGTCGACGGTAAGGAATCCTGATCCCGTTAGGATTTTTTTTCATAAATTTTCCATTTTGCGCCTATTTTACGCCAAACACTGTACAAGACTCTTAAACTGACTCGATGACTCAAAACACGAAACTTAAGGGAGAAACAAGTCTAAAATGGGGCATATACTCAATAATATCGTCGCACTTTATGCTCCTATCAGGCCGAGAAGTGGAGCTGCCGACGTTGAAATCGCCTCCGTGGGTTCTTCCTCCTCCGGCCACTATAGCTCTAGTTCTTTGAGGGCTTTTCTAGCCCATTGGACGTTGATGCTTCCCTCCAAGCGGCTTGCAACGATTCAAAGTGTGGAGGTCGAATTTGGAAGATTGGGAATCTAGGGTTCATTGGTTTTCTGAAATTGCGAGGTAAATTCCGGCCAAATGGCTTTGATTCTGACTTTGTGCTAGTTATGAATGTTTTAATTGGAGTTGAGATGAAGAACTTTGATGTCGGAAGTTTTGTCAAATTTTGACTTTGGTTTGGTGGCGGTGCCGCCACTGTGGTGGTGGTTTCCGGTCACCTCTGGGGCAGTTTCTGCTCCTCAGTGCGATCTACTCGTTGATACGTGATAGGAGCATAAAATGCGACGTTTATAATGTTTAAACCCTATATTTTGCTAAGTTATTTCCTTTATCTTGATCAATTTAACTTAGTTAGTGTTTTGTAGGTGTAAATGGAGTCTCAAAGTCCAAAAATGGCTAAGGAAGGCACAAGTGGCGCAGAAATGGAAAGAAATGAAGAAATGGAAGTTCTCCCAGTTTGACTAGGAGAAGGAATCCCAGTTGGAGTAGGAGTCTGAAGCTGACTTGGACTAGGAGTTCTACTTGGACAAGGAAACCCAATTCTACTCAGATAAGGAAACCTATTGTGATAATGAGTCCCTGTTGGATAAGGATTACTCAATAAGGTTCCAGAAGAGTCCAGAATATCTCGCAGAAAAGGAAGCAGTATTTGACTAGGAAACCTACTTGCATATGGAGTTCTACTTGCACTTGGAGACCTGTGGAAGCTAGGAGAGCTTAAGGAGTATTCATGAAGCATCTAGAAGTGGCGTGGAAGACATGTGAGAGGCATGTGATGTGAAGGAAAACCTAAATGGACACAAGTTATGCTTTAAAGTCAAATCCATTTCAGATTCGGATTACTGCCTGTGCAGATCAGTCAACTTCAACGGAGTACCATAAATCGCTCAGAGCTCAGAAAATTATTATCTTTTTATGGTTGGAAAGCTACAGATGTCTAGTTTCCAGAACTTTTTACAACTCGTCGATATCTATTTTCTAGAAGAAGTTATGGCCGTTTTAGTACACTAAGGTCAAGTCTGCCGGAAATCTGTTTTGTGCCAAAGAAGTCCTAAATTAACACAACTTTGGAGAAACCAAGTAGAAACGAATTGGGAGTGCCTTGAGACGTTCTCCTATATATACCTAGTGTATTTGACATCTCAAGGGAAACAATTATCTCCACAATATCGATTTCTCACTTGTTGTCTCTAGTTTCAGGTTTTCACAATCTACAAGGAGCTAAGCCGTGCCATCTTCCTCCATTGCCGTGTTCTTCACTTGTTGCGACACCTTGGAGCTGCTTTGGGTCTTTGGGACGTAATTAAGGGTTGTTCATATGCTTTACCATACATATATTCACGATTTGGTGTATTTGTTAGATAGAATTTCTGCTTTGGATTTTCTATGTGTGAATCTAAACTTTTCAGTATGCAATCTTATTTTTGGATGCTATTTTGATGTTCTTTTCTATGATTGATTCATTTATGTGTCTTTGATTCTTGTTAGATACCGAATATGGATTGATAATCTGGTTTTGTTTTATAGAAAACTTTTGCATGTTCTTGTTCTTTGGTGGCCAACTTAGAGTGATTGCATGTAATTGGAGCTAGTAATTAGGTTTATGCGTTGTAACCCTAATTCAATATGGTAGTAAAGGCTTTGGACAAAGGTCGAAATCAGATTATGCATGTGATGAATTGACTTGCGTTGAGTACTTGGATTTGCATGTTTATTGACTAAACTTTCACTTGCTCTTAATGATTTGAATGCATGAGATTATGAGTCGCTTCGATTGTGTGATACCTGCGTTTGAAATATGTTGGATTAAGTGCGTTGCTTAATTGACTAAGTAAAGGGAAGTCATATAAGGGATATTGTTCGCTTGTAACTTTGTTTCTTGGTTGATATCTTTCCATGGTAACTACAAAGATAAAAGAATGCATGAATGAATTGTTCTTGATTGGTTCTTGATGAATTGTTTTCCAAAAATTCTTCTTTTCCCACCTTTGTATAGAAATGATTTTTGTTTTTTATTTGTTTTCTAAAATTTATGTTTTCAATCTTCAAAACCCCCCTATCTTTACTTTTTCTTGTTTGTTTAAATAAATAAAATTAACTTAGATTCTTAGGTAGCATGTTCATATAAATAATAAAATAAAATAAAATGTTTTTAAATTCGTGAATAGTAACTCCGTGAATAGTAAATACGTGTTAGTGTTTTCTAGGAATTAATTTAGTGGTTTTTAGGAATTTGTTTTGTGTTTTTTAGGAGTTCCTATTTTTTAGGGATTCTTTGGTGTTTTTTTGGAAAAGTAGTTAGAGTTAGTTTTGACTTAGGATTCCTTGTTTGACTTGGCTTTGACTTTATTTTCTTGTAGATTAAGTATTCCTAATTAGTGTATGACTAGTAATCCTCGTTGTATGTGGATTTCTAATATAATTATGACTTGTAAAATGTATTCTAGTAGGAGTAGGATTCCTAAATTAATTCTAATTGGTATTCTTTGTAATTTTCGAATTGTTGTCTATATATACTTGTTATTTTCGTTTGTCTTGTAAATTCTTTCTCTTATTTTCGTTTCACATGTAAGTACCCTCAATCCCCGGTTTTGAACGATCCCTGCTTATCCTATACTAACGCTCGACATTTTCAGGGTTTAAATTGGTGATGCTTTTGCGCGTATCAATACGAGCATTTCGATATATAGTTTGTAATTTTTGGAAATCGTATGAGCATGTTATGAATTTTCCAAGTTTTAGGGTTTTCGGTTCGATCGGTTTTCTATCCGTGAGGATTCGGCTGTCCGATCGACTTGTAGTTTTGATATAGTGATCATTGATGTGTTCAGAAGACGTTGGATGGTCTCGGATGAGGATCCGACTGTGGATCGTCGTATAATTGTGTTTTGTGAATTGTGTGTTTTGTGTGGTATTGAGTGTGACCTTGATGTGATTAGGTGATTGACGGAATTGCGTGAGCGGAGTTTGGATGATTTTGTGCTTGTCTTGGTATTTATGTGAAGACGCAGCTGGAGTTAGAGGTGAGTAAATCTCACGTGGTTCATTTACGAACGGATTTATTTATTACTGGGAATTACTTGTTTAATTGTTAAATCATTTTCGAAACAAATTATTTGTTTTAAAATATATGAACTTGATCGACAACGGTTCATGGGTAAGTTAAAACAATGTTTTGTTATAAAATGATTTTTGAGAGTAATAATTTATAAAACTATAGTTGGTATTAGTGGTCATTCCTGCGTGAATGACTACGTATATATATATTTACGTGGAATATATATATTGGATGGTGTGACATTGGTGAAGTTGTGTTTGAGAGTGTGATTAATCATATTGTTGTACCAAAGTGGTGACCAAAGTGGCGATAGTTTATACAGTAGTACCAAAGTGGTGATCAAAGTGGCGACAATTCATCACGTTTGAGATTGATGTAATTGTATGAGTCTAGCGGTATACAATTCATCATGTTTGAGATTGATTTAATTGTATGAGTGTAGCGGTATACAATTCATCATGTTTGAGATTGATGTAATTGTACGAGTCTAGCGGTATACAATTCATCATGTTTGAGATTGATGTAATTGTATTAAAAGAGTATTTGGAGTTGATGGGTGATCATCTACTTTAGTCTGAGTCGATGGGTGAACATCGACTATCGACTTTAGTTTGGAGTTGATGGGTGATCATTGACTTTAGTGTGAGTTGTTGGACTTCTTCATTGATTTCCTTTTCCTTCTAATTGTTGAATTTTAAGTAATCTCCTGAACTAAGTTATATGCAGGGATTACTGCCTTTTGTATTGTTTGCTTTATTGTAATCTCCTGAACTAAGTTATATGCAAGGATTACTGTCTTTTGAATTGTTTGCTTTATTGTAATCTCCTGAACTAAGTTATATGCAGGGATTACTGCCTTTTGTATTGTTTGCTTTATTGTAATCTCCTGAACTAAGTTATATGCAGGGATTACTGCTTTATGTATTGTTTGTTTTAAGGGCTAATTACTGTTTAGTACCCTGTGGTTTGGGTCGAACATCAATTCAGTCCCTCGACTTTCAATTTCATCAAAAACACCCCCACACTATCATTTTCTCGTCCAATAAGTCCATCCGTTATGATTCCGTTAATTTCTGCCGTTACCTGCTGACGTGGCGATCCAACTCAGCACAGGTGGGCCCCACATGGAAGTGAAATTCCTAAAATGACCCTGGCCAATCTGAAATGAAAAAATCCAAAACATATCAACACTTTGCTCTTGGGGAGACTCGAACACACGCAAGTGGGTGTGAAAGTGAAAGCCCCAACCACCGGACCACATGCATGGTTCTAATATATTCCCACAAAATTAATATATATTTGTATACCCAACCGGATATGGATTAAATCCAAAATAAATCAACACTTTGCGTTTCGGGAGACTCGAACCCATGCAAGTGGGTGTAAAAGTGAAAACCCCAACCACCGGACCACATGCATATTGTTGACATGCTCCAACAAAAATTAATATATATCTCTGTTCGAATTGGTTCAGTGATATATTAATTTTTGTTGGAGCATGTCAACAATATGCATGTGGTCCGGTGGTTGGGGCTTTCACTTTTACACCCACTTGCGTGGGTTCGAGTCTCCCCAAACGCTAAGTGTTGATTTATTTTGGATTTAATTCATATCCGGTTGGGTATACAAATATATATTAATTTTGTGGGAATATATTAGGACCATGCATGTGGTCCGGTGGTTGGGGCTTTCACTTTCACACCCACTTGCATGGGTTCAAGTCTCCCCAAAAGCAAAGTGTTGATTTATTTTGGATTTTTTCATTTTAGATTGGCCAGGGTCATTTTAGGAATTTCACTTCCATCTGGGGCCCACCTGTGCTGAGTTGGATCGCCACGTCAGCATCTAACGGCAGAAATTAACGGAATCATAACGGATGGACCTATTGGACGAGAAAATGATAGTGTGGGGGTGTTTTTGATGAAATTGAAAGTCGAGGGACTGAATTAATGTTCGACCCAAACCACAGGGTACTAAACAGTAATTAGCCCTTGTTTTAATGTAAATTCCTGAACTAAAATCTATGCAGGGATTTATATGATTTCTTTTGTTTGTTTTTATGTGATCTCCTGAACTAAATTTCTATGCAGGGATTACTGATTTTGCTTAATTCTTATTGTGGGTATCGTTGTGGGTTGTGATCTGTAGTGATTGGAAATGAGTATGTTTTCCTGGTTGTGCCGTTGAGGCAAAGGAATAGTGATCTGATCGATTGTGGGGACGTGAAATGTTTAAAATATTGGGAGTTATTTGTATAGTTGGAGATTGTGGGAAGTGAGATAAAATGAATGATGCGCTCAAAGCAAGCGCATAATTTAACCCTGAAATATCGTTAGTAGTATAAGTAAGTAGGGATCGTTCTATTCCGGGGATTGAGGGTACACCTGTCATTGTCATACAATTAAACAATTAAAATCAAAACAAAGTGTAATATTCACACATATGCACATTATTTACGAATTAAAAGGGGGTTTTTGATTTTGGTTTTTCTGAAAATAAAACTAAGTTAATAAAACAATTAAAATGCAAAAACATAAAATTATAAATGGAATGCAAGAACAAAGATCAAAAACGAAACATATGATTAAAATTAATTCAAGTTCATCATTGTTCATCATAGTCATGCAAGAGGAATTGATCATGTGAAACGTTCAAAGCAAACAATTTTCCCATATTTTACTTTCAACGCTAATTAATCTAAGTGAAAGCACATAGACTAATCCTATCAAACATGCATTCAAGCCCTAGAAAGCTAGTCAATCATACATGTCTAACGCATTAAGCATCTAGAAAGGCTATCAATTCAAATGTGCAACTTAGTATGAAAAAGTCCACCTAATTGCAATCTTCTTTGATTAAATTCGGTTTTTGTACAAAACCTTTACTACTTATTGATTCAAGAACACAAAACCAAAAAGTTGATTCATGTTCTTAAATTCGTAGCACCAATTATATAAAAACCCTAGGTGTTTGCAACCACATAAGATTAAAATACAAAAGTTATCTATCATGCAAATTTAATCAAACACTCACACATAAGCAACCATAAATCGCAAAACATGAATCTGAAAATTAACAATTAATCATAGAATTTCAGAATTCGAAAATTGTTCAAACACATGTGTCAACTAGGGCATAACCAACGAAAATTACAAAGCAAAGGTTACAAGGAGAATCGGATTACACCAAGAGATGGAGATGGGGTGAATGGTCTCTTGAATTTCGAAAGCAATCTTCAAGGATGGTGATGGATGATGTGCACGGCTTGTCCTCTTCTTCCTTGGCCTTGCTTGAACTTCGTGGTTGCCCTAGAGGATGGAGAAGAACACGGCTAAGCTAGAGAGAGTTTTCTGATTTTTTCTAAAGTTGTAAAACGCAAAAGTGGGACTCTTGACGTTGAGAGAAGAGAGGAATATATAGGGGACGGCCCCTAGGTCTCCATGCCGTCCAAAACCCTAGAAAAGCTCACGGCAATTGCTTGCACTTCCACATAATTTCCTCCAATGACTTCTTGCCACATAAGCCCTATGAGGTGTCTCAACCAATCACATAATTTCCTAGAATATTTCCCTTGATTTTCTTGCCGAAATTCTTGAGATAATTTCTGATTTTCTGTCTTTAAATTCGGCCAAAACTCTTTAGGGAATGTAGGAATGTATCTAGTCTTCATTTGAGCTTTTCTTGGTCTCCACCTTTTTCTCTTTCCTTAAAACTCTCTAGGCAATATCTTTGCCGTCCAAAACCCTAGGAATTTCACGTTCTCCCTTGTTTATCTCTTCCTTTTTCACGGCAAAGCATCTAGGGTTTATCTCCAAGTATTTTCTTTCCATAAAAATAGCCCTAGATAATCTCCCTAGAAAATCTCTTTTTAATTTCTGATTTTTGCACGCCTCTTCCTTGTTTCTCTCTTGCAAATTCACGGCAAAACATCTTTAGGGCTAGGGTTTGCGTCACAAACCCTAGTTCCATGGGCTTTGGTGGGCTTTTATCCAATTAGCCAAAAATCCAACAAGTCTTGAGAGTTTTTGGGCCTCCATGCGTCACTTCTATGCCATGTCATCTTCCAACGTCACAACACTTTATTTTCTTCATTTCTTTTCATAGTTGCGTTGGAAACTTCATTGGTAAGCTCTCCTCCATTTCGCAGGGTTTCCTGGTTGCACTAGGAAAGCTTGTTTCTTCATTTCTGCTCAAATGTGTGGACCGTTTTCTCTCATATTTGTTTGTCTTGATGTTCGCAGGCTCCTCTTTCCATTTGTGAGTTCATTTCCACTTTCTAGCTCGGAGGTCCTGAAAATAGAAACTAGTATGAGAAATAGAAACTTTCCTAATTTGAAAAATAGCAACTTACCAAAAATGAAAAATAGAAAGTTACTAAAAATGAAAAATAGAAACTTGCCAGAAATGAGAAATGAAAACTATAAGAATAGAAACTTTCTAAAAATGGAAAATAGAAACTAAGAAAAATGGAAACTTTCTACAAATAGGAACTTTCCCAATCAAAGAATGGAAACTTTCCTAAACAGAGTTTTACTAAGGAAATGGCGCAAGAAATGTAAGGAAATGCAGTTAAAACATCGCATTAAAATGCTCCTATCAAATTCCCCCACACTTAGCTTTTGCTAGTCCCTTAGCAAAATCAAACAAAGACACACACTAAGACTCAACGAAAATTAAAGACTCAAACAAACAAAGACTCTATTGCCCTTCAACTATTTGTCTCAGCAATCTCTTACTTTCACAACACCAAGATTAGCACTTTACCAAGAATAAATGTTTAGGCATTCGAGAGTTAATTAAAACACATAATTCACATATACACAAGTAGGACTTGGTTGGAACAATGGTGATGGTTTCTGTTAAGCATGCTTCAAACAAGTTTGATTCAATTCCTCACAAGGTATATTCACTCTTTCTTCTCTCAGATCATGGCAATGCTTAAAAGCTTACACACTCAAGTATATGTGAAAGATAGCAAGTATATCACATAATGCAAGAAACGAAAGCACAAGTATAATTTTCTTTAAAGATCTCATGAAGGATATCAACTACTTGCACGAATGGACTGCCATAGGTTCAACTCTTGTAACTCATCTCCACATCAAGGGTTGTCCCATCTTAAGGATCAAGAAGGTCTTCTCAAGGTTTGTAATGGGGCCATGGCTAAAGGTTTAAAGAAACGAAGGGTAAGGAATTTAACAAAGTGTCCTAAAAACCTAGTAGAGCTCATATGAATGTAGAGATCTCGAAAAATCCACCAAGGCATTTCAAAAACGTCACTTCCCCATATAGGTCACATAAAAGGGCCAAATGTCTTCATGTTGGGCCCAATCTTCATTGTAAACTTCCCTTGAACTCTAGTGAAATGGACAAAGGCCAAATTTTTCTGTAGTGGGCCTTCAATTCAAAGCAAACTCCAAGATCACTAAGTATGGGGGACTAAAGTCCATAAACATATTCTCTTTTCTTTTTATTTCTTTTTAGCCGTATATATTTTTTCTTTCTTTTCATTTTTCACGGCTTTTTCATACATTTTTCATTCATGGACAAGTTTACCCCCACACTTGAACTTTCACCTCTTCTTATCCTTCAATATTGACGCCAAAAATCTTCAAGTAAAGTCTCAATTTAGCTCCACTAAGTCCTTAGGACAAAGGGTAGGGTTATAGATATACTAAGGCTTAGGTTAAAGATTTTAAGAGTGATGAAAGAAAAGGCTTAACGTAGGCTCAAAGGGGGTTTATCTAGGGGAGTCCCACGACGGGCACAATTAGGGACACAGGTTCATTTGGCAATGGTGGTAGTTCCTAAGGTGCCTCTATCCCTTCCAGAATCAGGGCCATGTATTGATATACGTCTCAACAAGCACAAGAGTGAATTCTAGCATTCTCTAGTCCATTAAACTTAATCTATGGCAAGTAGTCAATCAAGATGAAAGAGTAATGAGATCATCAAAACATCGCCAAGAAATTAAGAATATATATTTTTCATTTTTCACTCCAAGAAAAAGGAACATGGTTCAATTATCTCACATGGGTTTATATGAATCAAAACTCATCTTAACATGCTCATATTCTGTACCAAAGTTTCGAAATCCATATCCACTACAAGGCACATATTTTTCATATATCTCAATTAACCAAAGAATACCATTTTAAGTCATCTCAATTTCGTGATCCTCTTTTAGTCATGATTTCAGAGATATAGAATCATCCTAGACAGTTGAAAGGGCATCCTAAGACTCAAAACAAAAACAAAAGCAACGAAATTTTTATTTTTATGACATTTTTTCGATTTTTTTGTATTTTCCAATATATATGACTCAAAACAAAAATGTAAATCCCTTCCCCCACACTTAAATATTGCATTGTCCTCAATGTAATCAATCATAAGCATGCAATGAAACACTTAAGCATATAGGGATGAAATTTACGAAAAGAAAGTTCAAAGAAAAACAAAAAGCATATAATAAAGAAGTAGGGAGGAAAAAGAGCAAATCTGCGTTGAAGGCTCCTCCACAGCTACTTCTGAATTGGGTTGCCTCCCAAGCAGCGCTTAATGTTTATAGTCTTTCAGCCTAGACTTGTACCTCCATTTAATCCTCAAGAGGTGGAACGTTTTGGAGGGGTACTTCCTCCACTTCGTGTTCCACAAACGCCTCATAGTAAGGCTTCAAGCGATGGCCATTCACTTTGAACTCGTTACCTGTTTGTTCACTCTTTATCTGCACAGCTCCATGAGAAAACACATTAGTGATAACAAAAGGTCCAATCCAACGAGAACGAAGTTTACCTGGGAAGAGTTTGAGACGAGAATGGAAGAGAAGAACTTTTTGACCCACAACAAAAGTCTTCCTTCGAATCATTTTATCATGGAATGCCTTAGTCTTTTCTTTATAAATGTTGGCACTGTCGAAAGCATCATTCCTAATCTCCTCTAACTCTTGCAACTGCAGCTTCCTATGAAGCCCAGCTTCATCAATATCCATGTTAAACTGCTTCACAGCCCACCAAGCTTTGTGCTCTAACTCCACAGGTAAATGGCAAGGTTTGCCATAGACAATACGATATGGGGACATACCTATGGGAGTCTTGTATGCAGTTCTGTAGGCCCACAAAGCATCCTCCAAGCGGAGGGACCAATCCTTCCTGTTGGGGTTCACAGTCTTTTCCAATATCCCCTTGATCTGACGATTTGAGACCTCAGCCTGCCCACTAGTTTGGGGGTGATAAGGTGTAGAAACCTTATGTGTAACATCATATTTCTTCAACAAGGCCTCAATCGTCCGATTGCAAAAATGGGATCCACCATCACTAATGAGAACTCTAGGCATTCCAAACCTGCTAAAGATGTTAGACTTGATAAAATCTGCAACAACCTTAGAGTCATTAGTTCTAGTGGCCTTTGCTTCCACCCATTTGGAAACATAGTCCACTGCAAGTAAGATATATAGAAACCCAAAAGATGAAGGGAAAGGTCCCATGAAATCTATGCCCCAGACATCAAATATTTCAACAGTTATGATATTGGACAATGGCATTTGATCTCTAGAACTTAGATTTCCGGTTCGTTGGCATCTATCACAAGTTAAACAATATGCATGTGCATCCTTAAATAACGTTGGCCAAAAGAACCCAGACTCTAACACCTTAAAAGCAGTCTTTTTAGACCCAAAGTGACCCCCACATGCTTTAGAATGGCAAAACGAAAGTATGGCATTATGTTCATGTTCAGGCACACATCTCCTAATCAGTTGATCAGAGCAATATTTCCACAAATAAGGTTCATCCCAAACATATTGCTTAACAGTTTTCTTAAGCCTATCTCTATGAGCACGTGACATGGTATCAGGAATCTTCCTAGAAACAATATAGTTCACAATATCAGCATACCATGGTTCACTTACCTGAAGTCCAAAAAGCTGCTCATCTGGAAACGTCTCCACCAGAGGGGGAGGGTCTTCTGCATGTACCAAACGACTCAAGTGGTCAGCTACCACGTTTTCACAACCCTTCTTGTCCTTGATTTCAACGTCAAACTCTTGTAAGAGTAGGATCCATCTGATAAGTCTTGGTTTCGCCTCCTTCTTGGTCATCAAGTACTTCAAAGCTGCATGGTCAGTATAAATAATTACCTTGGTACCAAGTAAGTAGGAACGAAACTTTTCAAGGGCAAAGACAACTGCAAGGAGCTCCTTCTCTGTAGTGGAATAATTCATTTGGGCATCATTTAGAGTCCTTGAGGCGTAATAGATGGCATAGGGTCGTTTGTCCTTCCTTTGCCCCAAAACAGCTCCAACTGCATAGTCAGAGGCATCACACATCAACTCAAAGGGCAAGGACCAATCTGGAGGTAGCATGATGGGGGCTGACGTCAACAACTCCTTAAGCTTGTCAAAAGCAGCTTGACATTCCTTGTCAAAGTGAAAGGGCACATCCTTCTGGAGCAGTTGACATAGAGGTCTCGAAATCTTGGAGAAGTCCTTGATAAACCTCCTATAAAAACCTGCATGGCCAAGGAAAGAACGAATCTCTCTCACAGAAGTGGGAGAGGGTAAGTAACGCACAATATCAACCTTGGCCTTATCGACCTCTATTCCCCTAGCAGAGACAATATGTCCTAACACTATTCCTTGTTTAACCATAAAATGGCATTTCTCCCAATTAAGTACAAGGTTAGTTTCCATGCAACGTTTTAGAATTATTTCCAGATTATTAAGACAATCATCAAAATTCTTTCCAAAGACTGAAAAGTCATCCATAAATACCTCTATGATTTTCTCAATATAATCTGAAAAGATACTTACCATACACCTCTGAAAGGTACCTGGAGCGTTGCAAAGGCCAAAGGGCATACGTCTATAGGCAAACGTCCCAAAGGGGCAAGTGAAGGTTGTCTTCTCTTGATCTTCATTGGCTATGGCAATCTGATTGTAGCCTGAGTAGCCATCCAAGAAGCAGTAGTAGTCATGTCCAGCTAGGCGCTTAAGCATCTGATCAATGAATGGAAGAGGAAAGTGATCTTTCCTTGTTGTTGCGTTGAGCTTCCTATAATCAATGCACACTCGGTGACCTGTGACTGTCCTTTGGGGCACCAGTTCGTTCTCAGCATTCTTCACCACAGTTACCCCAGATTTCTTGGGCACAACCTGAACTGGAGAGACCCACTTGGAGTCTGAAATGGGGTAGATCACCCCACAATCTAGGAGTTTGATAACCTCCTTCTTCACAACTTCCATCATTGGAGGGTTGAGACGACGTTGAGCCTCTCTAGTGGGTTTAGACCCCTCCTCTAGAAGTATCCTATGGACGCAAGTTGTAGGGCTAATTCCCTTGATGTCCGCCAATGTCCATCCTATGGCGGTCTTGTGTTGCTTCAGCATCTCCACCAACTTCTCTTCTTGTGGAGTCGTAAGCGCAGAGGACACTATCACTGGTAAGGTCTCCTTGTCTCCTAAGTAGACATACTTCAAATGGTCTGGAAGAGGTTTAAGCTCAAGTTCTGGGGCCTGGACCACTGAAGGTAAAGTCTTGTTAGTAGATAACTGAATGGACAAAGGAGAATTAGACTTACCTACATAAGGGGATGCTTCAAGGAAGGAGACGTTTTCAATTATCTTTCCTTCACAAGTGTCCTTCAATTCCTCCTTTGAGATAATGGCACCACCTTTTGTGTACCCTACTCCTTGTTCGAGGGTTGTGGCTAGGGTATCCTCATTCATGGCCTCAAACATTTTCTGGGCAAGGTCATCCAAAATATCAATAGAATAACAGTCATTTATATCAAGAGGATACCTCATGGCTTCAAAAATGTTGAAGCCAATAACGTCACCATCAAACTCCATGGTGAGAGAACCTGCATACACATCTATCTTTGTCCTAGATGTCCTTAAGAAAGGACGTCCCAAAAGCAAAGGAGTGGAACTCACAGGGGAGTCCTCCATTTCCAACACATAAAAATCAGCTGGGAAGATAAGATGGTTAACCTGCACAAGCACATCCTCCAACAAACCTCTAGGGTATGCATTGGATCTGTCAGCTAACTGAATGATAACATTATCAGATTTAAGTTCCCCTAGACCTAGGGTTTCATAAACAGAGTAGGGCATAACATTAACAGATGCACCTAAATCTAGCATGGCATTCTTAAATCTGGAGTTACCAATAGTACATGGAATAGTAAAGCTTCCAGGATCCTTACAC